>NW_006443292.1:3982397-4012448 GCF_000325575.1 Pteropus alecto | reverse complement strand
ACGGCGCTGCTTCCATGTCCACGGGCAGTCTGCAACCCTCTCCTCCACTCCTTGTTTTAGTCAGGGCACTCTTGCGAGGAGGTATCGAGAGAATCTTAAATGAATTTTTAGTTTAAGAGCAAATTTTTAGTTTAAGAGCCATGTACCAACTCCAGCAGCCAAACTGCGAGGAGTATAGGTTAGCGCCAGCTATGGCGGAAAACGAGAGCCAGGACCCTTTCCAGAGCCCACCGCTTTCCATTGCTCCTTACCTTGGCCTCTCTCTGTGGGGGGACTTCACTGTCTCTGACCACGTCTCCATGAAGCAAAAGGTGCCGCGCCTGAGCTTTGGGCTCTCCTCCCCTCCAGTGTCCAGGAGCGAGCGAGGGAGCGAGCAAGGAAAGGAGAGGTAGAGGAGAACGAGAGGGAAGGAGGGAGGAAGATGGCGGGGAGGAAAAGGAGTAGGGGAAGGAGAGCGAGAGAGAGAGAAAGGGAGAGAGACGCTTCTCTGCTCAGTCCCCCATTCCCCACTCCCCCACCTCCACGCCACCTCTCACATTTAAAAAGTTCTGGGAAGGTTAGATCATGTGTCCACCCCCAGGCCAATCCCTGTGTCAGGGGCAGGTGAAGCAGTACGATTGGTCTAGATTTGGTCACGTGCCCGCCGCCTGGGCCAATCCCTATAGCCAGGGGGAGGTGCAGCACTATGATTGGCTCAGCTTTGGCCACGTGCCCATCTAAGTGGGAAGGCGGGCCGAAAGCCTTATCCCCGGTACGGGGCAGACAGGCATGCTGGGGCAGCTGCTAACGGTTGTCCTGTCCACATCTTTCTGGCATATTCTGGCATTAACTAGATCTATTAAAACCCAGGTGAAAATACCCAGGGTGTCTTTATTGAGGATCATCTTTGGATCTCAGGGAAGGGAGGCAGTTTGAAGTATATAAATTATGTAATTAATTTGATTTACTTTGAATCAGTGTTTAATTTCATTCGAAACTTCAAGTAATATTGAAGAAGGGCATGTGATGTTTAACATTTACCAGAACAGGGCATAGATTAAAAATATTTGAGAAACAGCATTTTAAGGGGGAGCTTCTGCAACTGTCTCGCCAGCACTGGAATCCATTCCCGTTTCCACAGACTGACCTGATCTCTTTAGTTTTCTGTGAGGTGAATGGAGGGTATGATCTAAAATGGTCAGCCACATTCAGAGGGAGTGGGAGAGAAGGAAGGAATGGCCATCTACTGAGCGCCTACTGTATATTCGGCACATAGTGTGTACTTTCCAAAGTGGCATCTTTCCGGCATCCCAGCGAGATGCAGCCTCTCGGGCTGTTTGTCAAAAGTGCACCCTCCTTAAGGCGAGCCTCTTGGCAACTTGCCGAGACTCTCTTTCAAGGTGCTTCCAAGTTTTGCTGCGTGGCTAACAGTCCCTCACGCCTGCGTCAAAGTGCAGAGACGATTGATGAGATAGTGTTGGCAAAGCTGAGCGTGATGAAGACACTCCTTTCGGTTCTGAAACCTTATTAGGATACCGAGCGTTCTTTCGATCCAGAATCCTCTAGGGAAAACTGGTCATGCTGTAGCCTAGAAAACGACCAGCCTGTTTCCATTTCCTGCCCAGAGCTGGCTCTCAGCAGAAAGCGGCAGGGGGCGGGGGAGTGGAATGCTGGGTGACCACAGGCAAGATACCTCTTGAATCACATTGACTTCACTGTGAGATGGCCTTGATGACGCTGACCTGCAGGGGGTTTAGTGAGGGACAGAGAATGACAATGTAAAGCTCCTGGCTCAGTGCCTGGCACGTAGGACGTGCTGAATGCATGCAGCTAGCATCACAAAGGAAAATGTAAACATCTGCCAACTTATTTGTTTACTTATTTATTTATTTATACCCTTAGCTTGAGGGCCTAGCTTTGCTCAGCTTTCTGGATGCCAGCCAAGCTAAATAATGCTCTTATCTTCTGGCCCTTGCAGCTGGCAGCCTCCCCCTAGGTCCTTGAGGCATTTGCGTTAGGCTCAGCCTTGTCTGGGCCACATCCTCTGCTAGGGTCCCATGGGCCCACTTGCAGGTGAGACCACCCAGAGCTCTGGAAAGAGAAATCGATGGGGAGGCCCTGGGCACTGATCACAGTGGGAACACAAAACATCTTGCTGTGGGAGCGAATGAGGGGCCACGGATATTCCAAATAATCGTCTCTGCTGGGCAAAAGTTCACCCAATTTTGCCACAGTTGGCGAACTAGACATATTTGATCCAATTAGTAATATCGGCACCACGGAACGCTGCCCCAAGGTTTTCATAGGCATCCTTGCTTCTCAAACTCTGGAGCACATGCTCATTCTCTGGGGACTTTGTTAAAAATGCAGGTTCCGATTATGTTCGGGTGACGACCACGTTCTGAGGAGCCAAGCTCCAGGATGTTCGTTAGCAGACTTTAGTCATGGTTTTTGTCATATGTCATCTTCTTTATTATTTAGCTAATACTTTGCTTCAAACTGATCTACCTTTTAACTTCAATATATGTATATTTTCATGAAATCACGGCTTCGAGGAGTCATTTTTGTTTTAATACACTTTTTTTGAGCTTGCTTTTGTGAACTTTTTCAAAATTAATTTATTGTCCAATTACAGGTGATATAAATATTGTATTAGTTTCAGGTGTACAACATAGTGATTAGACCTTTATATATGCTTTAAAATGAACATATAACCGTTAAAAGAAGAAATATATGTCTACAATCATTTTACGTTCCACCAATAGTATGGCACAGCATCACGTTCTAAGAAACACAGATAACAGTTCAGGGGAGAAACTACAGCCTGGACCACCCAGAACTTCTTCAGACTCTTTAAAGGCAGAAACGCTGGAAGGAAGTTGGGGTAATTTTTGGACAATGTATTAACTGCAGCCAAGATCACCTTCCTGTGCCCAGCAGGCTATGTGGGAGCAGAACCCTTCTTTCAAAAACAGGGGTGCCTAAAAGGGTGACTGGTAGCGGTGGCCACTCATTCAGAGCCGCATCCCAAATACATTTTTCTGCTTGGCCATAGTTTTGTGCAAACCTGTGGTGGGACTAGAGAATAGAAAGTATAAAAGCAAAAAACAAATGCCCTTCGCACTCTGAGATGCTTGTTTACCAAGTAAGAAGTCCCTGGCGAATTGTTTCATTTATAATTAAATCTAATAATAAGCCATTGTGACTAAATTAAATTCGAGCTAATTCCATGGGAATTCCGTGTCCTGTATCACTTCTGAACAATCTGACTTAGTCGGAGGCCAAGCCTCCAGGATCGAGTTCCAGGAGATCAGTGAATAAATAGCACATTGAGAGCTGATGGTCAGGACCCAAGGAGGTGACAGACACCTTCATGACATGTCCCGGAAAGCTCCTGGAAGCTACGTGTGGGTCCCTCAGCAGAGACTGGTGGGAACTTTTTTATCCTTGGAAGAAATGGCCTCTCCCGGTCTCCCTTCTTCAAGCTGGGTTGCTGCATCTCTGGCTTTGATTTACTTATACAACCAAAAGAAACATCTTCCCAATTCATCCGTAAATCTCTCTTGGGCTGCGTCTATGATCTCACTAACTCGATTTGCCATCCGATGATTGCATCTATCAGAAGACACAGGATCATGGTACCCACAGAGGACAAACACGCAAACATCCCACCATCACTAGAATTAAGGCCCCGAAGACCCACGAGTCTTAATTTTCGTGAGCAATGAGCACCTGCAATGACACCAAGATGAGCATTTTTTCCTGGTCACGCCACTGGTTCGAATTATTAAGATGACCTTTGAAAGAACTCGCAGAGCTTGTCCTTTATAGGGTTTTCTAAAGTGATGCATTTTAATTGGGTTGGTTTTGCAAATGGAAAGATTAGGTCACTCACAGTGCTCTTGTGTTTCCTGTTGGCTTGGCCTTGCTAACCCAGACAGGTTGTGGCTGAAAGCAAGCTCAGGGCCATTGGTTGGAAAATTTGGAGTCCTGGAGACCGGGCGCTGTGAGGCGGTTTGCCTGTGTTGGGGCCTGGGGAGCGTGACATTTATGTCCCTGAACAGGATGTGATTTCCAGCTGAATAGCCTGGGCACTTACCCAGCCTTTACTTTGGCCCTAACTGTGTGTTAAGTGCCACCGACATTTCTTTTAAAAGCTCCTAACGCCGACCTGAATTGATGCGGCTGTTTTGTTTCTAAGCAAGGGAAACCAGCGGCATGAGCAAGAGAGGCAAACCCCAGTCTGCGATGATCATGAGAGCGAGACAAAGGGCCAGGAGCCATCTCCTCCAGCCATCGTGTGCTCCCACGGGTGAGGGACACCCAGAGCCGTGCCTTCAAATGTCCGTTTCTCTTCTTGTCGTATTTCTCCTTTGTCATCTGATGGCTGGCCCTCTGACCCTCCCCATAGGCTGCAAAATAGTAATGATTGCTCCCCTGGAGGAGGTGACCTTTAAATGGAAATACTATCCTAGCGACAAGAGACCACAGGCAAAAGGTCACCGTGTGGACCAACAGGGAGCTGCCTTGTGTCCCCATCCGGAGCTCTCATTCTCACTCAGCCTTGGCGTTCCCGCCGGGTCCCCTGTTCCGTCACCGATGGATGTGAGGCGGTGTCCGACATTCACATCCAAAAGTCAAGGGCTCCGCCTCTCCCCCTTGCCCTGACCTAATTTCAGCAGAGTTGGTTTCATCTCAGTGTCGCGGGCCCCCTACTTATGGGGGGAGGGGTGTCGCAACCCGTTCTTAAACGCCTTCGCTCTTGGCCCGTAGGTTTTGTCGCATCTTCCAGCCCTCATGCCGTCCTGAGACCAGAGCCACTCAACGGATGAGTCTGTCGCTGTGGTTCTCATCTGTCCACACCCCCTCGCCAGCCTCTCGACTCCTGTCACGTCTCTGCTCTCCTTCCCCGAGGCTGAATGCTTGGCTCCGACCCTCGGGCGCAGCGTCAGAGACTGTCACAGAACCTTCTCGGCCCGCCTCCAGTGTGTTTCTTACGTGAAAAGAGGATCCTGGTCACTTGTTTTGGTTTCTTTATTTGGAGAATGATCAATTGTACGAATCTGAGCAGGAAAAGCTCCCCCCCGCCCGTAGGCACCACGGTGGTCGGGTACCTCCTTTCCCAGGCTGCCTCGCACCCGAGGCTCAGAAGAGGGCCCCATCCCCGCCAGGTGGATCTTTCCCAGGCTGCCTCGCACCCGAGGCTCAGAAGACGGCCCCATCCCCGCCAGGTGGATGCAGCAGCGCGCAGTGACTCAGGAGCCAGGGCCGGTGGTGACCACAGCCAAGCCTAGCTCCTGGGGCAGAAGACGGTGGCGCTCAGGGCAGCGGTGGGGATTCCTCAACATCCTGGTTCTGGGGTGTGGTTCGACTTGTTCCTCAAAGAGCAGCTTTGACCCGCGCTTCAGCCCTTCACACGATTCTATTCGCTGCCAGATATTCTTTCGAGAGACTTCTTTTCTCGGAACTGAGCCAGAACTGGTTTCCGTTGCTCGCTACTGAGAACTCGCTGCAAGGAGCATCGTCTTCCATCTACCTTAAAGCCTGTCGCGATTTCTTTCCTTTATTCCATTTTCTGTGTTGGCCTGCGGCCTCTACACAAAGAAAGACAGGGAAAAACATTTGAATTTCTAAGTGGAATTTTTTAAAACAGTGACAGTACTCTTTAAAAAGCCAAGGCTTTGGTTTCTTTAACAAATAAATTGAAGGGGAAGGGGAGAGACAGAGGGGTAGTAATCCTCTTGGAGAAGCCTCGTGTGCACCGTGGCACCAGAGGAGAAGGCAGCACATACAGGGACCTCAGCAGATGGACCACAGGTGGTCTCCCAGAGTGGGGGCGGCGGCCAGCCACGGAAGGGACATAGGTGTGCCTGGGAGCAAGCTGCGGAGCCTTGGGGGTGGGATAAAGTGGACACAGAGGGTCCTGCTTGGATCTGGCAACTGGAGAGGGAAGGGGCCACGGAGAGAGGTGTAAGCAGAGTAGGTGACAGAGTAGGTGACAATGTTCAGAGGACAATGCGCATCGGACATCTTGGTCACAGTCACCCAGTGCCTCCTAACCCACAATGCATCCTCCTCTAACTTAACAGCCTGGAAAGAAAGAAGGAAAGAGGAATGAGATAAAATAATAATAATAATAATAATAATCGCTGACTAATTCAGTTTTTACCCAAAAGGCACTGAAAAAATCTAGTAGTGACTGAACAGAAACAAGAGTTTGGGAGCTAAGTTCGATTATAGAAAAATAAAGTAAGTTATTTGTCGGCATGAGTCTGCAAAATTTACACCCTCCTGGCTGCCTGGGGTTATATCCTAGCTTTGATATGCGCTAGGTTGTGCGATGGGGCGGTGATCAGACATGAAGACCCGTCCTTCCTCCAGCCAGGCTGTCCGTTCCTCTTGAAGAACTCGGGGCCATCTGAACTTGATCTAGGTACATCTCTGAACTTATTAGCCAGAAACCTGTGACCGTCAAACGGCCTTGAAAAGTAACGCTTGTCGGTAGGTCATCTAGAAGAGCCAGGACCCTTATTCTGGGAAATTCTCTGCTTTCCTGGGAGGAAAAATGCCGCCGTGAAGGAAAACGAGTTGAAATGAAATCCAGAGAATCGATACGTTTCCATCCGCGCTGGAGGCTTCGGCTTCTGTTCTTGGACGCTCAGACTCAGAGGTTGTTGAGAGCCCGCTCAGGAAGTTTCCAAAAAGCTCAGCGTTCCTGGGTCATCAGGGCCTCTCCTCACTGCCCTCCAGCCTCACACTGTTCTAGAAACATCTCTGATCAAGAAGGAGTGGACAGATTGACTTCACTCGGCCTCTTGCTTCAGCGGTATCTCTCCTTGGACTGCACAGTGACGATACACGTCCTCCCAGGTGTGCCGTTTGCTTGGCGTGGCTTCCCTTCAAGGACAGAGGCCCTGCCTGTGATGAACTTGAGACAGGGGTTTCGACGCATGCGCGAGCAACCTCAGCGTAGGCTCCGGGAAGCCTCACTTTACACCGTATTCAAAGAACCCTTATGCGGCCCCAACATTCCATTACAGTGGACAGCTCACGAATCTCCCAAAAATGCCATGCATTTTCTTACCACTGGGCCTTCAGCCATGTCGCCCCTCAGCCCAGGGCGCTCATGCCCCGCCCCAGTCCCCGCCTACTGCGGTAGGAGGTCTGGGCGCCCCGCATTGCCAGGCTCCAGAGGGTGGCGAGCAGTGCACAGGAAATGTCAATAGTGAAGTCTGAGAAACCACCATGAGCTTAAGATCAATCAGTTTATCTAAAATGAGACTGCGAGTCAAGGTGTGGCTTGGGCACTGACCAGATGTGTGACATTATGGGTCATCGAACCGTTCTGGGCCTCTCTTTCCTCTTTTATGCTCTGTAGGGCTGATGGGTCAGCCCCGTCTTCCACACCAGCCCACCACTGTGATTCTGGGCCGGCCTCCAAGACGTGGCTTTTGAAAGGAGGCCTCAGTCCCTTGCCACGTCGACTTTTCCACAGGGCTCCTGAGTGTCCTCCAGCATCACAGTTGGCTTCTCCCAGAGTGAGTGACCCAAGAGGGACCGTCAGAAGCCAAAAGGTTTTTACAACCTCGCCTCAGAAATCACATACGCTCATTTATTTTATGGGCCACACCTGAGAAACAAGAGCATGACTACTCAGAGCGGGCATCGCTGATGGCCACGCTGGAGGCTGGCTGTCACAGAGCTCTCTCCCACCCAGATTTAGTGAGGCTCGACTGCATTGTCACGAAATCTGTCTGGGGACGTCTCGGGGGTGCCTTCCCTCCTGCTCCTTTGTTGCCCAGAAGCAGATGGGTCCCGCGGAGCTGGATGCTCAAGAAAATCCTTTAGCAGGAAATGGATTGATGCTGGGTGCAGAGTTAACACCTGAACAGGAGCCAAGAAGGGGATTTGGGGGGTAAGGCCTGAGATATCCAGCGACACATCCAGTGACAGAGGGCCAGGGCAGGCTCTAAAGTTGCAGCTGAATGCAGGAATAGAAGGATTTTTTATTTTAATTTTTTGAAGGAGGGACTAAGTCCTTCCCAGCTGCCGCCGCTGACATGCATTCAGATTAATACCTTGAATTATATTAGCGTGCTCGCTTTTCTCGCTCCTTCTTTGCGATTTTCCCTTATTTAGCCATGGTTTCCATAACTTTCATAAGTCGTGGCTGGAATGAAGGAGAGAGGAGAAATTGGAATGAAGAGACAGTGCCCAGCTTCAGACATCCAAACAAGCTCAGAAACAGTCAGACCGAAAGCCAAGTTTTCAACGGCGAGACCGGGCTGCCGAGAGAGAAGAGATTCTCCTAAATTCGAATAGATTTCTTTTACACATAATGATAGTGGAGGGTGAGCATTTTGATTACATCCTATAGAGTAAGGGAGGGTGGGCAACATGACCCAAGAGGGGCCCCCAGGAAAGGGAACAGTGCTTCTTGGGCTGGGCTGTTGGAGGGGGGAGCAGAGATTGGAGACATTTTCAGTTGGCAGAATTAGATTACGCCACTATATTCAGGATGCAGGGTGAGATTATGGGTATATCATGTGGTCTGAAGAAGGCTGCAAAAGCTTGTGCTTCACTTCTGGTTTAGAATCCCAGGCAGAGAGTACCTCCCAGCCTTTCGGGGTGACCCACACTCACATGGCGGGGGCGGGGGAGGGGGCTTCGGCAGAAGAAAAATGTTGGCGTAGCACCTTTAGGCAGACAGGAACTCTGGGACCCGTGTGTGGCTTTTGTGAGATCTGGAACTTTATATGTAGGTCGGGAGTGGGGAGCGGTAGAGCTAAGAGGGAGGGGGCAGAGGAAGAGGTGGCAGCCTGGTAGGAGACAAGGCCAGGGTCATGGTCAGGAGTAGCACGGATCCAGGGATGGAGCTAACCTCCAGAGACTGAAGGGCCAATGCCAAGTGCCTCCCACGTGGTCCAACTTGAAACTGGAGGCCAGAGAGCAGACCAGGAGTATCTCTACCTGGCTGCCATGAGGAACGTAGGCAACTTCCGGACCTTCTTTTGTGAGGACAGGGAGACTTTTGAGAGAATAGAAATGTTTAAGGGACTTAACACTCTGGTCAGTTCATTTAAATCCTGAACCATCTGAGTGACTATGCAAAAGAGAGTAAGTCTTTAAATGGGAGAGAATTTACGTTGCAGCAATAAGATTAGTTGGTTTTATTTGTGCATTTGTTTTATTTTCTGCTATCAGAAGAAAGAGAACCTCATGAGGCTGTTGTGTTTAAGTAGGATTTAGCATTTCTGCCATTTGGGTCACAGTGGGTTCATCTTAAACCCAGTATGGAACCCAAAGGGATAGGATTTGAAGTGGGATGGAGGGGGGGTGGCAGTATTCACTTCAGAGAACAGCAATAGTATGACTATTAGCTACCATTTTACTTTTCAAAGCCGTCTTTTGGAGGGTCCAGCATATATAAAGAATGCCTACAAACCAACAACAACCAAAGGATGAATGCCAGATTTTTTTTTTTTAATGGTCAAAGGAGTTCAACAGGCATCGCATGAAGAAAATAACGTGAATGGTCAATAAGCAGGTGAAAAGGTACTCAACACCCTTAGGGAAAGGCAGGGAAAGGCAGGTTAAAACTGCCATCAGGGAAAGGCAGGTTAAAACTGCCATTTCGCATCCTCCAGAATGGCAAAAACAAAATACAATGAATGCTGGGAAATAACGAAGCAACTTCGTTATGCTTCGTTCATAACCCAGTGGACAGAAAAGACTGTTCAGCAGTCTTTTGAAAAACTGTTCAGCAGTAAACATATGTCTTTGCTATGACCCAGCACTTCCACTCCAAGATATTCACCTGAAAAAAATGAAAACACGTCTACGGCCGTGCTACCCTGAACAAGCCCGATCCCGTCTGATCTCGGAAGCTAAGCTGGGTCGGGCCTGGTTAGTACTTGGATGGGAGACCACCTAGGAAGACCAGGTGCTGTAGGTGTAAAAAATAAAAAATAAGGGATTGTAAGCTGATAAAGTCCTTGCAATCTGTGAGGTCAACCAAGGGTCGCCTCGCCTGAAAAAGAAAGAAAAGAAAAGAAAACGTGTCTACATGGAGAATTGTACATACGCGTGAATAGCAGTCATATTCATTCAGGAGAATCAAAAACTGGAAACAACGCAAATGCCCATCAGCTGAACAGATCGACTCGATGTGGTATATCCATTTAATGGAATATTACTTAGCAATGAAAAGAACCACTTACTGCTAAACTTACAAGATGGATGGCTCCCCCCGAAATATGATCCGAGTGAAAGAGGCCAGACACAACACAGTACATGATCCCACTGACATGAATTTCTAGAACGGACAAAATTGATTTATGTTGAAATAAGTCAAAAAATGGTCAGGGGCATGCGGGAAAGTTCTGGATGGTGGATGGGTTCTGTAGTTTGTTTTTGGTGATGCTTGTTACACAGGTATATACAACTATCAAACCTTATCAACCGAACACCTTATACCTTAATTTATGACACCTTAATTTAAAAAAAGAATATATTAAAAATGCTCTTTTCTCAGAGTTTTGGTCCAAATTTTACAGCAGATTGGCCAGGCACAAGTCCCAGAGGCTCTGCAATTTCGGTGGGGGTGCGGGGAGGGCCTTCCTCTGCCCCTTGATCCATTCCAAGTGTATCCACGCACATGCACACACACACACTCTTTTATACCCAGGAGGTGTCCCCATGGGGTGCCCCCTCTCTGAGAGAACCTGCAGGATCACCCCCTATCCCTCTGCCTGCCCTGTCCACACCCTCATCCTCCCTCCCATGGTCTCCAAATGCACTAGAATCATCTCCGGTTCTAAACCTCAGCACACCCTAAATCACTGTTTGTGTGTGTGTGTTTTCAGCAAAACACGGATGCTTCTGAAACCACTTTCCCCTCTAAAGGCCTCCTCCTTCCTCGTTAACTCCGGGCTGAGCCGGTTCATAAATAATGCAGCTCCCTCTCTTGTCTCAATGACAAATGTGGACGTCCCCTTGTGAAGGACCAGGCTGTCCTCTTCGGGGTTGCTTCCTTGTTTCTCAAGTGTGGCCCGCAGCCATCCCCGCTCCTGGCCCTGGGACGAAGGGCCGCACTGACCCTCTGCACAGGAGATGTCATTTTGGGCTCAGTCACTTTGTTAAAAGCACATCGATCCCCTCTCTGCTGAAAGCAGACTCGGCAGCCCACCTCTCTCCGCCCAGCCTGTAGGTCTGACATCAGTGTTCACATGTCAACAGTTGTGAGCTCCTGCCTGCTTTACTGTAGGAATTCTGAGGCGCGCACTCCCCAAATATTTACCGATTGAGCAGCAGTCAGACCCGAGGCTTGTTCCTCAACCCAGCAAACAGAACCGGATGACCGCGAAGCCAGGTCCTGCTCCCACTGCCCGCCCTGTCCCCATTGCCCAACTCCGCTGGTGGCCTAGGTGCTTGCCATCCTTCCTGCAGATCCTTGCTGGGCCTCCCCGGGGGAACGGCGTCCTCGGTCCATCTCCTGAGTACTGTGCCAGGCTCTTCTCTGCTGGGGATGGAGCTGTCTTGGAGTCCAGGCCATTTCTTTAGAATGTCTAACCTTTCTGTGGTTCACCCCAGGTTCCAGGGTCCTTGATGAGAGGGCGTCCCATACCTGGCCTGGTCCCATCCGCTGACAGCCTCGCACTTGAGAAGAAGCGGGCCTTCCTGGATGTGGCTGCAGGAAGCGGTGGGAGAAGCATCCACGCTGAGGTAACAGCTCAGCCGCTGACCTGCAGACAGCCTCCCGAGGAATCAGCCCCGTGAGGTAAGGCCCCCTAGAACCGTATACGGGCTACCTGAAACCAGACTCTCTTGGATGGATTCGACAGCTGCTGAACTTAGCAGACTCGATGAGTGAACTCAAAGAAAGGCCAGGAGGAAATATTCAAGCTGAAGAAGAGAGAGAAAGGAATGAAAAGAACAAAACAATATAAAAGACACATGGGGCACCATGACACACCTAACGTGTCATCATTAGGGGCCCAGGTGGGGCAGAGAGAGAACGGGGCAGAAGCAACACTCGAAGTCAGAATGTTTGAGAATTTTCCAAAACTGATTAGAAAGAAAAGAAAAAAAAAAAAAATCAACCTACTCATGAAAAAAACTAAGCAAACTGCAAGCAGGATAAATACAAAGAAAATCACGCCCAGACATGTCACAGGCAGACTGCTCAAAAAACCCAAAACAAAGATATAATCTTAAAAGCAATTATTAGAAAAAGATATATTACCTGCAAGGGAGTAACTATAAAAGGTACGGCTGAGTTTTCGACAGCAACAATACGTGGCAGGCAGAATAATGGACCACCCCTCACAAAGATGTGCGCGCCCTAATACCTGGGACCCGTGGCTCTGTTAGCTTGCGTGACAAAAGGGACGTCGCGGACATGGTTAAGAATTTTGAAACGGTTGAGTATCCTGGATCACCCAGGTGTCCTTAAAAGAGAGCGGCAGGCAGTCAGAGAAGGAGATCTGGCAAGAAGCAGAGCCGAGGGGACCATGTATGACTGATGGGGAGGAGCCGTGAGCCAAGGGATGCAGGCGGCCTTTAGACGCTGGAAAAGGCAAGGAAACAGATTCTCCGCGGAGCCTCGGGAAGGAACCAGCCCTGCTGACACCGTGATGGACACCCACTTAGGACTTCTCACCTCCAGAACTGTAACGTGATTTACCTGTGTTCTTTGAAGCTGCTAAGTTTGCGGGAATTTGTTACAGCCGCGAAAGGAAACGCATACACTATGGCATCGGCGGACTATGGAATGACGTCTTTCCTGAGCTGAATGAAAGGAAAGGCGAGGTGCCCTAAATAGCTAAATAAATAGGTTAGCTGCCACGTTGGTCATCACACCCCCTACCTCTCTCCGTTGAGGGATTATCACACCTCTTAACGCTCCCCTGAGGGGCCCTACCGGTCACCACACGTGAGACCTCCTGATGCAAACTCTGACGTCTCAACCAGTCTCAGAGACAGACTAAATTCAAATCTCTTAACCGTCCTCAAGACATCTAACGCACGGTTAATGAAAACAGATGACATTTAACATTAATTGACGAATTTTCTTTTCTTCACATTTGGTCAGTGACGTCCTGGTTTATCAAGGGGACGATTAAGCTTATTTATCATTGGATTCAAAATAAAACGCACATTGTCGCGCCACCTGGGATGGGCTCTTGAAGTCCGTTCCAGAAACGAGAGTGAGTCTTTCGATCTTACGTAAGAGCCAGGTACTTGAGAGAGAAAAGTCTCCAAAATTCCAAAGAGCATCTTGTTACATATCAAGAACCAAAGCCAAAAAGACTAAACATGGAGTTTTATTTCACTGTGGGAAAATAAAGCTAACGAAGTTTACCATCTTAACCATTTTTCGGTGTATATATAGTTTAATAGTATTAAGTACATTCACAGTGTTCTGCAGCTCTCTGCATCATCCATCTCCTGAACCTCATCATCTTCCCAAACTAAACTCTGAAACAATTAAACAACCTTTCATCCCTTCCCCGCAGCCCCCCACACCCACCACGCTACTCCGTGCCTCGGCGACTCTGCTAGAAGCCTCATATATAAGTGGAGAATTTTGATTTTAAGCTGTAAAATAGGAACGGAGAAGGATATAGCACACGGGCGATTTCCTGCCATATAGAAGAGTCCGAAGAGAGACTCCAGTGTGTGGCCTTTGTCCCCCTGTCCCCCTGTCCCTGGTGTGAGGGAGGTAGGGAACCCCAGCAGGTTTGGGAATTCTGGAACGAAGGGCACTTGCCCTGCTTCCGGCCAACAAAAGGAGACCGAAGCGCCAACCAGAGGCCCCAGCCCCGGTGACAAGGCTGCACGCAGGCGTCCCCATGCTCCTGGGAAAGAGACTGCGTTCGCCGCACTAAATCGTCAACTGCGCGTGACCGTTTTCTTCTCCTGGTGGGATAAGGCTCATTTCCCTGCTATTAGGTAGACAATGGAGCTCTTCAAAGAGTTCGGTTCTACCGCAGAAAATATGCAAATTTACTGTCCTGCCCTTCTGAGTTGTAACTGTAAGTTTTATACCCACTGCGAATACCCTGGCCCCAAACATCCCTTGTCTCCCTTGAGAGGTTCAAGGCCGGCGTCCTTTGGCTCCGCTGCTGCTTGGCTCTGAGCTGGGTGGGGCCGCTCGCAGGAGCTGTTTCAGATTTCCCCCTCGGGCACGTGCTGCATGCACCGCTGACAGCTGTGCCCCACGTGCTGGCGAGCCACTCACCACCACCCCCCCCACCCCTCGAGCTGCTGGCAAACGCCCGCCCCTCTCCCACACTCCCTCCACCCGACTCTCTCTCCTGCTCCAGGAAAAATATTTGGACACCGTACATCCCTCCTGTCAGGAAACACACACCATCTCTCTCACCAGACGTGAGCTCCTGAAGGCAGGGGCCGGCCGGGCCATCCGGAGGCCCCGCATCTCCCGCCATCTCCACACGGGGGTCTCCCCCACCCCCCGCCTGCGGTTGCTCGTGTGTCTATCCAGACCCACCCTCTCTCACCTGCAGAACCTACAAAGCAGGCAAAGCTGGAGAGAGGACAGGCCCGAAGGGCGTTCGGGACCTATCTGGCTGAATCCCAACAAGAACCTATGGCCTTTTGTTCTCTCAAGGAGACAGGGAACAAGATGTGTGGGTCAGAAGCAGTCTGGGCTCGGTCTCCCCGAGGAGAGAAGACGTGCTCCTTTTCCTATGACAACCCCTGTCTTTGAATGACCTTCACGTACCCCCTGGCTGTGTGAGGCGCTGCCCAGACCCCCGCGCCAGCCGTGTCCTCACCAACGATCTTCCCTGTGGCCGCAGAGGCCAACGTGGACAAGCTGGGTCCCCAAGAGGCAGCAGGATGTTTTCAAGAGGAGGGGTTGAAAGGGTCTTTCGGTGAGAGGCAGAAGACTGAGTGTCAGAGTCAAGGGCACCTCCTTTGTCACTCAGGAGAGGAGGGGAAGCTGCCAGGGAAGCTGAGGAGGAGGAGGAAGTCGATGACATGTGCCCTTGGGCTTCCTTTGGCGCTGTGGGTTTTAGTTTGTTTATTTTTGCTTTTCAAAAACATCTCTATCCCATTAAAGTTGTCACAAGAGTGGCCCTGGCCCCTTCGTCCACGGCTTTGTGTGCAATCCAGCCAACATCTCTACTCTAATCAGCTTCACAAAGACGGGTCCGCCTCCACCCTTGAAACGGTGAAGTCGAATAACAAGCGTTTTTCTCTCCTGTTCCCGAGGCCCGGAGTGGCCTCCGAGACCCTCGTCCAGCAAGGACCCCAAGTCCTCCCACGTCTGGAGACACTGTCTGGCCTTTCCGTGCCTCCGTTTCTCACCTATGGCAGGACTTACGATGCCTCATTCTAGACAGGCTCTTGAGACTTTATAGAAACTTTGAAGGCTTAAGAATGATCATTCAACTTTAGTGATTCCTGTGTGTTAGGCGCTGTTCCAATTTACCTTCACAGTCGCCTCGGGTGGCAGGCGATTGTTGTCCCCCATTCTGCGGATGAGAAAGATAAGGCCCAGTAAAGATAAGGGTCTTGCCCAGAGTCACGTGATGCCTAAGCGGCAGAGGCAGGACTCAAACTCAGGCCGTCTTCGGAGTCCCTTCCCGTGCGCATGCTCAGCTGGCTTAGACTGAGAGGCAGGGGTGGGGACGATTCAAAATGCCAGCAGGGGCCATGCGGGACCCACAAACCGGCCAGCACAGCCCCTCATGGGAACACCTGCTCCTCAACTGCAGGCAATCGTCACCGAGCGGGAGAGTGGGCCCATGATTGTTAGAAATTCCAATTGTTTAAGAGAAGCTGGAAATATGGATTTTATGTGCAATTTCCCAATAAAAATGTCCTCAATGAACTGAAATCTTTCAAAAAATCTTACATGAGAAAAACTGTAAAAGCCCACCATATCTCAGCTCATCCATGGCCTCTGCTCAGTCGGAGGAAGGCAGATTGATTCAATCTCCTACATCACCATTCCGTTGGGGGTGCCTAGTTGGCATGCGCGGCGGAGAAGGATTCTGAGCCTGAGTCTGGCCTCACGGAGAAGCAGTGCTATAATCCACTAGTAATGTCGGCATCTGAGTTTGCCTGACTCTGGATTAGACACTGTACGTACAGAATGAACTAATCCTTCATCCCTGCTCCTCCAGGAGCTAATGCTTTAAGTCCCTACCTCACCCTGGCCCAGAGCGTCTTCGGATTCAAGAAGTGTTTTTGGCCAGATGTTCCAGATGCTAAGTACTTACTTCCAACCCTCACGCCAGTCTCGTGAGGCAGGTACGATCAGGTGCGTGTGACTGGGCCTCAGCTCCACTCCAACCAGGATCTAAAAGTCTTGCATCCTTCACTATTGCCACAAGAAATGCCCCCTCTCTGGGCATTTGGTCATTTCATTGAGGCTTTGTGGTTCCTGGTGAAGGGACATCACATGACGCATGCTATTTTTACTTGAAAAAAAAAAAAATCCTCAGAAAACAAAATTCTTCCAAAGCACCTTTTCTCTCGCACCCTGTGGGGCTTCTTTCTTCTCGGGCACCTTCCTTCCATCTCCCTCCACAGTCTGACCTCGCTACCCTTCTTTGGTAAGGCCCTCCTTATGGAAATTCCTGAGCTTTTATCTCTTTCTGAAGGAGCCATCTTCTGAGGCTTGGGTACACCCTTTAGATTCTTTAAAGCCATTTGCTTAAAAACTTACTTTATCCCACCAAGTGAACCGCTGCTCAAGAGAAGTTCTCTTGCCAGTTACTAATGATGCAGGATGGGCGAATGTCCCCGAGTGGGGACTCAGTCCTACGCTGAAGGAGGAGGGTCCTTCCTTGACTGCGTGTAGGAAAGAGTTCAAGCACGAGCCAGAGTTAGAGACCAAAGGAAAGTGTATTCGAGAAGGAGTGACGCTCCAGAGGCAGAGACGTGGGCTCGCGAAGCCAGAGGATGAGACCCCAAGAGTTCAAGGAATTCAGTCTACGTGGGATTCTTCATTTCTATGAACTGCAGCGAAACGTTACTGTTTCCTTTGAATGGTCTGGGTCTGCAGCGTAGAAGGTGCAGGTGTATAATTTGTTAGTAACTTCAGCAATCTTTCCTTGTTCTCAAATTTCCCCAAGAGCTGGCAGCACATCGTCCCCTCTGAATACAACGTGATTTACTATTTAGTCAATTTGCATAGCACTCATGCCTCTTCCCCATATCACTAACAGAAAATAGAACTCCCAGTCATTACGAGTTCTGTAAAGTCATACAGAGATGACCCTTGAGCGACTTCAGTTATGTGACCCAGATGTGTGACATCTATGATTTCCAGGTGGCCTTCACCACATACTGATTTTTTTCCCCCTCACCGCATCCATATTTGCTTAGAGTTTCTTTCACCTGGTTTAACACTTCATCGTCTCTTCTGTTCTCTGTCTTTGTGACACTGTTTTTCCCCAGCCCGATGGCGAGGAAGAGCAGATCTGATTTCTTGTCCTAGGACCCCAGGGGGGTACATCGCTGACTAGAGGAGAGTAGGTACAGTCTTGGAGCTTACCTGTCTCTTCCCTTGATGCCTGTAAACATGCTAGGCTTGAGGCTTCTTGAGGTTTCGTTGGGCACAGTCACGTACTTGGAGCTTGCCCCAGCTTGCACTGGCTCCGTGCACTTGGCTTTGCCTTCTTCTTGTAGAGGCTTCTTTTTCCAGCTGTGTCGACACGTGATCTGAATAAAGACCACCCTCTCCGGGTCCAGGCATTGCCACTTGACCTTCGGCGAGCTGTTTGCCCTTCTTAAACCCCTTTCCTCACCTGTCGAAGACAGGTGATTTCTACGTGAGAGGCTGTCGTGAGCTGTGAGCAGAGTAACGCACATCGGCATGATGCAAATGTTCCTTATTATGGCAGCGCAAGCCCATTCAGAGATAAAGACTGAGGATTTTCTTTCCATTCCCCATTGTTGCCTCGTGGCTCTGGTTCTTCCAGGGGTCCCCTTTCCCCGAGAAAGAGAAGATGCAACCGAATACGAATGCCAAGGAATCAAATTCTTGGCTTCGGAGTTTCAAAATCGACTTTTAAAACTTATAAAAGAGAAAATGATCATGTGAACCTAGGCTTTTTACAAGAGTGGTTATTAGTCAGGGCTCTCCAAAGAAAGAAACAGTCCAATAGCATACAAGTACACACACACACACACACACACACATATGTACATATAAAGAGATTTATTATAAGGATTTGACTCGTGTGATTATGGAGGCTAAGAAGTCCCACGATCTGCAGGTGGCAAGCTGGAGACCCAGGAGAGCTTGGTGTCACTCTAGCCTGAGTCTGAAGTCCTGAGAATCAGAAGAGCCAATGGTGCAATTTCCAGTGCAAATACAGAATAAGGCTGAAGTCCAACTGAACGATCGGGCTGGAGCAATTCCCTCTGACTCGTGGGAGAGTCAGACTTTTTGTTCTAGTCAGGCCTTCAGCTGATTGGACGAGGGACATGCGTGTTAGGGAGGGCGGTGCGCTTTACTTAGTCTACCAGTTCAAATGTAAATTTCACCCAAAGCATCCTCACAAACACACTCGGAATCATGTTTGACCAAGTATCTGTGGCCCACTCAAGTGGACACATAAAATCAACCATCACAGAGAGTGGAGCTACTTGAAAAGCAAAAGGTTTGCTGAGTTTCAAACGAAGAAAAATTAAGGAACCCTGAATAAATTGCAGCGTGAAATTTTTTCCCGGAAGAGTAGAATGGGAAGAGAATAGGAGAAGAATTTGAATAAGCCGCCTACCATGCCGATCCGATTCGAGTTGCTAAGGGCAAGGAGAAGAACGGGAAGAGAGAGGTCAGTGATTTCCTTTGTCCTGCCAAAATGGCTCAGGCTCGGGCTCAAGGGGAGACAAAGATGAGTCAGGGGAAATCTAAGGGTGCGGAAGCACCGGCTTCATGGTTGAAGAGTTGAGTATGGGGACATGTGAGTGAAAGAGCCTGGGTTGGTTCTCCCGCAGTCCTACAGAGATTGGGAGAGCAGCCAAAGCCTAGTGTGGCCCTGAGGTAGATGTGGCAGTAAGCAGAGAGTGGAAGCCGAGGGCGCAAGGGATGCTGGGAGTGTGACAAGAAAACACTGTTATCAGTGGGAGATGGGGCCGTGCAAACCAGAGGCCAGGTGGAGATCTGTTCCATCCTGTAAACATTGACATGAGGTAGTAATGGTTGCTTCAACTGATACCAGCAGAAATCAATGTCGACAGTCAACATCAAATGTCAATGGGGGCCAGCATGTGGTGACTCTCGATATAGTCCGGATGGGATAGGCTACGCTGCATAATAAGCAGATCCCCAGAGTAGCTTGACACATGAAACGTGGTTTCTCCTTCATTTCGTTCTGGCCCATTGCAGCTCCTCCTGAGGGGTCCACTTCCAAGTGATGACTCAGGGATCCGACATGCTTAGTTATGAACTTGACGGTGGCCCCAGCTGGAGAAGAGAGGACTGCAAAGCTTTTTATTGCTCCAGCAAAGAAATGACATACTTTTATCTCACCATACAGCCCGCCCTGGCCAGAAGTGATCACATGACCCCAATCTAACTTCAAGGGAGGCTGGGAAATGTAGTCCTCCTGTGTGACCAGGAGGAGGAAATGAAACGGGACTTAGGAAGACCTGGTATTGTCCCCACCACTGTCGTGAACCAGGCGTATTCTGGGCATGTCGATCCATAAATCCTCTGTGAAACTGAGCTGTCATCTCAGGAATAAAACTCTAAGTTGCAACGAGTTTTAACCTCAATTGAGAAATCATTGGGTTCTACTGGGTTTTCATGAAAATGACGAGATTATAATTTTTGTCATCAGGGAGAGATAGGGATTAAAGACAGAAAGTAGGCTCAGGTATAAAAAGATAAATGAAATCATCTTTGCCCATATAAGAATATACATCATTACGTTATTATCTGGTCATTGCATTACTATGGGTGATGTATGTTTAGAGCTGGAAAAAATCTTATAGCTTGATGGTTAGCGATGGCATAGCATTAGGCTCATGGGTTCCTTCGATCCTTAAAACAACTCTGAATTGGGTGTTATTATTGTCATTGCATAAAAGAGGCAATCCTGGCTCACAGAGTGGAACTTGTGTGAGGACACTGGGTGAGTTTTAAAATCTACTGTTATCCATTAGACCACATTAAGGTCTAATACTAGATCTGACGCTGGCACTGACTGTCCAACCCTGAGCAAGTTACGTCAGCGCTCCGAGTCTGCTTTCTCAGCCTGTAAGAGGGAAATAGAGAGAACACCTACCTCAAAAAAAAAGAGTCCGCAGATTCTTTGACCTTCCTTCAGCTAAGAGGTGGGGCCCTTCCCCTTGAATCTGGTGACTTGCTTGTGCCCAATAGAATGAAACTCAGCTTCCAAGGATACTCAGAAAAAAGGCCATGTGGTTTTGACCCGGTTCCTTTAGGACACTTGCCTCCGAGTCGTTGTTACGTGTGAACTTGACCCTCCCTCCAAAAAAAAAAAAAAAATGCATACATTGGAGTGCTGACCCTCAGCACCTCAGAACATGACCGTCTTGGGAAATAGGATCTTTACAGAGGTAATCAAGTCACAGGGCCGATAGTAGGGTGAGCCCTAATCCAAAATGGCTGATGTCCTTAGAAAGAGGGGACATTTAGGCACAGAGATGCACATCGAGGGAAGGTCATGTGAAGACACGGAGAGAAGACGGCCATCTGCAAGCCGAAGAAAGAGGCGGGGGACAGACCCTTCCCTCTTCACCCTCAGAAGGTACCAACGCTGCCCATGTCTCGATTTTGTACCAATGGCCCACAGAACCATGAGAGAATACATTTCTGTTGTTTCAGTATGGTGATGAATTATGGCGGCCTTAGGGAACTAACACAGTTGTTATGTGTGAAGCCTGGGTCCCCCGAAGCTTCCATGCTGTGAGGAAGCCCGGGTGACATAAGAAGGCCCCGTGTGTGTATTCTGGTGACAGCCGCAGCTGAGGTCCCAACTGACAGCCAGCACCAGCCCCAGACAGGTGAATCTCCAGATGATTCCAGCCACCAGCTGTGGATCACCCTCTGTCCTCACATCTTTGAGTGTCCTCAGACCTCATGAAGCAGGTGGGTCCTTCCGTACCCCTGTCTGATTCCTGACTCAGAATCTCAGCGTATAATAAAATCAGGTTTTTTTTAGGGCAAGTTTTGAAGCTCTACGTGGCCGCGGTTTGAGAGCAGTCTCACAGCTCGTGAGACCGGGCGCTGTGACTCTGGCCTGCTCTCCACGTGAGCTCGGTAGCCTTGCTGTCTCAGAGAGTGTCTGGGTGAGGAGGATCTTGGCTGAGTCTTGTCTCCGGGCAAGCAGGACTGGCCCACGTGAGCTAGTCTCTGGTTAACCCGTGAGGACTATTCAGCCACAATCCTGAGGACGCCTTCCTCAAGCTTCTAGAGCAGGCCTGGCTCCCAAATGCAACCGTCGAGTCTCGTCTCTTTAAGGTCCGGTCACTCAGTTGAGGGCTAGAACTGTAGGTCTTGCTTGAAACTGTCCCCGAGGTCGTTTTGCTGATGGGTTTGTGTACCCACCAGAAATGCTGCTGGGCTGTAGAATATAATCTGGTCGTCTGACTGCCCGGGTGTCAATTCTGTGCAACCCACTAGCCGTAAGGTTCTGGGTAAGTTGCGTAGCCTCCCCAAACCTGATTCTTCATCTGCAAAGCGAGGACATAATAGTCCTCACCTTGCCCGGGTTTTCAGGAGACTTAGAACATTCTCGAGAAAACATGGAGCCAGGGCCTACTTAGCACAGAGTCAGCCTGCAGCATACTGTGTGCTACTACTGTTATTCATCAGTATTACCATTAGCTCGTAGGGGATTTCTCTCTTTAATGCAGGCTAGTTTAGTTCCTGGGAGAGTCCCTGTGAAGGGGAGAAGGTGACTTAAAATAACCTTGAGAATGTCGAGCTCCTTCCAAAGTTAATTAAAAAAAAAAAGAAAAGAAAAGGATGAATAAAGATTCCAGACAAACCTAAAGCATCATTGTCATTCCTGGTTTTATTGTTCCGAACAGTCTTGAAAAAGTCTTAGCTTTGAAGCTACAAAGGGTAGCAATTAGGCCCCTCGTGAAAGTCAGCACGGCAGGAAAGCCTGGCCGCGGGGCGCCATTTCCTTCCCCATTCTGTGGCCGCTGTGTCTGCCGCATCCCGCGCGCCAGCGCCGGGGCAGGAGGGGCGGGCAGGCTGCATGGCCACCTCCTCGCGCTGCTGCAGGAAACGCTGCCTGCTGGCCCCATGACTCCCAGAAAGTGAAGGCGGATGGCGTGACTCAAAGTGAAGCATCTCCAACCCCCACCTCGCACGCGGAACCCTGACAAGCCCCCTCCTCCAAGGTCAAGACTGAGTCATCGGGCAGAGCCCCCCCACCCCCATGCTCCTGCTGGTCCCCGGTCCCACTGCGGGGAGCCTTGGTGGACAGCAGAGCATTGTTCCTGAGCCTGCCCTGTGGTGGAAATCGGTTAGAAACGACCTCTGGGCCGGCTGCTGGCAGGCTGCTTGCTGGCTGCTGTCTCTCTCCCGCTCCGTGCGGGGCAAGGCTTGTCCAAATATTTGGCTTGCTTCTGCTTTCTGATTCATCATGAGCAGGAACCTCTGTAATTTCATCTACTGCGTGACTCAGACACAAGTGCCCTGCACCGAGTGTCCTGCACCGAGGCCTGGAGCCGCTGGGAGGCCAGGCCCACGGCCAGGACCCGCTGCTCTGCTCCCGGCCTTCTGGGCCCCGTGAGAGGTGCGGGCGCTGTCCTCACCGACCAGCTTCAGATTAAATCTCTTTTGTCTGAGATGATTAATGGAGCCCTGAACACGCCTGAGCACAAGGGTGTGAGGTGCACTTTGTGCCTTTTCCAAGTTTTTTTTTTTTTTTTTTTTTAATGCTAAATCCATTTGCATCTCATAAATTATATCGGGTCTAAAATGAAATATTTCTGACAGCAGCAGGCAGGGTGTGGGTCCAACTCAAACATTTTCCCCCGTCATTCCCTTTCTCTTGCTCTGAGACCCTAGGAGAAAGCCTGCTTGTCTTCTAGGGGCGGTGGGGAGGCAGGAAATTGACCTAGATTCCAGGTCTGCAAGACGGGTCGAGCTGGCTGGCCTGTCTGCCAGCGGCGGGCCGGGCACAGGCTTCCAGGGTTCTGCAGGGAGCCGGCAGGGGGAAGTTCTGTCTTGTTTCTGCCCTTGCCCTCTCCGCTTAAGAGTGACATGGTCGTTGTCTCCATTAAGCAGGTTTATCTGCCTAAGAAAGGACACAAGCTGGGCTGCTGGGGCCCCTGAGCCCCGCCCGCAGCCCTACCTGGTGCCCCTGGGTGTGGGGGTGTGTGATGGGCAGAGAGACCTAATGCGTTCCCAGTGGAGGTGCGTGGGGCAAGAGGAGGGGGCTTCTGAACAGCAGGGAGGAGTGAGGATGGCAGCTCAGACACTGTCGGGGGGTCTCCGAGTCAGAGACAATGGAGTTTAAACCCTCTCTCCACCACTTTCCGGCTTTTGTGGCCCTGGATGAGTTGCTCGCCCTCTCTGAGCCTCTGCTTCCTCACCCATTCATTCATTCATTCATTCGTTCGTTCGTTCCTTCGATCGTCGGTTCAACGCCTGTTCTCTGAGCGCTCCCTCCGCGTCAGGCTCCGCCCCTTGGAATCTACATCTCTACGCACGTACGTCTCTACGCACGCACGTACACGCAACGACGTGCCCATGTGACACGTGGGATGCCTCAGCGCTGAGCGGGAGGTGGAGCGAGGCGCGGGCTGGGCCGAGGCTGGGACGATGAGAGGGCCCAGCCCCGGGGGACCGAGGAGGTGCAGGGAGTGAGGCAGGAGGGACCAAGCCCCGGGCCCGAAGCACGATGCTCCGAGGCTCCCGGAGCCTGTGCAGCGCGCCGCGGGAGCTCGGGACCTGGCACTGCTGTTTTCTCGTTATTTGCCAATGTGCTGGGAGGTGGAGATGCTGAAGAGGAGGGTAAAGACAAGCGGGGAGGAAGCTGGCCTCAAAGCCAGGGTAAGGGGCAGACTGACGGCCACACTGCCATGGTGCCCGTCATTTCCCGCCACTCCACTCCGCGCTCCCTCCATTCTCAGCCTCCAAGACACAGGCGGGCTTCACTTCCCACCAGGCCCGAAAGGCCAGCCTGCTAGGGTTTCGCCAGCCGGCGTTCCAGCCCTGGGGCCCCCACGGGGAGCGGTGTGCCGTGGTCAGGCCTCCAAGTTCCCGTCTGCGACCAGCTGCTCGAGCTTTGGCCCATCCCAGTCGGCCTCAGCTGCTGCCAGGCAGGGGCGGGGTGGGCGGGGGAGGAGGCAGCGGGCCCCAGGACAGCTGTCCTCCCAGAAGGAATCTGAGCCACCGACAGACACCCTACAGGCTCTGCAGGGAGGGGACACAGAGGACACACACGCGTATTTGTAAATGTGTATGAGTGCGGATTCCTGCACACGTGGTTTAGCGTGGTTATGTGGTTTTTATTTTATTTCACTTAATTTTTTGAGATTCTGGGCAGTGGCTACTGCCTAGCTCCGTTTTATAAATAAGGAAAAACGAGACTGAAGGAAGTCCAGTAAACAGAGCACAGAACAAAAGTTCAAACCCTGTGCCTTCAGGCGATGGCGAAACAGGGCACAGCGTGGCACAAGTTGATCCCCTCTCCTGATCATAGATTTCATTCTGCTCAAACATTTTCCCCCGAGAGAACCAACAGGAAGCGTTTGCGTCTTCCGTTTTTGAGGTCGATGGAGAGTCAACAGAAGTGGACGGAGGTGAACAAAGTCCCTTCTGGTCTCGCCGGCCACGATGCCAGCACAGTGGCTTCGTCCACCGCTTGACCCTGCCCCCAGGTCCCTGAGGGTGGCCGGCGGGCTCCGTCCGAGGCCCACGGGGACACCTCCAGCTTCCTCCCTCTTCCCCTTTTGCTTCCAGGCACTGTTTGGGTCTGCAGGTCTGCAGCTGCGTCCCCCACGGGTACAGCTTGCTGTGCTCCTCTTGGTGGCTCAGGGTGCCAGGCGTGGTGGTGAACTGCCGTCTCGTCACGTGTGTTGGGGTGTGTCGCGGGTGGGGGTGGGGGGTTCCTTCTCGTTTTTCACCTTTATTTCCATAAGGGAAACAAAACACACTGCAAACCGGGCCAGGGTGCAGCTTGGATGACCTGTCAGCTGAGACGCAGAGTTTTACCCAGGCTTTCTGTGGGCAAGAGGACAGACAGAGGCAGCCTGCAACAGGGCAGTTCTCTAGGTGCGGACAGACCCTCAGAGCACAGCTGCAAATGGCGGCGGGGGGAGCTTTACAGAAATAAATGAAAGTACTCTTCCATCTTAAGGAAGTTTAAAGACACCCAGAGAGTGAGATCTTAGGTTTTACCTTCCTGAAAGGCAGAGGCTGGGCACGGTTCTCTGCCTTTGTCTTCCTTTCTCTTGGGCCATCGTGGACCTGTGGTTTTATTGTCACCCGTTTTGGAAATGATGGGCAGGGTATATACATCAGTGAGTAAAATTTTTAAACGTATCTCTTTGGTCCAGCATCGAAGTAGACAAAGATGAAACGGGCGCTTAATAAACGCCTTTGGAGGCTCGTGGTTTGCGTGGGGCTGCCAAGGAAAGACAAAAGTCTGCCTAGAGGTTACACACACTGAACCCAGGGTGATCTTTGGTCACCGTAGGAGCAGTGCTGGTGCCTTGATCTGCAGCCCTGGCACTCACAGCTGCTGAGGCTCTTCTGCCCCAAGGCCACCTCTGGGACCTGCCAGCAGTGGATGTGTCCCCTTGATCCAACTGGAAAAGGGGGTGACACAGAACAACCTTGCCTTCCCTCTTCCTTCCACCCACCCCCCACCATTTTGCCAACATTGTCTTCCTTGGCACATAGCAGAGGCCTGACAGTTCTGGGGAGTCAGGGGTCTTGGGAGACCCCCACCCCCATGAAGCCAGGGGAAGGCTGGTTTTCCTGTCCCCACACACCCACACAGTGCCAGATGTGGTTAGTCCTTGGGGAGTAGGTGACTGCAGAAGGAAGGTGAGATGTGTCACAGTCACAGTAGAGAACTTGGCAGAGCTGGCACCGGGGACAATGGGTTCCTTGAGTTGGGGGAAAGATCTAAGGAAGAATTGTGGAATCCCGGGCAAAGGATAAAACAGAATGCTTTAAATATTTGAGTCGCGTTGGGGCGGGGGAGAGGTGTTATGACAAGTCAGCCACCTGCAATCCTCGCTCCTGGTTTGGGAGGGCAGCTGTGATGGAAACCTTCAAGCGAAGAGTCAAGGTCAACATGCAGGCCTGAGTCATAGCCACACACAGATGAGTAGGTTCACACAGAGCAGCCTCACGGATGAGTGACACCTAGAAGCTGCGTATGAGTCCTTGGGGTTGACATTGGAGGGTCCAGTTATCATAGAGTGATGGCCGCTTAGTTTTGATAGGGCTTTATTGCGATAGGCGTCCTTGGAGTTTAACTCTTTCGTTCACTTGATGTCGGAGTGAGGATTTTGACCTTGACTGCATGTAAGCGGACCGGTCCCTTCTCTCACCTGTGCCTCTGGGCTCCTTCGGGGTGATCCTTGAGGAGTCAAGTCTGGTGTTTCAAAAGGACACATCTTCCTCACCTAGGACTGTCAGGACACTTTTGGTCGAAAGTGACAGAAGCCCACTTCACACAGGCCTATGCAATTTATCGGGAGGAAGCTGGCCACCGGCTATTGGGGAACCGGAAATCAACGAAGGAGCCCCACGGCAAAGCCTGTTCGTTCTGCCTACAAAATATTTTGTTCAGACATATTTCAAATACACTTCTCGAAGCCAGTCCTCCCTCTCCGGTGCCCTGGCCTCGACCTTGTCACACGGCGCCTGGGCTGCTGCAGCACAGCCCTCCAAGTGTCCCCCACCTCATCCTTCCCCTTCCCCTTCCAACCAGCTGCCAGACTCATTTCCAGAACCACACAACACTGCGGCTCCCCGCGTGCACAAACCGGGGATGGCGCCCCACCGCCTGCAGAACAAGAGCATGTCAGCGTGGGACCCCGAGCTCGCTGCCTGGCTTCCCGCGCCCACTTCCGGCCTGGCCCCCAGGCTAACCTGCGCGCCTCTCACTTCGGGAAACGCCCTGTTCCCGCCCTACCCAGCTCACTCCCATGCATCCTTTCTCAGGCCTCAGTCAGAGGGGGGTCTCTTCTCGGGGGGTCCCAGGCCTCCCCGGGCAGCTGCGCTTGCAGGATCGCATGGCACCCCGGTGTCTCGGCTGCCTGGCCTCCTGCCTGCATGTTGAGATCCCGCAGAGCAGGGGCTTGTGCTGCCCAGAGCCCGTCGCCGGCGGCGCCGCGGCTGGGCGTCTCCCGCCCCTCTGCTGGGCGCAGGCAGAGCCGGGAGGCAGGGAAAATCCCAGCCGTTTCCTCTCCTGCAGCTCCCCACAGATCTCCTTTGTCTCAGGCTCTTCCTCTCCCTGAGAGCCGGCATCTGAGCTTGGGCCAGGGCACAGCGTGGGGCCCCGGGGGAGCCATCCTGCCTATTTCCGGCCCCCCGCTCTGGATTTGAGTCAGAAGATGGGCGTTTGGAGCCAGGCTTCGAGCCTCTTCACAGCCCGGCGACCGACCGTGGCCACAGCTCTCGCCTCCGCTCGGCCTGAGTTTCCTAATGTGAGAAACGAACCGATTTTTTTGTTCATCTAGCGCAAGTTGGTTAAAAGCAAAAGAGTGGCTCCCAAGCAGCCCCTCTGCCCGCGAGGGAGAATCTGCACCTCGCGTGAAGCGTCTGTTTCAGATGGCTTCTTATGAGACGAGGGCAAAAACGGGGCCTGCCTTACTCCTGCCAAGTGGACATCGAAGTCTGCGTTCTCCACGTGGCTCCTACTGACACCTGACGGGCGAGGCTCTGCGCTTCCGCCGCTCACAGCAGAACTCCAGCCCCCGCTCGGCCTCCACTGGCACTACCCCGTGGTTTGCGGGGGGACGCCCCATTACTGCCAAGAGAGGTGGAAGTCGAACTTCTCCCTCTGTTTCTCTGCTGACGACGCAGCGAAATTCTTTTCCTCTCTCAAAACTGCTGCCGTAAGCAAAGCCGCGTTAACCGTGGCACACGTGGCAGTGTCTTGGAGGGGACCGCAGATCGGGGCTGGGGACTGGCTGATGGGAGCCTAGGAGCTGCATGAGGTGTCAGGCGGGTGGGGTTGGGTTCTCCCCGCCAGGTCCAGCTGGAGGTACACGTCCTTCCTCCCGGGGAGGATTTCATTTGGGAATTAGTCCCACGGCTGGAAAGAGAGCGAGAGTGTGCATTTGGAAACCACTGTGAAAATGTCTTTTTTCTTCTGTAAGTGAATTTCTCTGCTGGGGGGGTGAACCATAAAATGTCCCGGCCATATTTTCCAGGCTGTTCAGGAAAGGAGACATGAATGAGCCTGAGTATAACCGGCTTCCGAGAGAGCCTTTGTCATTGAAATATCTCAATAAACAAACCATCTCGGTGCATTTAAAACAGTTTGATTTATAACAAAGCTAATGCACACAGAAGTCTTTAGACCAGCGGTCCCCAATCTTTCTGGCACCAGGGACCGATGCTCCTATGAGAATCTCATGCCTGAGGATCTGAGGCAGAGCTGAAGCGGTGATGCTGGCCCGGGGAGCGGCTGCAGATTCAGATGAAGCTTCACTGGCTCGCCCGCCACTCACCTCCTGCTGTTTGCGGCCCCGGGGGTGGGGGACCCCTTGTTTAGACACACATCAATTATGGAGGCGAGGGGCGCCTGCACCAAAACTCTCAGGGGAGAACATCTGTGTGACGGACTCTCAGCACCGATGGATTTCAGAGGAGGGACAAGTCAGGAGGTCACTAGGGAAGGCAGCTGCCAAAATGTTCAGAGCTCGGCTGGCAGTATCTCCTGAGCATCTCCCCTCCTGACCTCCTGTCCCCCATCCCCACCCCGCACGTGGCTCTCACCTGAGCGCTGCCTCCCGTTCAGCTCGTGACACCTTCGGAAGCTCTGCTAACACACGCATATCGGAAAAGCGTTCTGCCCATGGGGACCAATTTCTTTTTCCATCACCCGTGGCTTCACAGCATGAAATTAAAGGCGGTAGCAAGTAATTGCAGCGGGCGGCAGCTCCCGAGCTTGAGCTGCTGCCAGGGGACCTGGGCTGTGCACGTCCTCCCCTCTGTCACCCCCTCCCCTTCCCGTTCTGGGGTCGAGCGGAAGGTGGGACTTGCCTTTTTCACAGAAATGAGACGGACCTCACTCTGTGAGCACTTGGCCAGTTAGCTGAGGCTGAGCGAGGTGCCCCTAAGGAGTCTGGCCTCTTCAGACCAAGGTCTCCAGAAGCACAGCTCCCTGAGCCTCCCATCCTCAGGAAGCTTCTGGAGCCAGGCCCCGCCCCTCCCCCAGGCCTTGCCCCGAGCCCAGGGCTTGGAGAACAACATTGCCAGGCCCCTGTCCCCTCATGTTCCAGGTCTGTAAATGCTCCCAGGAGCTGCCTCCGCCCTGTGATTACAGGTTCTTCTCTCAGCCTTGGGGGTTTAAGAGAGGGAGGGCTCCTCATGGGGCCCATAGGGCCCTGGCCAGCATCACCGGTGACATTCCACAGTCACGTGGTCATATTTAGGGGTGCAGAAAAAAACACGAGTAGAATTTGCCAAAGCTTTGGAAACAAACGGTCAGAGAAATGGAGAAGTCAAGGGTGTCACCGTGGCTTTGGGCTCACGCCGAGAAAGGATGGAGCGGCGGAGGTGTTGGAGAGAGCTTCTCAGGGTCAGAAACGGGAGGGCTGGCTCGGGGAGGAGGCAGCTGGATTTATGAGCCTGGAGTTCAGGGGAGAGGGCCAGCCTGGAGGTAGAAATGTGGGAGGTGTCAGCTGCTTTGGACATTCCTTCCCCTACTACTTCATACCTGGCAAAGGCCCCGCTCCCCCCCGTGAGCTGATGCTCGCTCCTCTGGGTCCCCTGCCCACCTGCCCTCTCTCTCTGCGGAGAAGCAAGCTGCTGGGCAGGGTGGGGACCTCTGCTCCTTCCAGCCAGGCTCTGAGCTGGCAAGTTCTCACCCTCCGATAAGATCCCCCAGCCCACTCGCACCGGCCAAGTGTCACAGC
>NW_006443292.1:3978098-3982244 GCF_000325575.1 Pteropus alecto | reverse complement strand
ATGAAAGGGAGAAGCCCAAACAGGCCACGGGGTGTGGGGGTGGGGTGGGGGAGGGGTGGCTCAGAGGAAACCAGCGCTGGTGACTCAGCCCGCAGTTCCGTTGGATGCTCCGAGTGTGTTGCCATCGAAAACAAATTCCTCAAGCAGGTTTATCTCCTTGTGGAGGAGGAATAATCAGCAGTATGAAGTGGCAGAGGAGGGAGGCCATGCGCTTCGGCCCCAACCGAGTGGCCTGTGCCAAGGCCAGTGGGCAGAGCAGACAGAGTTCCAGGAGCACCTGCTCCCAGGATGGAGGCCCCCGTTGGCCCCGTGTAGGGGAGAGGCCCCCACACTACACAAGCCAGATCCATCCCAGCCTGAGGTTTCCTGGGGTCAGGGGCCTCGAGGGAGGCGGAGGTCCTGCAGAGCTGGCCAGCGGCAGGAGGGGAGACACATTAGAAAAACGTAGGTGCAGGATTTCCGAGGCGCCTTGTGAAAATCTCCACGGCGACACTGAGCTGTCAGCGGGAAGCCTGCTGGGCTTGGCAGGGCTGTGAGGCACAGCTGGCAGGGACCTGCACTGTGGCCGCTGGACTGTGCAGTGCACGCCCTGCCCAGCCACCCCTGGGGACCCCACATGCGAAGTCCCAACTCTCCACCTATGTCGAGGTAATCATGTTACAGGAGCTGGGTTCCCACCCCCAGCGGGGCCACTTGGGAGAACTCGTCCCTGGAGACCGCATGTGACACCTGACAGGACCAGAGTGGTCACCACGGCCACATGGAACCACTCCCAGTGTCACTTCTGTCCCTCTGCCTTCCGCTTCGGTGGCTCTCGCCGTGCCGCAGCAGCCCCTGGGAACTTGGGGACAGAAATTCTCACACCCTGCCAAGGCCTGCGCCGTCAGAAACTGACTGGGGCCCAGCCGTCTGTGTCTAACAGCCCTCCAGGGAGTTCTGAGGTCTGATAGTTTGAGGGGGACCTACGCGGCATGGGACAGGTGGCTCCCAGCCTCAGAATCACCTGGGAGACTTTAAAAATGTCATTGCCTGGGTCTCCCCTGCCTCTGCCCAGGGATTCAGCTTTCCCAGGCCTGAGGTTCGGCCTGGGCCCCAGGATTTGGGACTGTGCCCCAGGATTTGGGACTGCCCTCCAAGTAAGAACCTGTTTGCTCAAGTGCTTGGCTCAGAGCTACTGCCTGGAACCGGGGGTTCAGTCGGTGGGTGGAAGCTGCACCCGACACCCCACAGGTCTGACTCTCACCCCTGGGGAGAGGTCTGTGAGCTTTGGGGGTACAGCAGAATCACACCTGGGCTGTGGGGGGTGCTCGATGATGCAGAGCCTGGGGCGCCTCCGCCAGAAACCCCAACTCGGCAGGTCTAAACAAGGACCCAGGAATGTCCCTGGGGAACCGGACAGGGCCCTAGTTCCATCTCCGCCTGTCACCAGCCACACGTCCCCAGCAAGTCACTTCACACACTGCTGTCTCATCGATTGACCCGGAAGGAGCAGCTGCTGCCATAGTCACCTCAGGGCTACCCTGAGGCCACACAGGTGGCTGGGAGTGGCCACTGCGAGGGGCAGGCGCGAGGTAAGGAATCTCTGGACTGTCCCGCAGTCTGCCTGGCAGGTGTGGAGAGACCCAGGGTGGGTGGGCCCCGGGGAGGGGCTGCGGGTCGGAGCCAGGCTTTGGGCGTGTGATGGGGGAAGGGGCCAGGCCCAAGACCGACAGGCCTTGAGGCCTCGGGGGCCATCAGGGGGCCCCACTTTTCCAATGGCTCCTCGACCGTCGAGACTTGGGATTCTGCGCGGCTGGCCCTGACCACGGCCGCCACAGCCACTTAGGCCGATGCAGTTTCATTTCCTTATAGAACGAGGCCACAAGCGGCGGGGCCGGCTGAGCCGTGTGAGAGGCACCGGGGACCGGGCTCCGTCGAGCTCTAGGTTCTGCCATCCTCAGAGTCACCAGACGGACACCCCTCACTTCTGCATTTGGGCAGGAAGCAGAGGAAGCAGCCGGGAGACAGGGCGGTGACCGTGTGTCTGGAAGCAGCCCTTCCCCAGCAGCCGGCACCCCGCCACGTGCGACTCATCGGTGAACTTGGTCCCACGAGGGAAGTGGGGTGGCCTGGAAGAAAATCCAGGTGGGGGGTGGTGGCGGGAGCAGGTGTAGCCAGCACCCAGGCTGGTCGTGCTGGAGCCTGAGACCCGCTGGCTCCACCTCTCCTGGGCCACTCTATAGTGGGGTCACTCAGATCTCCACGGGGCGCGACAGGACCTCCTGCTCTTCCCTGTCCCATGCCCTGGCCCCATAAAGCCAAGGGCATTTTCCAAGAGACCAGGCCGTCGGGAGAAGGAACTCCCGCGGGTCATCGCGGGACAGGTCCCTGTGCCCCAGAGCCTGGGTGCCCACGACATTCCCCGACTGCCCACGACATTCCCCGACTGCCCACTGATGCTCCTAAGAGTTAAATGAGGACAGGGCTGGCCTCAGCCCCGCGCACCTGCGCCGGGCTCCACCCTCAGTGCTGGCTGGGCCCCCATCGCCCCATCACCACGTCCTGGGCCGAAACGGTGTCCACCTTGGCCGGCCTCGGGGCTTCCTCGGTCAGCACTTCACCTGTCAGGAGGAGATAATAACTCTACATCCACCTCCGCTGAGGCCGGCGGAGAAGGGCGAACGCAAGACCCAGCACTCGGCCGACGGAAACAGCCCTGGAAATGCTTCCCAGTCGAAATTCCTTTTCCCCTCTTTCTAAACAGAAATGGAGGGAGAGTGTAAAGGATGGAGAGAGGGGAACAAGGCCACCGCTTTGGTGGCAGCCGGGAGAGGAGAGAGGAGAGCCCTCATGGAAGGCTCATGGGAGGGGACAGGGACTAGCCCCGCCCTCCCCCGCCCCCAGGAGGCTGCAGGGTACATCCGAGGGGACCGAGTGGCCTAGGCGTGTGCTCAAGACCTTGTGTCACTGAGTGATTTGCAGGACGGCCCCTTCTGCTCAGTGGCCCCCAGCCTCACAGGGGCGCCAGAAGGGGGGCGGCTGTGGGTGTGACTTGATCTCATGGATGCAGGTGCGAGGAGACCGGGGAGCACCCCCCAGCTCTGAGCACGGAGTCTGGGCCACTGTTGCTGTGCCCTGGTGATCTGGGGACCGTCCCAGAGACCCTGGCTTCGCCATTTCAACAGAGACCTTCCAAGTGGGAGTCATCACACAGAACGAGCCCCCATCTCCCTCGTTAAACGCGGCCTCGCCCCCTCTCTGTTGTGCAGTGGCGTGTCTCCTGGGGCGCAGGCTCTCAGGGGTCAGGCTCCGAGTTTCCCCGCTCGTCACAGCGAAGTCGTCACCTTTCCGCTGGGACACACGTCGACAGTTCCATTTCTGCATGCCTCTAACCTGGGCAGGGAAAAGAGGTCGAGCGGAGGCTGGGACTTAGGATCAGGGAGTGGGAGCAGGGGCCGTGCTTGCATCCGGGTGAGGAAAAGCCTCAAGGGGCCCGGTTCGCTTTTGGTCTTCCCGCCAGTGTGGGGGGGGAGATTTGTTCCCAGTATGGCTGGTCCTCCTGGGAGCAGCTGACCCCATGGGCGGAGGGGGGCGCGCGTTCAGCCAAAGCAGGAGAGTCTGGCTTTGGATGCAGAGTCGTTTCTGACCCACAAGGTGCAAACAATTCATCTCTGGCGTGGGTCAGGGAATATAAATATTTATAATTCTTATTTATATTATAAAACCAGTGGCCAGACGTGGCGCCACAATTCCGACCGGACAGCAGCGGTTCTCAAACGGGGTTCCTAGAGCCACCCAAACACTCGTTAGAAATGCGCCTTTGGGGCCCCGCCGAGGGAGACGCTCTGGGGAATCCGGGGGGCTGTGGAGAACCAGAGCCTCCAGCAGAGGCAGGAGCCCTAGGACACAAAGACAGGACACGTGGCAGGTAAACGCGTCCCTCTCCGCGCCCCTCCCCCGAGGGGAGCTTTCTAGATTCGGATTCGCACACGAATGGGCGCACAGCCTTCTACGCACACACCAGCCGCCACTGGGGACCCCGGCTCTGTCCCCTGCCAGCCCGGAGCCCTGCCTGGGAGGGACGCAGGCGGAGGGGAAGGACAGGGGTGGCCCGGGAAATCTGGGCAGGCCCTGCGTGGAGACTGTCGCGTGCCTCCCGCGGGCATT
>NW_006443292.1:3968160-3978026 GCF_000325575.1 Pteropus alecto | reverse complement strand
CCGGCAGAGCCCCCGCCCCGCGCCCAGGGCTGAGCGAGCGAGGAGTGGCCCGGTGGGGGATGCACCGCTCCCCCTGCGATCTGGCCCCGAGGCCCAGACAGGCCCGGGTGCTGTCCCCCACCCCGCTCTGCCCACCGCCGAGGCCGAGTCTGCTAACGAGCCAGCTGCCAGGGAGCGGCTCCCGCAGCTGCCCAGGCCCGGCCAGGTGTGTGTGGCCCGCGGCGCGCAGACAGCTGGGCAGGCCGAGCGCCACCTATAAAGGGTAATAGCCTGGTGCGGCGGGATAATCGTGCCCTCCTGGCAGGCAGACGTGATCTCATTAGCGATCATGCGGGGTCAGGGGAGGGCTCTGTCCCCCTGGGGTGGGGGTGGGGGCGGGGCGGGACGCGCTCAAAGCCGGAGAAGGTGCACTGTCTGCTCCAGGTACGCGTGGGGCCAAGCTGCAGACTTGGGGAGATGATGGGGGGCCCAGGCAGAGAGACTGCGCATGCTCCACAAAGAACAAGCTCCCTGGGCTGGCGCGCCCGCCCTGCTCCCGCCCTGGCCGGGGGCTGCCGTGGTGTCCATCAGGATGGCCTGCCGCTTGTCAAAAGCACAGATGTCCCGGCCTTGCCGGCTGGTCCCGGGCATGACCAGGAACCTGCACTTTGGCCCGGGACCCAGGTTCTTCAAAGGCAGGTTCTAAAACCAACTTGGGCAGACTCTGTTCCAAACCCATCTCCATGTGCCGTGCAGGTCTTCCCATCCCAAGGGACGTTGCAGTCTCCCTGACAGAAGGGACCACATCTTAAATCTCTCTCTGTCCAGCCCCAGTGCCCTGAGACCTCATCCGTTAGGGTCCCAGTGATCGTCAGAACTCCTGGAGGTTCCCCAAGGAGGAGTCTGGGGAAAAGCCACACCCCAGTCAACGTGGGGAGATTGTTTCTTTTTCTATCACCAACGGGGTCAAGCGACGCTGCCTCCTTGTGACAGGATGGGATCCATCTCCCCTCCCCCGTTCTTCCAGGCCATTTCAGGAAAAGGGTCTGGGCACAGGTAGGAAGCATCCCCAGGACTCCTGACCTTCCTGCGGGCTCCCGTGGCTGTGTGTGGGCGCCAGTTGGGGGCCTCTGTGTGTGTGGGCATTGCTATGCCTCTGTGTTAGCTGGTTTGAATTTGGAATGCTAATCTGATTGACTAAGTAACTTTTACTCTAATTACAACAGTAGGGTTTGTTCTCAATCTACAACAAACATTTAATCTTGTGTCTCATTAATCGTGCAAAAGTCTTTATGAATATGTAGATTGGGAAGGGAATCAAACATTATTTGACCTTGAAGAAACACGTGTGAAATAGGTAGAGACTCTTTCAGCCTCCTGTGTCCTTTTATTATGTAGATGCAAAAATGGCCCCAAATCAGCCTACTGTGCGTTATTGGCAATCTTGCAGGCAGTTCGGATACAGCATTCTGATAAGCCATAGACATTTAATAATTAGTATAGTATTTACATGTGAGCCGCTTGCTGTGAATTTGCATGTAAATAAAAAGGTGGCTATCAAAACCAGCCAGAAACAGCCCACCCATGAAACATTCTCAACCGGGGTCCAAAGTAAGAAAGGAAAAGGCCTGTGAAGGAAAGGATTGTGTCACGGGTGTGACGTTCAGACCTTTACGAAGGACGCTCGTTTTAAGGGTCAATGGCCTTCTGAATACACTCCACCTCTTTCCTCTTAGAAATATGGACGTGTCCTCTTCAGTCTAGTTAGATGGTTAGCTGGTTAGCTGGTTAGGATCCTGGCCCTGCCACCGACCGCCCGAGACCTCCCTGAGTCTCAATGTCCTCATCTATAAAATGGGGAAAACCCCACTTTTTCCACAGGCCTGTGAGGCTTAGATGAAATGAGATCGAACGTGGAGGTTTGGGTACACAAAAATGGCCATTTTAAAATTTCCTTTCCTTCTTCTGACGGCATGCATGGAAGGCCAAGCAGAAAATATTTTCTTAGCAGCCAAATTGTCCCAAATTGGGGTGTGTGAGTTTCAGTTGGGGAGACGAAAGTCCCTGGTTTGCGGGTTGGGACCTGCTGTGATTATTAAATCCTTTTTTCTCTGTCAGGGCACCGCAGTTGGAACCATAAATTATACGGCCACCACTGTCAGAGCTGAGTGGCTCGAGACCACTAGCAGGGTCTCTGGAAGCTTCCCAAGGGATCCCAGGTGATATCTGTGCTGGGGATTAAAACCTGGCCATTCCTTTGGACCGCGGCCGATAACCGCTGCTGATGCTCCCACTTTTTGGCTGCCTTTGCCAAGGACCCCACTGCGTACCCAACATTTGAAGGATTAACACCTGCTGCCCACCCCCCAGGGGTGAGGCTCCAGGATCCAACACCAGGTCACCCCCTGCCATGTCTTCTGATTGGGTGACACCCCATCCAGCTCCAGGCTTTAATGTTGTCACGTCACATCTCCTGCTGCCTATGTCTGCACCAAGCTCAGAAATCTATAAAGTGAGATTTCCAAAGGCCGTCTGTCTTAAAGAAGACTCAGCCTCATCATTCTCCAAGGGGGAACCATATACACGATCTTCCGACTCAATCCGGTAAGTATATAAGCCAATGTCCTAAAGGGGACAGTTGGCCACCAAAGCACCCAGTCTCCTGCCCAGTGACTTCGTGCCGGGCCCCCAGGGTGTCGGAGCTGGCGGGAAGAAGGCACAGACTGCAGAGGAGAGTGTTTTCCTGGGGACTGCCGGGCGTGACTTTTGGTTTCTGGCCTTCGACACAGTTTGCTGATCTTTTTCACGCCAAGAGCCTGTGCGTGTGACGACGTTTTCGGAAGCAGGGAAGGGGGCAGGGGGAAGGGGTACGTGGCTATTATTGCTTTCCATCTTTACGGGTAGAGCAAACGAGAGCTGAGTCCTTTTAATAGTCGATCGGCAGTTTTCGGATGACATATTTCACATTCTTTTCGTATCCAAATGCCAGTGAGAGAACTCTTGGCAGGAAGATCAGCTCCAGAGACACCGTTTTTCCACTGCAAATCAAAAAGATAGGGTCTGATCTTAGTGCAGGAAAAGGTTTAGGGGCACGGGTATGAACGGGGTCAAAACGAAAGCTGGCATGTATACACCGATTAAAGTGTGTAGAGACAGCTCTGCGTACAGCAACAAAGCTTAGACAGAATGTCAAAGCCATGGCACCCCATGGACTCTTTTCCAAACGCTGTTTTAAATTGCTCTTGTAAATATTAATAAGGGATATGGGCCAATAGTTCCAGGAGGAGGCTGGCGTTCCCAGGGGCTAGCCGAGTGTTTCACAGACGTCTGGTGCCAGGGCCTCTTCCAGGACAGACACTGAGGTCACCTCCCCTGCTGCCGTGGGTGACCCATCTGGAGGCGACCTCAGCTGGGCTGGGTTCGGGAGGCTTTCTAAGACAGAAGGATGAGGAAAGGAAGTAGAGCAGTGTGGACCGTAAGCCACAGACTGTGCACAAAAGACACCCAAACGCAATATGCCCGGGGTAGATGCGCATCTGCGTCTGGCTGGACAAGTCACCGGTGCCCGCGTTGGCCTCTAGGGAGTAAACAGAGGGCTTGGGGATGGGGTAGGAGTGAGGCTTCACTCAATTCCACTCTGAGTTGTTTGACTAATAAATAAAGAAACAAACAAACAAACAAAGAACAACACGCAAGCTTTTCCTATTCCAAAAGTGAACTTATTATTTGAAATATTTAAATGAGTCTCACGTAAAAGCCCAACTTCAAACAAGATGCCCTTAGAATGCTGAGACCTCGTTCACCCCCTCGGGTTCCAGGGGCGGCTCCCCCCCGCCCCGCCCCCCACCACACCCCACAGAAATGGCAGCTTCATCCTTTTCTCGGTCGGGTGTGTGGGGAGATAGTTCTCAGCAGATTCATCCCTGAATTATCTTTCCCTCAAGGCCTCACACCCAGCCCTTTCCCCGGTGGTCATTCAGAGGTGGCCGCACCCTCATGCTTCTAGAAAGAAAGGTAGAGCGGGAATGAAAATATAAAAAATAAAAATAAAAATAAAAAACAAGAAATAGGCAACGTGCTTTAAAAAAATCTGAGATAGCTTTTTGCAGAGGAAAAAAGAGGCACGAACAAGCATAGAGTTGTATCTCAATAACAGGGATGAGGAAAGACAGATGCCTCCCTTCCCCCAACAGAAGAGAGGCAAACGGGCAGAGAGGAGGGGAGAGGGGGCTGGGGACGTGGGGTCCCAGGTAGCGTCGCCAGATAAACTAGAGGATGCGCTTAAAACTGAATTTCGGATAAACGGCGAAGCCTCTTCCAGTGTCAGTGTGTCTCACATACTGCACGTGGCCGCTGCAAATGAGGACACTTCTCCTTAGGTTTCGGGTGGGACCGGACCAGGGCGAAGCCCCCCACCCCAGCGTCAGTAACATTCCAGACCCTTGTCCGCGGGAGGCCGGCATTAGAAATCATCCCCCAGCGTTCTCATGTTATGTTAGGAAAACCTGAGCCCCAGAGGGCTTGACCGGATCGTCCGGGGTCTTTGTAGCTGCCACCGGGTCTGGAGTCCCACCGAGACCCAGGGCTCCTGCTGCAGCCCTGGGAGGCTGCGGAAAACAGTTCGGGGGGATACAGCTGGATCCTCCTACGCCTGACCGGAGCCAGGTCCACGGGCTCGTTGCTGCTCAGTTGAAGACGCTCAGGCATCAGTGGACATGTCGGTGGACCCCGGGGTGAGGATGCGCTTCACCCTTTCACCTTACTCGGCATCACCCATGGAGACACTTGAGACTCCGCTGGAACTAAGGTTGGCATCAGTCCCCATGACATGTCAATGTCACCACAACTGGGGACATCTGAATCCCAAGCCCACGCACTCGGGATGTTGCAGCCCCAAGGCATAACACCACCTGCCCGGGACAGATGCCTCCGGATGCGTGTCCCGTGGGTCGTTCCTGTGGGCACGAGGCTGAACCCATTTTACCCACAAGAGAAATGACACGTGGAGAGGCTCAGGCACACTATCTACGAGCCGAGCGTTGCATCCAGGTAGTCTGACCCCAGCTCCCGGGTGCTGAGGAGCCCTCTGCCCTTCCATCTTTCTGGGTGACTCGATGGTCCCTGTGTGATGTCACTGTCCACAGCTGTCCACTCTGGTCCCCCAGCTGCTAGGTGGATGATGCAGTTTCCCACAGCGGTGTGATGGAGACATCGTCCCCTCCCCATGCCTGGCTACCCCAAGTGGTGGCATTTGAGGACAAAAACTGTGTTCCCTTCCACCTTTTCGGCCTGGAAGGAGCCTTGTGGACCAAGCAGACGGAGTGGGAGGGAGGGGTAGGGAGGGCCATTCAAGGAAGAGCGAGCTCCCAAGATGCATCACTGAGACTCTGTCGAGTGATGGAAAAACCCACTTTGAGCAGGCTTAGGCAAAAAAAAAAAAAAAAAAAAAATCATTTCCATAATACATTTCTGTGCAGTGGGAACTATTTCAACCTCTCTTTTATAGATGAGAAAGTTGAGACAGAATGTGGTCGAAACGCTTGCCCAAGCTCACACTGCAGAAGACGGGGCTGGGAGGGAACCCAGACAGCTCGGCGGTCGGTCTAACCCGGGGCCAGAAGCGGTGACACCACCTGGGAGCTTGTTAAAAATGCAGAGCCTCAGGCCCCTCCTTGACTCCTGATCAGATGCTGCTTCTGCTTCTAACCAGGTCCCAGGTGACTCACCTGCGTCGTGTGCGCCCCGGAGAACTGTCGTGGGTTCCGTCTGCACTGCCTGGATCAGAGCAGACCCATGTTAGTCTCCCAAACCCCACACTGGCCTACGACCAGCTGTCCCCGGGCCCGGGCCACGGGCGTGCTGGACCGTGCAGCCGACGTCCAGAAGCTCGGCCGGCAGGAGTCTTGTTTTCCGCCGTGCTTCTAGCCCCCAGAACCATGCCTGGCAGACAGCAGACGGCCATAGAAGTTTTATTGACTACATGAATAAAGGAATGAACGAACCGGGTTTGAGGATGTCCATCCAGCTGAGGATCCAGGCTCGGAACCACCTCGAAGACCTTCCCAGGTCCCCACGGGTCTCTGCCAGGACTGGGACCCTCCCCTCCCCCACCGGCCATCCAGCTGGAAGGTGGAAAGGGGGATGAAAGGCGCCTCCAGCTCAGGGTTACTCATCGTTTGGGACTCTCCGCTCCCCTCATTAGCACAGGCGATCAGCAGCGCCGTCAACGCTGGCTGAATGTTGCCTCGAATCGTAAAACCTCCTGGCACCTCCCAGGAAGCGGCCTCCAGCCCGGCCACGTTCCTCCCGTCCATCACGCCTTCCCCACCGTGGGCGGCTGTTCTGCCCGCGTCACACGTGTCAGCCGCGTTCCACACACCTGGGGGTCATTTCGGCGGCATTTCTGCCGCCTCTGCGAAGGGTTTCTTTTCGTTCAGTGAAAAGCCTTCAAAGCCTCCTCTCTGAGCTTTGAGGGGGGCGTGGACCATAAGAAACATTTCATGGGAATTGTTCGTTTTTTTTGTTTTTTTTTGTTTTTGTTTTTTTTTTTCCAAGCAGGAATTATTCTCAGCAAAGTCTGGGACGGGCCCGAAGGAGACAGCCAGACTTCTCCAGGTAGAACGAGCTTCCTGCTGCTGTTCTTGGGTGAATCACAGACAAACCGGCCGCTCCCGCCCCGCCCCCGCCCCCCGTGCCTGGCCTGACCCCAGCCTTTCATGCGCAGTAGCCACAGGGAGGAGAGAAAGCCCAAAACTGGCACAAACCCCCAAAGTAAAGGCTTAAAATGAAACCGTTTCGCGAGGACAATGCTCTGTTCTTTAAAAGACCCGAGAACAAACAGAACCCTTTTTCAGTGGAGAGACTGGATCCGAGCTTTCATCCTCAGAGCGCTTTATTTTGGGCACCCCCCACCCCCCGCCCTTGCCTCTTTTTATTATTTCGGAACTTCTCAGAGGCCAGAGTGGAAGCAGAAAGGACAGGAGCCTCCAACCTGCCCCAGGTGGGAACCGGTGGCCCGAGTCTGGGGACAGCTGGTCGTAGGCCAGGGTGGGGTTTGGGAGGCTAACACGGGTCCGCTCTGATCCAGGCAGTCCGGGACGCCAGGGGGATAATGGTGCGGGTGCCCGCCCGTCCCCAAAGTGGGGGACAGCCCCGTCACCTCCTTTGCAGCATACGTTTCCAGGGAGGGGCGTCGCACAGCTGGCACAGCCGGGCGGAAATCTGGATGCGAAACCGGAACGATGTTTTGCGGCTGCCTGAGTGACTCGGGTCCCCGCACCGCGTGCAGCAGGAAGGTGGCAGGAACGGCAGCCACACGGCCCTTCCCAGCAGCCCGGACGCCCAGGGTGACTCAGCAGGTCTCGGGGGCTCAGGGGCAGATGCCGCTGATCACGCCAGCCGTGGACGGGCACGCGCCCTTGGCTCAAGGTGCCCCGGGAGGCGAGAGGAAGCCGAGCTGGGTTTCAAGGACAAGGTCGCGGCTCCCTCGCCCACGAGACTTCACGACCAGGAACGGAGGGACGGGCCAGTGTGGCTCCCGGCCCCACTCCTCACCCAGGCCTCCTCGTCGCCTGACTCCACACCTTGGGGAACCTTCCACGTGGACGCATCCCAGCGGGAGGAGGAGGGGAAGCCGGTCCCGTGCTGAGGGCCGAGGATCCGGGCTGGCTGCTGTCCTGCCCCGGTGTTCCGCATGGCCAGAGGGGGACACGGTGGGCGGGGGTGCATGGGGAGGGGGCTCTGGGAGCCCTGCAGACAGCTCAGGCACCCTGCTGGTTCTGCGAGGTCTCCCCTCTGCGGGTGGGGATGTGCAGGGCTGATCGCATCTCCCTCCTCGGTCATCTGGGGCAGGGGCCGAGGGGAGCCGCAGGCAGCTCTGCTCGCTGCCCTCCCTATGGGCGGTGGTCTCACCGTGCTGCCCCGTGCCCAGGCCCCACTCCGGAGGGGCCCGCGTCGGAGCCCTGGCATGCGGCTGAGGGCTCAAGGTAGGTTCCACGGAAAAGCCAGCGGCTCTTGCGTCCCCTACCAGATGTCAGCCACCCTGGGGAGACACAGAGAAGGCAGACGGGTCGGGGAGAGAGCACCGAGCCGAGCTGTTGGGTGGCAGGAGGGCCGGAGTGCCTTTGCCAAGAGCTGGTACAGGCGACGCGTCCTGAGGCGCTGGCTCCGTCTCCATTGCTCGGTGCCATTGCTGCCTGCACGTGGACCTCGGCTCCGGCCGCAGCCTGACTCCCCCGGGAGCAGGGCCGAGGGGGTGGGGTGGGGGGGAAGGGGCGGGCCACCGTAGCCTCCGGCTCCCTGCTCCAGCTGGTGCGGGCGAGCGACCCCAGGGGCGACTGCTCACAGCGGAGGGGTGCTGGGACGCAGACCCCAAAACCGCACTGGGGTCAGGCATCCCCAAAGCCATGGTGTCCCCATGTGGCCTGTGACGGAGCAACCTCCGTGAAGGTGGCTCCAGCACGTCATGCCCACACGCTAGGCCACGAGGCGAAGCCTCTCTCCCCAGTCCCCAAGGCCAAGTGCAGCCCTGAGAAAGTGATGAAGGACCCTGGACAGGAGGGAGGGCATCGGGCTGGGTCAGGCCGGGGTCACTGAGGGGCTGGGCGCTGTCTTCCTATTTTACACCCAGGGAAAGGGGGCCCCAGAGGTCTCCCCAAGCCACACTCGGGTTAGTCTCAGAGGCCCGTCCTACTGCAGTTCAACGCAGCAGACGACCCTTCGGCCCTCCCATGTGCGTGGCGAAGGGATTTTGCAAAGTAAGGGGACAGGCGGCATTGGGTCCTCCTCGCGCCTCCTCATGGGAGGGACACGCAGCCTGGGGCTCAGCGCAGGCGGTGTCCTGTGGCTGGAGGCATGGGGAGGGCCCTAGGCGCACTGGCCTTGCCGCGGAAGGTGAAGGATGGATCAGTTTTATCGGCTTGAAGTGACAGATGGCTCTCAGTGGGGGCCAGGCCCCTCGGGAGGCAGGGGCGGCCTGGGCCACAGATAATTCAGCCCCTCTGGCCCCAACCCTCCCCTTTCTACGGAAGCCCCGAACACGGCGAAGTCAATCCACTTTTGTTCCCGGGCCGGCTCCCCTGGGGGACTCCACGCCCGGGAGTGGGGGTCACTCGGCCCCCAAGGCCAGCGCGGTGGGGCCCCCCAGCACGAGGACTGATTGACAGTGGGTGGCGCGAGAGCAGGCCGAGCCAGGGGGGCTGGACGCTGCCGCTGGGGCGTCTGCGGCTCGGTGCTCCGCCGCGGGTCTCCAGCCGCGTTCGCTATGCGACGCTCAGCTTCCCCATCCTTTAGCCCGTGACAACGAGGGGGCTCCGGTGATCTGCGTGAGGGGACGAGGTGGGTTCTAACCGCGCCCCTCCGGGCACGCCGCTCACCTCTGCACAACGCGATTGTATCAGCCGGATCGATCCCCTTTCTTTGTCTCTTTTTAGAAACAGAGCGAGAACTCATTTCTGAAATGCTGTCTCATTCCGAATCCCGATGCAGAAAACAGACAGGCGCAGAGCCGCCTGGCTGAAGGTGGGGTGTGATGGATGGGGGAGGTCAGGCAAGGGGTGAGCAGCCCACCTGGCGCCCCCTCCTTGCCTTGGGGGTTTCTCCACACCCCTCATGGAGCCCCAGGGTGCCGGGGACCCCAGTTTGAACATCGCTCTGATGGCCTAGATCTCTCTGGAACCGATTTGGATGTGGCAAATGAAGCGTCCAGCAGGAAGCCCGAACCTCCCCAGCTGCCGAAAATCCTCACGCTGGTTCCTGCAGGTACCCGGGGCAGGTACCTGGGGTGACAGCCACAGAGGATGGGGCAGTGAGGAGGTCCGGCCTAAGGGGAACCAGAGGCCCCGTCGGCTGGGGCCAGACTGCAGACGTGGGAGCCCCCCGGGCTGCTG
>NW_006443292.1:3953147-3968111 GCF_000325575.1 Pteropus alecto | reverse complement strand
GGGGTGACTGGCACTCACGCATAGGTGGTTTCTGTCTTAATGCTGCCCCCCGGTGCCCCCGCACGTCCCCACGCTGGCACGCCCTGCAATTACGGCCGCTGTCTTCCTGGCACCCCACCGTCCGCCTCGCCTCCCCACTCTCCTAGGCTAATTGCTGGGTTCGCCCTTCACCGTTTCCACACGGTAACGCTCAGGCCCGGCCCCTCCGCCCGGGGTGCTGGCTGTTTTAGTAGCTGCAGAGAAAAAAAGAAACATCAGGATGTTTCGGCAAAGCATTTCCCGTCGCCCGGGAGAAGGGAGCATCTGTGGGCGGCCCGCCAGCCTTACAGGACCCGGCCTCGTGTTAAAATGCAGACCGTGGACCGCTAGGCCCAGGCTGGGCGTGGAGGTTTTGTGTGTGCTGCAGGCTGCCTGGGGATGGTCTGCAGACCTCAGGGTGAGGACAAGGGGGACCGGGAAGAGCATGGTGGAAGCCGAGAAGCCAGGACTTGCTGGCCAGCTTTACGCAGGTCCCCACACCGACTGACCTGGGGGTCAAGGCCCAGGGGCCTCCAGGGTTGCAGAAAGGGGGTGAGCTCCATTCTAGCCCAGGGCAGGTGCTCCTGGGAGGGACAGGGACCCCAGGGCCTTCCCTTCCTGACCTGCTGAGAGAGTGTCACCCGCTTCTGAGGACAGGACGCTTTTTTGATTCATTCTAGGAATATTTATTCTTAGAAAGACCTACCAGGCACAGTTTAGGTTCTGAGGACATAGAGTAAACAAAACAGACCACATCACCCCTCGGGGAGCTTCTCTCCTCCTAGGGCTGGGGGCGGGAAGAGATGAGAAACGAGATAGATAAAGAAAACACAGTGGGTTTTGGAAATAAACACTGTGGAGAAAAATAAAGCGGGAGGGCAGTGAACCCCACGGGGCGGGCGGGATGTGATTTTACATGCGGTGGTCCCAAGGCTCTCCAGGGGTCCCCCCTGGACTTAGAGAAGACGGATCGTGTGTAAGAGCCAGGGTAGAAACTCTTCTAAAAAATAAAACGTCCCAAAGGTGTGACAGAAACACGAGCCCCTCTGTGACAGCTCTGGCTCTTCCTTTGCCTGCGCACCGGGGCTCTGTGGTGGCCGCCACGGGGAGCGGTGGGGGTGGCAGTCGTCAGCCTGTCCCAGAGCCGGCCAACTGTCCCCGGGGACGCTGGCAGGTGGCGGGGACAGGAGACGAGCTCGGGGCTGAGTGCTTCGAAGCTGTGTCATTTGGCCGTGGCTGTGTTCGGGGCCTGTCCCCTCGGGCCATGGGGCACCTTTCTCATCCTCTAGGGGGAGGAAGATGGAGGCTGTCACAGGCTCCTGCCCCAGCCGGCCAGAGAGCGCGGCCACACACGCACGGCCGTCTGTCCCCACAGCTCTGCGGGGTCCCTGCCATGGGAGAGGTTCCCAGAAACCCAGAGCCCAGCCAGGAGCCAGGTGCAGCCCCAGAAAGTTCCTCTCAGGGGGTGCTGAGCCAAATTTTCCATCGTGACTGGAATCTGAGGGGGCGAGTGTGGCCTTCGCCTGGCAACGGAGCCCCTTGTCCTCTGCGTGCCGGGTCCTCCCCTCCGAGTGTGGCCTTGCGGGGCCTCTGCTCCCGCCAGGTCGGGTCCGACCCAGACAGAGGCCGGGACGGGGGTGGAGGGACGAGCCAGGAAGCTGCAGAAATAGCTGTGGGGTGGGAGGGCGTGGTGCTCCCCGAAGGCCCGACACCCAGACACCCACGCTGGGCTGGGCGCTGTCTCCGCCCTGCCAGGCCAGGGCATTTCTCGGACGCGGGGCCGCTGTCCTCAGGAGTCGGGCCTGTGTTGGGCAAGGTCCCCGCCCCGTCCAAGCCTCTGCTGCTTTTCACTGTTCTCCACTTAACAGCCGGGAGGGGCGAGCAATGTCCTGCTGGCCGTGGCCGTAACCGATCAGAGTGTCCTTGTGCCCAGGACGCGTCCACCTCGGTCCCCCAGCCAGTGTCTGCGCTCCGTCTGACCTACACAAGCCCCGTCCCCCTGTGAGGCACAGAACAGCTGCGGGCTTGCGTGTGGCCGGGATGACATCTGTCCTTGGTGCCCCTTCTTGTCCCCACGGCCGTTTCATGTCCCGGGCTCCCCCATGGGGCCATCCCTGCCGCATGCGGGACTCCCAGTGCTTTGAGGCCGCACGCGGAGCCGGGAGCCCATCCTGGGCAGCCGGGGGAGGAGCGTCCGGCAGACAGGACTGCAGTCGGCCTCTCTGGAGGACTCAGGTGGACCCGGACGAGCTGCGAGCTCTCCACCCGTGGCCGAGTAGTGCTGAGCAGGCAGAGGCCAAGCCCAGGGATTGGACTGAGGGGCAGCTGCTTGGGGCGTGGGAGGGTTGCGGGGGGTTCCATCCTCAGGGTCCCCTAGCTGTCCTGTGGGCAGACGCAGAGCATGGGCGAGACCAGTGCCCTTCCCAACCTCTTCACCCCGTGCCGAGCAGCCGCCACGTACCCAGCACCCTCTCGGGTACAGCCCCAGGTTCCCTGCCATGGGAAGGTTCCCTGTCATGGGAAGGGACCCTGGAGTGGCCTGTCCTGAGTGAGGAGCCCAACCCGGGACAAAACAGCGCTGCTGGACTCCTCGATTGGGTCTCCTCACTCCCCTCGATGGTGGCTTAGGGGAGAGTGAGAGGGGCCCCGGACCCCTTCCCACACGCGGTCCCAAGCAGGCCACCCACCTGGCTGGGTCCCCTGCAGCTGGTCCTTCTCCTCATACCCCCCAGGTCACAGACCCCTCCCTATCCTCTCCCAGGAGACCTGGCGTCTCCCCAGTTTGTCATTCCCACCTGACCCAGACTGCAGGAGAGCTGGCAGCCCCGTCTCCCCAGCCCCCAGCCCGCTGTGCCGGTCCCACCAAATAAGACGGGGTGGGGGGGGACGTGATGACGAAGGCCAAGGGCAAACTGGCCCAGGGACGAGGGCGGGTCTCAGCGTGCGTTCAGTTACCGAGCGATTGCTCTCCTCGGATGCCACCAGCTGTGTGACCTCAGTCACGTGACTTCTCCCCTTTGCGCCTCAAGATCCTCATCTGCCAGGACGGGGGAGTCAAGTCACCTGTGCGGGAGGCTGGGTGAGGATCTAGGCGCTGCTGCGTGTCAGCCGCCGGGAGTCGTGGCCTGATGACAGGGATGGAGGAGCCCGGAGTGAGGTGACTTGCGCAAGGTCGCACGGCCAGCAGGGGGCCGGTCCCGCTGCCGAGAGCCTGCAGGAAATAGACGGGGACTGAACAGCACTGGTTTTCAGACTCTCGCCACGGGAGAGGGGGCAGGAGTTGACCTCACCCCACGGAAATCGATAAGCAGGAGGCTGTTAAAAACCACGTCCCCACCGCGCCTGCCGCTGGCGGGAGCTGAGCGATGCTGGCTTCGCGGCCTGCCCGGCCCGAGGGCGCCCAGGGCCCGTCCGCGCCGGGTGTGTGCCGCAGGCTCGCGGGGGTCAGAGGGACGAGGAGGAGGAGGCAGGACAGAAAACGAAAGGCTTTTTCTCGGATTATTGTGATGACGCGGGCTCGAAATGACCAGGCTGGGCTCGGTCGTGCCGCGGTGATAACCGGCCCCGCGTCCCGGTGACTCGGGACAACAAGGTTTCCGTCTCGTTCACGGCACACACCCATGTTGGGCTGGCAGGGGCATTGACCCCTGTCTCTCCAGGACCAGGTAGACCGGGCGGCTGCCATCCTGAGCTCTGGCTTCTCTTTCAGAGGGAAGGAGACCTCTGCAGAGAGTCGCACTGGCATTCAGATGCTGCAGCCTGGACGTGTCACACGATGAGTGGCCGCTTCCACTCATCCAGCAGAACGAGTCCTAAGGCCCTGCCAAAAGACACCCCCACGGGGTGTCCGCTCGGTGGGTGTGGTCAGCGGCAGTAATGACGGGTTCTGGGGCTCCAGACCACACTCAGCCAGGACCCCCCTTTCCTCGCCTGCTCAGCCCTCCCTGTCACCAGAAGGCCGCGCAACGGCCATCGCAGTACATGTTGGTGGAGCGCAGGGCCAGGCCTGCTTCGAGTCCCTGGCTGGGCCACTGCAAGCTTCACGTTTCAGACACGCACTTTTAAACTTCTGAGCACAGACTCAGATATCAGGGTTAGCGCACTTATTCTTATACGGCGAGGGTTTCTAAAGCCCTCCGATTTGTATGAATCAAGTCCATATGTATAAGGATCCCTGCAGCTTTCTTCGGGGCTGACTTGCAGCTCTTGAGAAAATCTGGGGCGCAAGTATCTTAACGTCCTAACCCATGAGAGTAGAGGTCCAGCCGGTGGGAAGCAAAGTCGCCCTGGAAACCATTTTGCTTCCATCTTGGCCTCATCGAGCAGATAATCAGAGGACCAAGTGGGACCCCAGGAAGTCAAAGATGTCCGGTGTCACCAGCTACAATAGGGAGGTACCGACTCCTATGTCATCTGGGGGGGTTTGGGCCCCTGCAAAGTGACATTTGAGGCTTTCCTCTGCAGCATTCATTCACACTCAGGTCCCACGGAGGTTACTGCTCTCTGCTTCAGTCTGACCCAGAGCCACCCCTGCCCCGGGTCACACGTGATGAGCTGGGACTGCACGTGCCCTGGGCGCTTCGGTCAGCTTACTTTTCTGCCCCTCACGGCTCAGAGAGCCCAAAGAATAACACCCAGGGGAAGACAGGTGAAGCGGGCAACAGGAACCTCTCCTCACCTGTCTGCAATCCAAGGGGACACTTTCAGTCGATTTTCCACCTAGCAGAGCCTTTACACATTCACATCCATCTGTTCATGCATCCATACATCCACATATTCATCTTTACACATTCACATCCATCTGTTCATGCATCCATCCATCCACATATTCATCCCATCCATCCATCATCCATCCATCATCAATCATCCCATCATCCATCCATCATCCATCCATCATCCATCCATCATCCATCCATCATCCATCCATCATCCATCCATCATCCATCCATCATCCATCCATCATCCATCCATCATCCATCCATCATCCATCCATCATCCATCCATCATCCATCCATCATCCATCCATCATCCATCCATCATCCATCCATCATCCATCCATCATCCATCCATCATCCATCCATCATCCATCCATCATCCATCCATCATCCATCCATCATCCATCCATCATCCATCCATCATCCATCCATCATCCATCCATCATCCATCCATCATCCATCCATCATCCATCCATCATCCATCCATCATCCATCCATCATCCATCCATCATCCATCCATCATCCATCCATCATCCATCCATCATCCATCCATCATCCATCCATCATCCATCCATCATCCATCCATCATCCATCCATCATCCATCCATCATCCATCCATCATCCATCCATCATCCATCCATCATCCATCCATCATCCATCCATCATCCATCCATCATCCATCCATCATCCATCCATCATCCATCCATCATCCATCCATCATCCATCCATCATCCATCCATCATCCATCCATCATCCATCCATCCATCCATTCCATCATCCATCCATCCATCCATCCATCCATCCATCTATGTATCTATGCGCCTACCCATCCATCCATCTAGTCAAAAAATATTTCCCCTTTCTTGCTTACTGAGTATCTACTATATGAAGGTGCTACGTCCCCCAGCTGGGGATACAACAATGACCAACTGAGACGTTGGCCCTAAAGAGGAATAAATGACTGCTCTCTGACCCTTCCAAGGAGCAGAGTGTCATCTGAGGAAGAGGCATAAGTGGTAAGAGGAGGGAAGGGAAGGCACAGAACGGTGAAGCTGAGGCTGCAGAAGGTCTTCGTTTTATTCACGATTCGCAGAGCAAGTGGACCACAGCCAATACCCCAGCCAGAGAGGGGCCTGGGGGCAGAGGCCCAGAACCACCCCCAAGGGCAGGTGTGGGGCCACCCTCATCACTCATTGTAGGTACGGGCTTAGGGGGTCCTGCCAGACCTGCTGACCGAGGACACTCAAGAGGATGATGAAGGGCGAAAACACTTTGAGGTCCGTGGGGACCTTTGCCGTGCAGAATGGGTTACGTAACCACAAGCCAGATGTGCCACGCGTGTTATCAAATTATCCAGTTGCCTCCATGTTTTAAAATGCAATTCTCAGGCCCTTGTCGCCTTCCACGTGACCAACGGTGGTTGCTCTAGTTTGAGACCCTTCCCTTTGGCCACTTCCTCGGGCCATTCTGGACTGGAGACCATTCCCCGGGTCAGAATGGACTGTGCGGTCTGTCATTACCCCTCCTCAGACCTCACTCCTTAGCCTCCACCGCAGTCAGTGGGTGTGCCACAGGGCGCGACCTCTGTCTGCTCAGTGCTGAGCTGTCTCCTTTGTCTCCTCAGCGTGGCTTGGCCACGACTCTCCTCTTGGTGGCCCCTGCTGCCCCACCTCCGCCCCCCAGGGCCCTTCGACGGGGACGCTCCCCGGGGAGATCCTCTGCAAGGCCCGTGGTTATGATGGCGCTGGCTTGGTTTTGGGCCAGTATCGATGCCTTGTGAAGGGTCTCGCCGGGGCACCTTGCCTCCAAAACTCAGCGACAAGCTCCTCGAAAAAAGGAGACCACTCAGCATCGTGGGAAAGACGACAGCTTCGAAACAGCTGGATTCTAATTCCACGGTGATGCGACCTCGAAAAAGCTTTCCTTTCCTCATCTGGAAAATGGGGCATTTCACAGACCGCGGGCCCAGAGGTGGCCAGGAGGAGCGAGAGACGACATCTCAAGTGGCAAACACGTTTTGGATGCCAGCGTTCTGACCAAAGGCCTGACTCTTTCTTACTCTGCTCCGTTGCATGGCGCACGGCCCCTGCGTGTGCAGTAGGTGCTTAATCGATGCGCGCGGCCGTGAAGCGGGGCTGTGGCCCGTGGAGCGGAGGCGGAGGTCGGATTCCACGGAGGTGCCGAGGCTGCTCTGGGGGAAAGGCCGAAAGAGCAACGGAAGCGGGACAGGTGGCCCTGCTCTTGGCGACCTCAGACGAGGGACAGAGACATTTCGGGAGGTGGGGTCGAGGATGGAGCAGCAGCGGGGCCTGGAAGGGCTTCCGGGGGCCTTGTGGCATCCTCCCCAGGCCGGCTCCGTGGCGGGCAGGTTACATTCTCCTTGCCCAAGCGGGCACCATCTCTGACTCGGCTGAGGCATGGCGAGGCCCAGGCTGGGGGCCAGACCCTCGTGCCAATTTGGCACTTGTCCTGAGCTACGCAATCCGAGCTCCTGCAGGCGCCGGGCGGGGGCGGGGGCGGGGCGGTGGCGCTGCCAGAGCATCCCGGGCACAGGTGGGGGTGAGGGCGCCCTGCCTCCCGCCCCAGCCCCTGCCATCTCTCCGTGGCCCCACCGTGGGTGTCGGTGACTCAGGGAGGTTCTGGTTTCTGTCACATTCTCGAGACTCAGGCAACCTGATCCCGAAAGGCTGACAAGCCTCGGAACAGCCCTTCCTGGCTCCCCGCGAGAAGCGCTTCAGGCCCGGCCCAAACGCAGCCGAACGGGAGTGACGTTGGTCCTGGGGCCCCTGTGGCCGGGAGCAGGTGGCCGCTCAGGCCAGAGGGCCAAGCGATGTGGCCTGTGGTACAAGTGAGTGGCTGCGACTCCACAGATCAGCCTGGGCCCCGGCGGCAGACACCGAGCAGACGGCGCCTCAGCCCGGCCTGGCTGGCCAGGGGGGCCCCTCCCCGGCCCTGGCCAGGACGCCTCAGGCCAGGCCCGGGTCTCCCAGCCAGCGGGGCCGGCTTAGTGTGTTCCAGCCAGACTTGCCCGGAGCCCCAGGCTGCAGGAAGGCGGCGTGGAGTGGAGGTGGCTGAGGAAAGGCACAGCCCAGAGTCACGCACAGCAAGTGCCTTGCTGAAGGCGCAGCACTCGCAAAGCCAGCGCTCACAGAGCCCCTCCTGCACGCAGGAGGCACGATGGTCACGGCTCCTCGCCTGGGCCCTGCCATGGAGGGACCCCTGGCCCGTCTCCAGAGAAGGGAGTGGAGGCTTCGGTGATCAGCGCAGAGCAAACTGCAGGGCCAGGCGGAGGCGCCTACGGGCCGGCTTCTCTTTGCTTTGCTTCTCTCCCTCCCCGGGGGGTTTTAGGGGTAAATGCTCATCGGAAGCTGCTTCCTACTGTCCCCAAGGGCTGGTGGCTTGAGCCAGCAGCTGGCACCGGGAGCCCCCATCGTGCCCTCATCAGGGGTCTCCCTTCTACGCCTCTGCCCCACGCTTCCTGGGATGGCCCGGCAAAGACATCGCCCGCAGCCAAGTCCTTGTCCTAGGTCTGCTCTGTGGGACCCCAGAATGAAGACAAGGGCGTCGCGGGCGGGGTGGGGGCGGCGGGGCTGCTGCTCAAACACGTGTCCCTCGGAATCAGACCGGAACAAGGGCATCCGCTGTGGCGATGCACGGATGACCTTTGGCCCGTTTAAAGGGGAACAGGAGTTGGGTGGGGTCGTGGTGGCCACGATGCTGGTTCAGCTGGTTCAGGCTGGGAAGAAATTTGCTGACTGGCGTGCCTGGAGTTCAGGGGTGAGGGGCTGCAGGCTGGGCTCCCCGTGGCTCCTGCTCTGGTCCCTGTGGTTCCTCTGAGTGTCCCCCTCCGCCCAGGAGTGTAGCCAGTGGCTACGACAGTTCTGAGCTCATCACCCGTTGTGACGGTGCCACAGAGAGCCACCTCCGTCCTGGGCCTTCTACTGAAAGAGAGAACTGGGGTGACCATGAAAACGATCTGGGTTCTTGAGGGGGAAGCAGGGGAGGTGGGAGCTGGGTGAGCACCCTAACAGTACTCACTAGAGTTTTTCCTCAAAGTTGAGTTGCTCCAGGCTGAGTTGTTCCTAAACCTTCACTGGAGCAGAGGCCTGTCCGCTGGCGAAGGCCGGCCGGTGACAAAGGCAGCGACGAGCAGCCAGTGAGCCCTCACGGAAGAGCCCAGATTCGGCCAAGCCTCTCGCGTCTCTGTGTGCGGCGGACCCACGAGCCATGGTTTAACTGTGTCACATTCTGTGAGAACCACGTTCCTAATCCGAGGAGTGGATTTCGATGGACGACTATTCCACGGCCTGCTCCAGTGAGCGGGGTGTCCCGCAGTGTCCTGGCCCCACTTCTGCGGGCTCCCGCCTTTGACCTGTGTCTGTGGACAGCTGAGCGGGTGGCCGGTGAGGCAGCAGCCATTTCGGGAGGTGCCCTGCTGTGGAGCTTGGGGGCTGAGCTGTCCTGGACCGGTATGGGGGGCCGTGTCCTGATGGCACAGGACACATTTCAATCCCTCCGCCATTATCTGGGTAGACTTAATCCCCGGCCGGGGATTTCAAGCCCTCGGCCTCTCCTTTGAATGGATCCGGCTCCTCGTCCTCACAGATGGACGTGTGGAAGCAGCATGACCCTGGAGGGCAGGGTCCCTCCTCCCGCACCCTGCACTGCTATGGGTGCCATTGCGGCCGCGTGACCAGGAGCAAGGCGGGTCACCCTGCGGGTCCCCAGGCCCCCCGGGGAGCCTGTGGGAGGATCGCGCCTACCTCGCAGGGCTCCCGGGGGCGAAGTCAGTGTGGCGAGGTGCCAGATGCGAGGTGGCTGTGTCACCACACTGATCCCGGCGTGGCGGCGTCACTCAGGGGCCAGCGGCAGGCAGGAACCACACCGGCTCCTCGGAGGGAGGGAGGACACCGTAAAGAATCGCTAGACAAGGCCACAAGGAAACAGGCCGCGCAGCCGGGGCGAGCAGCGTCCAGGACGAGGGACCAACAGTCCAGGGCGGAGTGACGAAAACCCAGCCCGAGGGACCCTGGGGAGCGGGGACTGGATCTGCCAGGCGGTCACAGTGAGATCTCCCCAGTGAGGAGGACGGGGAGACGGAGCGTTGAGGCCCGAGCGTGGCCCACGTTGGCGGGGACATGACCATGCCTGTGACTGTGCAGCCCCGTGTGCAGCACCCAGCGGGCACGTCTGCGCCCCTTTCCCGAGCACCCCAGGGGACGCGTTGCTGCCAAAACGTGCGGACCCCTCACGGCGCAGCAGCCACAGCCACGCCAGGAGATTCTGCAGCGTCCTGGGTGGCCACCAAGTGCCCAGCCCGGCACCGGGTAGCAGCGGGCATCCAAAGACCGATGGTCTCTGCATCGTAGGATCTTGAAGCTGTGTCTGAAGATGCCCCACGCACGCCTAAGCCGCCACGGACCCCAGAGGGTCCCAGGGTCCTGGTCTGTTTGGGCCGCTGTAACAAATGACCACGGACCGTGTGCCTGACGGACAGCAGACACGATCTCTCGCAGTCTGGAGGCGGGAAGTCAAGGTCAGGTGCGGCCGGTTGGGCGTGAGGTAAGGGCTTCCTGTGTGTCCCCACACGGCGGACGGGGGAGGGAGCTCCCTGGGCTCCGGAACCCACTCCTGAAGGTGTCCGATCACCAATCACCTCCCAAAGGGCCCACCACCGAACACCGACCCATTGGGGATTAGGCTCCAAGGCGGGGAGGAGGGGGACATAAATGTCGGTGGATGGTGCCCTCCGTCCCAGACCTACTTCCTCTGTCCCGTCGGGTGGCCAGGATTATATAGATAGATTCGTAATTTCCTATCGCTGGCAGCAAAGACAAATGTCCCCGCCCCCTGGGCAGGGGACAGCCCTGGCGTCTGTCCTGAACCTGGATCGCCCACCTCGGTCTGCTCGCTTTGGCGCCCCCTGTCGGCGCTGTCCCCAGACCTCCCTGGGAAGGGCCCAAGATCTGCACGGCTTGTCCCCAGCTGGGACTTGAGGGGACTTGAGGGGACGCCCAATCCTGGTGTCTCTGACTCTGTGTGTTTGTCCCTCTGGACTCGACTGTTCACCTGGAGGGACTGACAGCTTCCGCGCTGGGCACAGGTGGGGACCGAGGGGTCGAGAAGGGTGATGTGAGCTCACGGACCGTCTAGCCGTCTAGCTTGGGTTTGGGTACAAATCAGGACTCGTTTCTTTAGAGAATCTGCATCTCTCCTCTTTCTTATCTGCAGAATCATAACCTAGTCTGTCCTGTCCTTCGGTGGGAAGGACTCTTTATTTTCAAGACGCTAACCTTGGCCCACCTGAGCCACAGGGCGGCGGTGGCCGGAAGCCTGGTGACACTGGACGGGGCCATGCAGAGCGCTGGACGGCGGCCGCTGCTGTCAGTACACAGAGGAAAATTCTTGTCACACGCCTCGGGCTCACCTTGTAAAGCCGATTACATGCCTCGGCCCAAAGAAAACGTTTCGCGATCGAAACACTTTTAGGTGCAAGAATTACTTTTACGAGCCGGAAGATGCTGACGCCACCATTTCACACCTGCAAGAGCCACGTATCCCAGAGGCGCACGTCCCCGTTCTGACAATATCGGATCTATGTTTTCTCACTTCCAGTAGTGAACACAAGTGCCCTTTGCCCCCTGACCATGGTATGAGCCATTACTCCAGCCACGGCCGGCCCCGGGGCCCTGGGCAGGACACGGTGGATTGCCAAAGAAGGACAGAGAACACCGCTCCTGGAGGACTTCGTCCCTCCTGCTGGCCCTGCTCCGCCCCCCTGCCACAGCGAGGGAGCGGAGAGCCAGAAGCCCCGGCCCCTCATCCATCCATCCATCCATCCATCCATCCATCCATCCATCCATCCATCCATTCATTCGCGTTAGAGGAGACGTGTCTGATCCTTGGAGTGACTCAGGAGTGGGCTTCTCGTGAGGTTGCTTCTTTCTCGAGCCTCTGTTTTCTGGAAGAAGCTTTTCCTCCTCCCCGTTATGGGGGACAGTCCCTGGAGAAGTGGCAGTTGGGTTTCCCTCTTCTCATGGCCCCTCCCCCGTCTTAAAAAACTGGAAGCGAAGACCCCAGAGACCCTGACGGAGCGCACCTCTTCCTGCCCAGGTCAGCTGCCTTCTCCAGTCCAGCAGCGGAGGGCTGCATCGAGGGAACATTCAAATGGGACGTCGGCAGCCCTGAGAGGGGGACCGTGTCTTTGCTGAGCTTCGGAGGGACATTCCCGGACAGGACTTTTATGGCCAGCAGTCGGTCTCCCGGGCTCCAGCCACCACGTCACAGTGCCCCCACCTGAAAAAGCAGTGGATGTGAACAGGGCGGCGTCTCTCCTTATTGGGTTGTCCGTGGGGTCACTTTTCTCTCTCTCTCTGTCCCTTTTCTACTGTCTTTTCACTCCAAGAGCTGTAACTATGAACGTGGCTTGGGCCGTGTTCCTCATCTATGTATGTCTGCAGGGCCTAGAGCATCCTAAATACCCTAGACACCCAGTAAATATTTCTAGAACGATAGGGCCCGAACTTCACACACATGGTCCCTCATCATAGACGGCACGGGAAGTACCAGAGTAAGAGGGATGGGACATTTATACTACAGGAGGACGCGATGTATGGTGAGAGGGATACAAATGTCACGTTCCAGGGGTCAGAGGGGGGACCTTGCTGCTGGCCGGCAGCGGCGAGCGGGGACACTCGCATCAGAGAGAGGGACGTGCAGAGGTCAAAGGTGTTTGACCCAGGGAGCGGAGTGACAAAGGGCGCCGAGTGTCCCAGGGCTCAGGTTGGACTTCACACTGTCACTGTCAGGAACAGCCTCATGGGGTCCGTGTGGGCCTCAAGGGGAAAGCTAGGGTCAGAAGAGGGGGTGGCAGGACCCCATCGTCCTGCGTCCCACAGAGGGCGGGGCGGGGCGGGGCCTGGCAGGCAGATGTTCCAGCGACAGGGCCCGCGTGCGGAGGCCGCCCTGTCGCCGGGGGAGTGCCCGGGCCACCTGGCGCCAGGAAGTCTGGTTGGTGGCGCCAACTGTTTGCCGCAGTTGGCTGGGAACCCCAGCTGCCTGGCGACTGGAGACCGGGGCCCAAGAAAGCTTGCTGGCGGAGGCCGAGCAAGCGGGCAGCCCCTCTTGTTGGGAAAAGGGGGCCCGGGTCCCAGCTGGCCCGAGGCCCAGGTGACACGGAGCGATCCCCTGGGTTTGCAGCCTGCCCTGCTCCGGCATCGTGAAGACGTAGTGAGGTCATCGGTTGCTGGCATCTTGGTAGAATGAGTAACTCTGAACGGAAGAAAATAAGAGGGTCAGAAGCGCCAGCGCGAGAAGCCCGGGGCACCCCGAGAGGGACGAGAGTGACTTAGCTCTCGGCTAAGCGACAGCAGGCCCGGCTTATCCGCACGCAGGGAAAGCAGAGCAGACACGCCACAGTCCTGTAGGGCAGGGGACCCTCTGTCCCGAGAAGCCGTCCGGCCTTCTTTCCGCCACCCACTAACACCGAGGGCCTCAGGCCCACCTGCCAACGCAGAGCACCCCGAGGACGCGACTGCCCCGTGCCTGGCGGTGCCCACGCTGCCAGCTGCCGACTGCGGAACCCCGGAAGGGCGCCGGAAAGCTCGGTGGCACTCGTGGGGTGCCGATGGGGACGGGCCTGGCTCTGGGAAACCCTGGCGGGCGAGATTTGGCCAATTCCGGCAGCGGTCTGGACGCGGGGAGATGGTCAGAGCGAAGCAGCAGGCGTGACTCCCGCTCCGGGCCGGTGACGGCTCCCTGGTGACGAGCGCGTGGACGTGGCGGTCCGGGCTGGGGTGGGACAGGGCGCTGCGGACTTTCCCCTCACCTGCTTAGTTTCTCAAAGCTTCGCTGCGTGACGTCCGCCCCGTAAGGCTCGCCCGCTTCCCGCGCAGAGTTCAGTGGCGACGTGTCGTCACGGGGCTGGGCAGCCGTCGCCCCAACCTGGGTTTAGTGAGCTGAGCCCTCCCAGCTCCGGGCGTGGTGGGGCCTGGACGTGGAGCTGACCAGGCCCCTCCGTCAAGGTGCTGGCGGGAGCCATAGGCTTGACGGAGGAGAGGAGAGTCGGGGAGGCCTCAGCCCAGCATCTTGGGGACCGTGTGGAAGGAAGAGGAGAAAAGCCACAGGAGGGAGGAGGGACACCTGTCAGGCCAGAGCTCGGGGGAGGAGGGACACCGGGGCGAAGACCCCAGGTGATGCAGAAGGCAGGCGGGAGGTTGGGGTGGCTGCAGCGGTGGAGGTGGGTGTCAGGGGCAGAGAGAGGGGCGTGGGGGGCAGGCGGAGATGGGGTACAGGGAAGAAGTGGATGGTGAGATGGGGCGGGAGCAGGAAAGGGGAGAGTCCAGGGGCGCCCCGTCTCCGTCACCCCTCCCTTGTCACCTGAGCCTCCCGCTTCCCTCCCGCTCGCCGCTCCCTCTGTCCGTGTCTCCCCGTGTCCTGCGCCCACCCCGTCCCCGTGGGCCTCTGGCCACTCTCCCCGCTCAGTGCGACAGAAATGACACCCTGTGCCTCACAGGCAGCCTGCCGCCAGATACTGTGTTCCGCTCCCCTGCCGGCCGCCCGGCCTCGGCCTCCTCTGACGCCCGCTCCTCACCACGCTCCGGCCCCCCGATCTTCCCTCAGTCCCAGAAAACGCCAGGCGCTCCCCGCACAGAGCTGTCGGCCCCACAGCTCCTCATCTTCAGACTCCCTGGCAGTCGGCCCCTTTTCCGGCACCTTCTATTTGCCTTCCTAGCACTTAGCTGTTCTTTGTCGCTATCCAGTTGGGCACATTTCTGCTCACCGTCCGTCCCCCGCCGCTGGACTGTGGGCTCCTCGCGGGCGGGCCCGGCTCTGTCCGTACCGGGCCTCGCGTGGCCCCTGCCACTTTGCAGGTGCGTCGCGCCAGGGAGTGAACGGATGCGGTGTGAGCTTCGACCCTTCTCCGGTCAGACCGCGAGACCTTAGCTCAGCTCTTCATTTCCCTCGGGCATTGCTTTCCTCTGATAATAAACATGGGCCAAAAGGTCCGTCCTGTCTCTGAGGACCGCTGAGGGGATGTGGCAGTGGCCTTGCAGACCACCGGAAAACCTTGTCTGGGCAGCGCCTCGCAGCAGACTCGGTCCAGACCCCTGCACCACACCGGGCCAGCCGGGGGGGCTTTGTCAGTACAGGAGCCAAGCCCTGCGCCTGGGGACTGGGGACCGGGTGCTGTCACCGGGCTGCTGGCCTGGGGGCGCGGTCGCCAGCCCGG
>NW_006443292.1:3882899-3953135 GCF_000325575.1 Pteropus alecto | reverse complement strand
TCCCTGGAGCCCCGAGCAGCGTACATCTTTCCTGTCCTGCGTGGCTTTGCCACAGGTCGGAGTTTTTCATTTCTGACGTCTGGAGCAGGCGTTCAGATCTCTCTCCTCACCCTGCCGCCTTCTGCCCCGCCGGGGGCTCTGCGGCCCTTTGGCCCCTGTCAGGGACGCGCTGCTTCTTTCTTCCTTGCTGCCACGGAGCTGTGAGGCCTGCGCTAACACCAGGTGCTGAACGATGAAGACGTGTTATCAGTCGCCATCATCAAAGCAAGGCGGGGTAGGATGGATGGTTTCGACGAGTCCCAAGTCTGCCATGAAATTCCCCTCCTGAGGCTGATGTCACCACTGAGCAACGTCCTCATCAGCTGCCCGGCACAGGCTTCGACCGACTCCACTAAAATTCCATTCTGCAGCCTCGGTGCTGAGCACAAGAAAGGAACCATTTCTTGATGGAGAATATAGTAGTTTTTTTTGTTTTTTTTTTTTTTGCAATTAGACTGTGGGACTTTAAGGATAGTATTTTTTTTTTTCTTTTTCTTTCTGGAAGCAGAGTTTTAACAACCTAGAGAGCTTAATTAAGCTTCCCCGTCGCCTTCCTTTATAATTGAGTTAGTAGCGGGAGAGTATTTTTAGAACCGAAGTGATTATTTTGTGTAACGGACACGTCTGAATATTCTCAAACCGTTATATAGGGCAAAACAGCTAAAGAATTGACTTCACGTGTCTAAAAGTACGACCCGTTGTTTCTATACGGGATCGCCGTCATCGCTATTTATTCCATTCATTCATTATGTAGACCCTGCGATCTTTCCCTCCCCAGGACCAGGTGGGGTGGGGTGGGGCGAAGTTTTAAAAATGCTTTCGGAGCGTGGCAAGTGCTGGGTGTTGTTTCCCGGCCCTTCTGATTTTGCTGGCTCGGGGCGGCTCCCTTCTTAGATTTTAGTCCCATTTGAATCTTTTTCTTGCATGGAGAGGAATGCGGATGGCATGTAGAGGTGAATGCTCTGTTTGTCCCTTCAAATAGTAAAAATAACACGAAAGAGTCTTGTCGTAAGGGGGCCGCAGGTTAAAAAAGACAGCGATTTAAGTAAAACCATGCGGCGTGCGGCGTCTCGGCGCCTTGCGGTGACAAAGTACCAGATGGCGTGTTCTCAGATGGAGGCTCTAGCTAGACTGGCTCTTTAAGGCTCCGGGGAAAATCGTGACGGAAAAGCGGTCAAACTTTCGAACTTTTCTAGAAGGTTCTTTGTATACAAACAGAACGAAGGTGATTTTAATACTGGCGACGTGGAGAATGCGGTTGGAACATTATGGCGCCCACGACTCCTGGTTCAGATGGTTAAAATATTTCTGTACGGATAATGGGATCTGCCTAACAGCACTGGCGTAACTGATCTGAAGGAGACATTCTCCACGTGTGCACAATGTATCTGCAGGAACCCGAGGGTGAGGCGGGGCGTGATGAATTCTGTTTAAGGAATTTCCACCTCCTCGGAGGCGAGTTTGCCAGCTCAGATCCATCAGTGAGATCCACGCGAAGATATGGGACTGGGCAGGACTGTCCCAAAGGAAAGCGGCGTGTGAAGACAGCTCCTCGAGGTGGCCACAGGCACAGGCAAAAATCAAGTCGTTTCTTGCTTTCTTTTTGATATGTGTGGTATCAGATGATTCTGCTCTTGTATCGCATATTTCCATGTTTACCTGTAGCGTGGATTTCAGTGTTTCCTCATACCTTTTCCTCTGCCAAACACTGCAAATCCGGGGACTTTTCGTAGAGGATCACACACCCTTTCTGCTCGAGTCATACGTTATCTCCTTCACTTAGGGCTTCTCTTCATCTTCAAATACTCAGTTCAGCCTCCTATGGGGTAAATAGAGACACGCTCACTTTCAGTCCAGGTTTCTTAAATACCGAACTGAAGTTCTTCAGAAGAACCACACGCCTGAGTCACCACGCATTCTCCAGGAAACGCACCCCCTAGCCCGTAAGCAATCTCGGCTGCCTGCCTGGAGGTGAGCGCCTGGCGCCAGCGAAATCGGGGCGCCGCGAGTCGTCGAAAGACTGTGGTTTGCTAGGGGCGGAGGAGGCCAGGAAGGGCACCAGATCCACACATCTCTTCCTTTACATTCGGGTTCTCTTTCACCCAGCGAAAGGGGATGAAGAGAAAACAGGTCCTGGTGAAATTATCCTGATTTTTGTTTCCCGAAGTGCCGGCATTTTTCGCTGCTCCCACCCCCATCCTCCTCCTCCTCTTCATCTTCTCATCTTCCCTCTTCACACTCCTGAAGTCCGCAGAGTCCCTCGGCCCCTTGGATAGGAACCAAGGGTGTGGCGCACTCCTCTGCCGCTGAGTCACACGCCTCCTGCCAAACACCCTCCTTCCCTGCCGCCTTCTCCTTGGTGCTAACGCAGCTCTTTCCGCGAGCTGCTCGTTTTGAAGCTGGTTCCTGTATCTTATTTTTGCAGTGAGCCCAGATTATTAGACTAACTATAGATAAATATTTTGGCCTTGAATCTGATGTAAACCGATGCTGTGACTTTAATATGAAACAGAAGCCTAATTGATCAAATCCCAGCACATTTGTTGTCGTCGTTTTTGTTTTAAAAATAGATGCTAAATGGAGATATTTTGGGGGGAACCTCTTTACGGGCATACTAGACAGTTATACAAATAAAAGTCCATTTTGAATTAAATCCTACTTCAGGGCACTAGTCATGGTGAATCCGACATTAAATTAAAACCCGAGGTTTTCCAAGATTGCTCTGGTTGAAAGAGTTAATGTTTATAAAACTAGTAGCGATATAGTACTTGCTTCTAAAAGAATCAATCTCCCATTTGCCTTCCCAAATTGGTATTACATAAAGACACTGAAATTAGTCATTTTAAATACAATAGAAACAAAAAAAATTAAAAAGATAGTAAATGTATATAATGCATTACGTAAGATTGATAGAAATGTAATATTATTCAGCCAGTGATTATGTATATCTGTACGTATCGATACCGGTTTTCATAACACAATAGGTGAAGAAAGCAGATTCTGAAATAGCACATATATTAAGATGCTATTTAAGTCCATCCACATGTGTAGTTGTAGGAGTCATAGTGAAAAGAGAGACAAATACTCACTAAAAGGTGGGGGATTCCTGGCTTTTTCTTCATGCTTTTCTTTAGCCTGCAGTATTGTTTTTGTAATTAAAAAAAAAAAAAGGTTACTTGAATATGAATTATAAACTATAAAAAAATTACATTGATAGAGAATTCTTGCAGGGAAACAGGGATTAAGGTATATGCCAACAGTAAATTAAGAAAAAAGAAGCTTCTCCTTTTTAGGGTAGTCTACCAAGTGCTTTTATGCATGATTGAATTATATAATCAATGGATTGGGCTCCTTTGCAATTATTTCAAATAGTGAGATCATACTCACGATGTTAAAACTAGGTTTTTTATTTTTTCTCTTAAATTTACCGGCCCAATGAATGAAATAAAAATAAAGGACAAATTCCTGAAGAGAGCAAGATATAGCTACCATTTCTTACATACGACTTAAAAATCCCTATATTTCATTTAAAATCTAGACACAGTTTGGGTACTAAATTTGACTGTATACCTGCAAAGAGACTGTAATTGTTTGGCCAAATAAATCTAACAGTGACTTTGATCAGTTTCAGAGAATCATGAACAGCCTTGGATGAAGGTGTTTTTGGGATACCTGATAAAATACACAAATATTTAATAATAATTATGCTGAAAAGATAGGGCCTTTAGTAAACGATGCCTCCCTGTACATTTTTGTTCGAGGTAAAGATGGTACCAAAACTCTGCTGCAAACTAGGAAAAAAGCAAATTTCCTACTATGTTACAGAATTTTCCACTTGATTATATCATCAAACACATTCGTTTCATGGCATTTTACTTTTAGTGGATTTTGGTCTTTGAGGGGCCTTCCCTGGAATGGTGACTGATCAATGGATTCAGTGAGTTGGAAGGTTCACAATTGGGATTTTAAAATTACTGCTTTATTGGCCTAATGCTATTGTTAGCTGGTGAGAACGGACTCTGAAACCATACGAGCTGTTAATACTGAGTTTGGATCCATCTCCCAGCCACAGTGACAGCTGATCCCTTCGTGGCTTCTGGAGGAATTGTTCTATCCCAAAGGAGCTTATTAACAGATATGTAAAGTAAGTCACACCACTGGCTTTGATTTTAAAACTGAGATTTTGAATGGTATAATTTTATGGTATAATTCATAGGCCATAAAATTCGCCCCTTTAAAGTGTGCAAGTCAGGGTTTTTTGGTATGTTCACAAGGATGTGCATGCATCACCAGACCATTTTCATCAACCCAGAAGGAGACTCCAGAGCCATTAGCGTCACTATCCATTTGCCTCTCCCTGCCTAGCCCTTGGCAACCATTAATCTACTTTCCATTTCTACAGATTTGCTAATTCTGGATTTTCGTATAAATGGAATCATACGATATGTGGTCCTCCGTTTCTGGCTTCTGTCTTAATGTTTTCAAGGTCCATCCATGTTGTAGCGTGTGTGAGTACGTCTTTCCTTCTTATGGCTGGTAATAGTCCATCATGGCGACACCACATTGCATTCATCCATTCATCCGCTGATGGGCATTTGAATCGTTTCTACTATTTGGCTATTACGAATGTGGCTGGTAGTAGTCCATCATGGCGACATTATGGCTGGTAATAGTCCATCATGGCGACACCACATTGCATTCATCCATTCATCCGCTGATGGGCATTTGAATCGTTTCTACTATTTGGCTATTACGAATGTGGACATTCGCATACAAGTTTTTGCATGGACGTATGTTTTCAGTTCTCTTAGATAACTAGGAGTGGAATTGCTGGGTCATACGGTAACTCTAGGTTTAACCTTTGAGAAACTGAGCCAGCACGGAATAGTTCGTATATCTCCACCAGCAACTGGGTTTCAATTTCTCCATGTTCTTGCCATGACGTGATATCTCATTGTGATTTTGATTTGCGCTTTTCTAATCACTGATGATCTCGAGCACCTTTTCATGTTGCTTACTGGACCTTTACGTATCATCTTTGGAAAATGCTTATTTAAATTCTTTGCCTAACTTTTATTGAACATATTTTGTTTTTATTATTGACTTTTAAGAGTTCTTCATGTTTTCTGGATACTAGAAATAATTGTTCCCATTCTGTGGGGTGTCTTTTCCCTTTTTTGATAGTGTCCTTTGAGGGGCAAAAGTTAATTTTGATGACGTATAACTTATCTATTTTTTTGGTTGGTTGCTTGTGCTTTTGGTGTCATGTCTAAGAAATTATTGAGTCCAATGTCATGAAGATTTGTTTTCTTCTAAAAGTTTTATTTAGTTATTACGCTTAGGGAATATCCTTTCTAGCCTTTTCCTTTTGACATATTCGTGTCATTGGCTAGCGTGTTGTAGGCGCATACAGTTGGATCATAATTTTAACCCATTCTGTCACTTCTGCCTTTTATCTGGAATATTTAATCCATTTACGCTTAATGTAATTACCGATAGGGTAGCATTTTGTCTGCCATTTTGTCATTTGTTTTCTATGTCTTATGTACCCTTGTCCCTCTATTTCTCCATTACTCCCATGCCTTCTGTTATTAGTAGATATTTTCTACTGTACCATTTTAATTTCCTGTTATATCTTTTAGCATATATCTTTTAGTTATTTTCTTAGTAGTTTCCCTGGGGGTTATAAATCACATCTTAATGTATAACAATCTAGTTTGGATTAATACCAACTTCATCTCAGTAGTATACAAAAATTCTGTTCCCGTATAGGTGTGTTCCCTCCTCCTTCCTTTGTACTGTTATTGTCATACACATTTTTTTCATCTTCTGCTCAACACAGATTTCTAATTATTTTATGCAGTTGCCTCTTAAATTAGTTAATGTAGTTACCTCTATCAGGGCTCTTTATCTCATCATGTGGATTTGAGTTACTATCTATTGCCCTTTCGTTTAGCCTGAATGACTCTGCTTATTTCTCGTAGGGTAGCTCGCTAATAATAAACTTGATTTTTGTTTACCTGGGAATGTCCTAATTTCTCCATTTTTGAAGGATAGGTTTGCTGGATATAGAATTCTTGTTTGATAGTCACTTTAAATGTCATCCCATTGCCTTCTGGGCGTAACAGATAGTTTATGATGAGAATAGTTTATGATGTGAACCGCTTGTACACAAGTCATTTCTCTCTTGCTGCTTTGGAGATTTTTATTTTCTGACAACATCATTATGTGTCCAGGCATGAACCTCTTTTTAGTTTATCCCATTTGGGGTTCACTGAGCTTCTGGGGCATGCAAATTAATGTTTCATAAAATTTTAAAGGCTTTGGTCACTATTTTTTCAAAAATTCTGCCTTTTTCTCTTCTCTTCTTATGAGACTACCATTATGCATATGTTGGTACACTTGATGGTGTCCCTCGTGTCTGAGGCTCTATTCATTTTTTTTTTAATTCCTTTTTCCTTCTGTTCTTCAGAATGAATAATGTCAATTGGCCCACATTTAAGTTTGATTCTTTCTTCTGCCTGCTCAAATATGATGTTCAGCACCTCCCAGGAATTTTTGTATTTCAACTATAAAATTTACATATTTTAATATAATTTTTTATTGAATTTTCTATTTAGTGAGACATCATTTTCATACTTCAGTTCTTTGATCCTATTTAAAATAGCTGATTTATAGTCACTGTCTACAAAGTCCGATGTCTGGACTTCCTCGGGCACATTTTATTGACTGCTTTTCCCCCTGCGTATGGGACATACATCCTTTCTGGTCCCTTTGCATATCTATAATTATTAAAGGAAAACTAGACATTTTAAATAATAATGAGATAACTCTGGAGATTAGATTTACTTACTTGCTAAGGGTTTCATGTAGTTGCTGGTTTTTGTTTAGTGATTCATCTGAACTAATTCTGTAAAGTCTGTTTTTTGTAACGTATAGACACTGAAGTCTGGCTCAGGTAGTTTTGTGGTGAGTTAATAACTGGTCAGGGATTTCCTTAAATGTCTGAAACCAGTAATTCTTCCAGTTGTTGTTGAGGGCACTGTGTGCCTGTCGGGACACCCTTCGACACTCAGCCAGGAGGTTGGCCGCTCTGCCTTAGGCTTCGCTCTCTGCTTATGCAGATCCTCAAGGTCAAGGTAAGGTGCAAGGTCAGGATGCTCTCAGGTCTTCCCTGAGCAAGCGTATAACCCTTGGCTTGCACAAAGCCCTGTGCATACACATGACCATCTAAATTCCCAGGATGGCAAAGCTTTACAAAGCTCCTGCAAATACCTCTTTCCTCAGCTTTTCAAGTTTTCCGTTAGCCTATTGTTTGCTCCAGTGGTTATTCACTGCTTCAGGCAGCCACGACTGCCTCAGATTTTTCTCTTTTTAAATAAATGTGCCTGCGGAAAAGGCTTTTTACACCTGGCAAGCTCTGATCAGGCAAAATAAAGAGAGCCCTGCAAGTGAGGACTTCCAGGGAACCACCAGACAAGTCGAATAATGACAGTTCTCTGGGAATCAGGCTTTGAAGGCGCTCCGACCCCATTCTGTCCCCTCCCAGGGCTTCGATGCTGCCGCTTCTACCTTGATGACACGCTGCTGGTTTTCCAGGATATGACCGCGCTGGAACGCGGGGGAGGACGTGGAAATAGGGCAGGTTGAAATGCCACAAACCTCCTGTTCTGAGATTCAGCTATTTCTTTTGAGTAAATATTCTTTCATTGCTGTAAGCCTTTGGTTAATGTCTAGGGTTCTGAAAAAAGTTGATTCTGACCATTTTTGCCAATTTCCTCCTTGCTTTAATGGAGGGGAGAATTTTCAGAGGTCCTTACTGCATCATTTTTGCTGGCTGTCAGTATGTAATGCCCTTTTATTTTTCTTAACAAAATGAATCTGGTTAAAATGAAGAAAGCTACCACCATCAACGTTTCTAGGCACTCACAGGGGTCAAGTGCAACTGCTCTCTGAACAGCAGTAGCTGTGAGAACCACCGAACTGGATACGGCAGGAGTTTTAGAAAATGTCTACCCTCCAAACGAATGTTGTCATAATTTTGAAGTAAGCTGGTGCCGAGTTTTAGAAAATTCTTTCATTAGGGAGAGAGAAAGAGAGAGCGAGGGAGGGGGAGAGAGAAGGAGAAGGAAAGAATAAGTCTTGAGTATAGTCTCAAAATCACTATAAGAAACAAAACCTGGTATTCTTTGACATAGGTAGCGAGAATAATCCACACTCTGCTGTAAGGTGAGTCTCTTAATTGCATATAGAAATGATCTCCGAATGCTCCCCCTCTGCCACCACAGTGGGCTGCCAGTACTTTTCTGGCTCTGAAGCACAAGGGACCGTATGGTCATATGCTTCAAAGAGAACATTCTAGGCTGTAAAGCAATCTCTTATCCAGACCGAGGGGAAGTCGCTCAGCTATGATCAATCCCTCTGCTAGAGACACTTGCATCGTTTCAGACATATTGGCTGATGACACAGGGAGGTACTTCCTGGCTAGGGACAGCGAGACTTGAATAATTTTTAGATAGACATTGAGCTATTTGCAAGAATACAGACTTTATAAAAATCCCCTCTGCTTAAAAGAAAGCAAGATACTCACTGGGGAAACGTAGGGGAGCCTCATTACGAGTAAACAGGAGTTGGTGGAGACCATGAAAATGCAATGGCCGGGGTGAGTAAGGGGGGATTTTCAAATAAGATTCTTAAGGAGGGTGTGTTTACAAGTCTGTGAAATGAATTTACATCTCAATATTTCATTACATCAGCTTTCATTAGCGTTGGCCCAGTTAGGGGCCATAAATGATCTGCTTAAAAATGTTTTGATTTCTGAAGCAACATATCGTGCTTAAGCTTTTACAGTAAAGATAAAAATGTCCGATTTTTCAGTATAGGAAACAGACTCCTAATTTTACTATTAACAACTTTAAAAACTGGCTTTGGGGGTCTCCAGTGATTACAAAATAGGTATGAATTTTAGGGAAAACTATATGCAAAGCCTCAGAAGCTAACTGATAGTGAAGGCTTTTTTCTTAGTAAACATTTTAATTCGTAATGTGCAAGAAAAGCGAGATGTACATTAAACCAGTCAGACAAGCCAGAATGTGAAAAGGTTTCAGTGTTGAGTACATTGACCAAAAATGTTTAAACATACCTCACTTTTCCGGAAGAGGAGGGCCAGGCAGCAAAGGCGTTCATCTCCTCTTCTCGATTAACCAGAGTGCATCTTCCACCAGCCAGGGCTCTTTTGTGTGTTGATCATTTAAAAAAAATTCTAAGTGTGTTCAAAATATATATTTTATTCATTGAAGATGCAACATTTCATCTACACAATGTCATGTAATTGAAGATTTTGGTATGATAACAATTAGGCATTTTGAAGTTAACACTGATAGCAAGTCACTTAAAATGGGCCCCTTTACACTATGTCATAGGGAGGCCCCTGCCCAACAAAGTATTCTGAATTTTAAAACTTACCATTACCCACATCTATTGACTTACCTGAACAGACTCTATTTCCAAGTAACTTTTTTTTGCATTACTATAATTGCATGAAATATTTCTCCACAGAGTATAATCGTTGCTCAAGAAAACATAATGACTTTAGAATTTTCTGCAAATTCTGCACACAATTCAAATACACAGCATAGAAGCAAATTTCTCCTGGACTCCGACATTCTTTTATAATATCAAAAGGTTAAGAATGACATCGGTGAACCCAGTAAAAAAATGTTTTTATAATGAACAGCACCAGGGAGGCCAAATTATAAATTCTATTTGTCATCAATTAAGCTGGGTGCTGTACCGGGCGTCAAGGTTGAGACCGCGCCAAGGTTGCCCACTGCTGGTGTTCGACGCACACTGTTTTCGACAGGAGCAGAGAGGATGCTCGGGTTGTTATGTGTCTTTGTAAAATTTCAAACGAGTTAAAACAACAGTGTTACCTCTCAATGAGAATCTTGAATATCAGGGTTGGCGCCTTTCATGGCTCCCTTTAAAGACCTATGATTCTAGAGGGTGAAAGATGCCACGCTACACTCACTGTCATTTCAGTGACAGGCAGCGGCCACTTAGGCCTGCGTCGCATTGGTGGAGGAAGGTTCACGCCGCCTTTGTCACCTGCCAACTTATACACGGGTAGAGGTTACGCTAAAACTTCCATTATTCTGAAGGATGAAAGACATGTTATATTTTGAGATGGATCTTCAGTTCCTATTATACTGGAAGCCTTTGAAGGCTGAACAGGCCAAGTTATGAAAAGGACAGAGAAAGTAAGGACAGGGAGAATGCAGCTGGAACACATGGAATGTTCTGCCTTCACTCTACGCGGATCGTCTCCTTTCTGGGCCGCGGGTGGTGTGACTGAAAAGACCACACGTTTGTCAGCAGCTCTGCGGGATTTTTAGCACGATGAGAGCCCTTCCATTACAGATTTAGGGCAGCTAATAAAGTTCCATAAACCAAATTGTCGACGAGTCCGAAATTTTTTGAAAATCATTTTCCTACCAAGTAAACCTTCTTGGTCCCCCTTCCGTCCTGCCTTAGAAAAAAAAACACTGTAGAATGAAACTTGTTTTAAAAAATGGAATCACTTCACAGCCACCAGATGAACATCTGGCAGCGGAGCAACATTCAAATGCCATCTTTTCAAAGGAAGAACAAGTATGTGACTCCCCCGTGAGGAGCATTTCTTCTGTCAGGATGTAATCTCACAGACTTCCCATTTATGGTCTTTTTGCAACAGTCCAAGGCTGAACTTGGACCTGCTCTTCCCGGATTTTCTCAGTAGTATCTGGATAACAGGGTGTTAAGTACATAAGAAATCCAGGGTCGAAATGAAGATAATCTAATGTATCCAGGTATTTAATTAAATGTACACAGCTGCACTCAGAATCAACCTGCTAAAAACTAGCAGCAGCAGAGGATGAAGCCTGTTTTTCACATGTCACAGATATAGTTCAAAGTCATTACAAATGTAATCATAAACCCCAAAACAAGAAACGCTGGAGGTCATGTTTTGATGTGTTTTTTTCTCCTCCTTTCTCATAGCCAGAACATGTTTGGATCTAGAAAGAAAAGGATCAGATCTTTTGAAGTCTCAAATATTCTTCAAATTCTTCTCATATATATATATAAAAAAAATCTTATTGGGAAGTCAAAAATTATTTTTCTGTAAAGTCTTTCAAAATAAGAGCATTATTTCATCTATAATCTACATTTTTATTTTTAAAATCCCTCACAAAAGTATCTTAATATGTTGCAAACTTATAAACGAGATTGTAATTCTCCGGGGGGGGTGGTATGCTAAGACCCCTGCAGAACTTTTGTGGCTAACTCAGGAACACCCTGGCCCCCCAATATTCAATACTATTGAGGCCCTGGGGTTTGCTGAAATTCGTTAAAAACATGGAGAATAACCTCTAGGGAAAATTATTCTCTGGAGAAAGAGAGCGAGGAGGATGTTAGAAGTATCATTGAAGGTATGTGTGTTCAAAGTTAATTTGGCTATATTATCAAATTATAGTTCTTGAGGGAACTGAAAGTTGCTTTAAATTAGATTTGGGGAGGCACAATCACGCTAAATAGTTTGTGTATGAGACACTTGCATAAAAAGAAACACACAGACGACAAAGTGTCCTTAATCTGGGGGAGGATGTATTCCAGCTTGGGGAGGGTGAAGGCATTTCAGCTCTGACGCTCAATCATGACACTGCCGTCGAGTTCTGCAGTCCCCCGCATTTGACAGGACAGGATGCAGGGGCCTATTTGGCCTGGCTGGACTGTCTTGTCCCTCTGCCTCGCAGTGTGTGACATGCAGGCAACTGCAATGCCAAGCTGCCAGTACTCCCCAGGCTCTCGAGTGTTCATCAGCTGAGTAGGTCAAAGGTCTGCAGACACTGGGTGGAGCAGCAGTAAGCCACAAAGCTGACAGTCGTCTTCCTGGGAGGGGAAGAAAGGGCGAGAAGGACTCTGAGTTCCAGATTAATGTCAGGGTTCTTTCCAGCAGAGACAGTCTTTTTTCTTTGTTCAAATAAAAGATTAGGCACCCCAACAAAGCACACACCAGAAATGCAAATTCTCTTTTACGACTGAGCCCTGGACTCAGGTGAGGTATGTGTGTGCTCATTTTATTAGCAGTTTTCAGAGGACATAACATCCCTCAGTTAGCAGCTAAGGAAAAACAAGCTTTTTCCATGTCACGGTCTGAATTCTGCTTACTAGAACCAACAGTGCAACGATGGAATTAGAAAGGCACTATAAAAATCATGTAACAGAAAATATCACCACTTTAGCTAGGACACATATATATCAGAGAACTTAGAAAACATAATTTTAAGGAATTTATCCTGCAAATGTATTCGCAGGGATTGCTCAGAGAGTCGGTTTCAGAATTTGAGTAGTAAGAGATTGAGGGTCTTCTTCCCAGCAAAAGCAGTACCTAAAGGGAAATTTATAGCATTAAACACATGTGTTTTCTAGAATGCTCTAAAATCAATAACCTAAGTTTCCACCAGGATTTGGAGAATAAAGAGTAATTTAAGTCTAAAGCAAATAAAAAGCATAAAGTATGTTCTTTGTCCACTATGGAATCAAACTAAAATTCAATAACAAAAGGGAAAATTTCAAATGTGAAAAGTTAACAACACAGTTCTTTGACCTTCTTTGACCCATGTGTCAAACGACTACTTTCCCATGGGTTAAAGAGGCAGACTCAAAGAATTTAAAAACTTACATGAACTAAACGGGAATGAACATTACAACTAATCAAACACGTTGACACGTAGTAAAGCAATGCTGAGACAGCATTTTATAGGAAGTGTTTTTGTTAGAAGAGGTCTCAAATCGATAATCTAAATTTCTATCCCAAAAACTTAAAAAAAAGAACAATAGAGAAAAGCAAGCGGAAGGAAAAAAATAATCAAGAGGAGAAACCAATAAAATTGAAAGATTCACTAGGGTTAAGAAGACCAATAAAACTGATAAATTTTTAGCAAGACTGACAAAGGTAAGACAAATTAATATAAGAAATGAAACAGGTGATATCACTACGGATCATGCAGCCAATACAAAGAGATAAAGGAATACTATGAAAAACTTTATACTCAAAAATTTGTAAACTGAGAAGAGACAAATTCCTTGAAAACTATGAACTACCGAAACTCATCCAACATGAAATAACCAATCTGAATAGTCCTAGAACTATAAAAGGAATAATATGTGTAATTAAAAAAAGAACTCTCTGGGCACAATGCTTTCACTGGGAAATTTTATCAAATATTGAAAGAACAGAGAGGAATTTTTACACAATCTCTTTCAGAAAAATCGGAGGCAAGGAACACTTCCCCTCTTATTTTATAAAGCCGGTATTACTCTGACTCTAAAGCCAGACATAGTACAAAATCATAAAACTATGGACCAATATCTCTCATGGACACAGATATAAAAATCTTCAACAAAGTATTAACAAATGAAGTATAGAAATGTATAAAATGAACTACACATCATGATCAAGCGGCAGTTATTCTGGGCCTTTATGTCTGATTCAATATTTGAAAATCAATGTCATCCACCATATCAACAAGTTAATGAAGAAAAATTTGTATGGTATCAATGGACTCGGAAAAGGCACTTGACAAAATACAATATCCATTCATGCTAAAACTCTCAGCAAACTAGAAATAGAGGGGATCTTTCTCAATCTGATAAACAGAATCTACAAAAAAACTTTGCTTACATCATACTTTATAGTGATGTCCACTCTCACCACTTTACCCAACATAGTACTGCAAGTTCTAACCACTGCGATAAGGCAAGAAAAAGAAATAAAAACCATACAGATTGGAAAGGAAGAACTAAAACTATTCCTACTTTCAAATGGCATGACATGGTTGTCCACACAGAAAATGCCAAGGATTCTACAGAAAACACTCCCAGACTCTTACGCAAGTTCAGCAAGGTTACGAGTACATAAAATCAAAAATTAAAACTCAACTACATTTCCATATAATAACAATGAACACATGGAAATGAAATTTAAAAATATATGAATTTATACTCATATACTTGCGTATAAACCTCATAAAACATTTAAGGAAAATAACTGAAAATAATTAAATGCTGATGAAAAAATAAAAGAATACCTAAATAAACAGAGAGACAGACTATGTCCATGCACTGGAAGACCTGATGAAGTAAAGATGTCAAGTCTCTCTAAACTGATCTATAGATTGAATGCAATTTTTATCAAAACCCATCACGAGGATTTTTGGAGACAAAGATAAGCTTATTCTAAAAATTATATAGAAAAGTAGAGGCCCGAGAACAGTTAAAACAATCTTGAAAGAAAAGAAAAGGATCACTTTACCTGATATATCATTACAATAATCCAGGCAGTTTGGGATTAACTGAGAGACAATGATCAACGGAACAAAACAGAGAACACGGGAGAACATATTGAGGACTTTGGGGTAGGTAAAGATTTCTTAGGACACAAAAAAACACTACCTGTAAATTAAAATAGGTAAATTTGACTCGATCAAAATTCAAACCTGCTGCTTTCCAAATTACACTCGTAAGAAAATAGAAAGGCGGCATTTCTTTTGATATTTTTTTAACTCGTGAAACTGTGTACATTTTAAGTTATTAGGTACTTTGTATCGCCTTCATTTTTTTAAAAAATGAAAGTTGGTTAGATCATTTGCTAGGCCAGAATGTACGTATCTGTATAAATCACAACAGAAAAGAAACTGACACAAAAGGCTCTCAAATGGCAGGTGCATTTTTGAGGATCAGCTAACTATACTCTCCAGATTTTTTTTCTTTTTTTTCTTCTTCTTCGCTGTTTAAGTCTATATGACGGCTTGTCTCATGGAAGAGAACATTGGAAGAGGTTCAACTTTCTTGCTATCGCAAGCTCAAATTGTGTCAGACAGTTTTGATCATCTGCCACAGTAAACTCTCCAATTTTTTAAAAGATAATCATATTAGGTGAAAAAATCACTCACAGAAGTGATACATTTCATACCACGACCATTTCATTTTTCAAAATAAAGGTCTAAGCAAAAGCATCCAACTGCACAGAGATGTGGGATTTTTACTCACTGAAGCGTGATGCCCGTGGGGTCATCATGCGCTCAGGATGCATGCTTAAGGGGCCAGGCAGGGTGACCGGCGGGCTCCTATTCGTGCTACAAAGAAATCCCGTCTGCGGATGTGTACTATTTACTTTTGGGAGACTTTTCTAATAGCATATTGTATCTGCCTGTTGCATTAATTATCTAAATTGTCACGAGTACAGCAACAAGTCTACTGCCTTAAGAATGGATCTGTGGGGTGGGGGGAGGAGGTAGACAAGGTAAAGGGGGTCAAATACGTGGTGACAGAAAGAAATCTAACTATGGGAGGTGAACACTCAGTGTAAACAGGTATATGCCTTACTGCTAAAGCGCATATTGTATCTGCCTGTTGCATTAATTATCTAAGTTGTCACGAGTACAGCAACAAGTCTACTGCCTTAAGAATGGATCTGTGGGGTGGGGGGAGGAGGTAGACAAGGTAAAGGGGGTCAAATACGTGGTGACAGAAAGAAATCTAACAATGGGAGGTGAACACTCAGTGTAAACAGGTAGATGCCTTACTGCTAAAGCATCACCATAACGAATTAATTGATTAATTAAAAAAAATAAGGAATTTAAAAAAAATGGATTTGTGTTAGTTAGGGTCCTTAAAATCCCAGAACTGTGACACCAGACACACGATTGTTTTAGGGGACATACTTTGAGCAATAAACTCTGCAGTAAGGAAGGAGGTGCTGAGAAATTTACAAAGAACATCAGACATGACATTTGTTGCTTCGGAATCTGAGTGTATTTATAGGCAAGGCAGAAGAAAGAGCATTTCAGCCTACTTTTAAAATACAGAAATACCACTATCCTAAAAAAAATAAATCACAATATTGTTGGCACATATTGGAGCCTATGAACATCATCAGAAATGTGCTATTTCTTTGCAAAAGTGTTTCCTGATTAGAAACAAAAAGCATATCCTTGACTCATACAGAAACTCAAGCCAAAAGACAAACAGTGTTTATTAGACAGAGCTGAGCTGATAAAACTCCCAAGTCTGTGTAGTATTAACTTACTGGAGATTCATCTAGAAATATATTGCATCTGCTAGTTACATTTATGTTAATAGTAACTGTCTCTTATGGGATTATTCCGTGTGCAGAACCAGAGGCTTAAATATTACATACTTGCTTCTGTACTTGATCTGTCCAGGCCCTAGAAATTTAGGAGTAAGATATATATGGGAAAAGAAGTATCAGGCATTTTAGTCATAGCTGAATCCCCAACACTTAGTACAGAGTCTGGCCCACAGCCGATGGTTAATACTTAATTGTTGAGTGATACAATGAGGAAGAAATAGTTAATAATTTGCTTAAACCAACTGAAGAATATTGTAAAATATTAAAAAGATATTATAAAGCTACATGAATCAAAGCAGTATGGTACTGGCCTAAAGACAGATCTATAGACCAATGGAACAAAATAGAGAGCCTAGAAATGAACCCACACATATATAGGCAACTGATCTTCCACACGGAAGTCAAGAATACACAGTGGGAAAAAGACAGTCTCTTCCACAAATGGTGTTGGGAAAACGAGAAATCGACATTGCAAAGAATGAACTTGAACCTTTATCCTACACCATACGAAATATCAACTCAGAAACAAGTTGAGACTTCAACATAAGACCTGAGACTATAAAACTCCTAGAAGAAAATATAGAGGGAAAACTTCTTGATCTACACCATACGAAATATCAACTCAGAAACAAGTTAAGACTTCAACATAAGACCTGAAACTATAAAACTCCTAGAAGAAAATATAGAGAGAAAACTTCTTGACGGCGGTCTTAGCAGTGATTTCTTAGATATGACACCAAAAGCACAAGCAACAGAAGCAAAAACAGATATGTGGGACTACGTCAAACCAGAAAGCGTCTGAACAGCAAAGAAAACAATCAACAACAGGAAAAGGCAAATTACAGGATGGGAGAAAATGCCGATTCCACTGTTATATACTGGAAGCAGGTAACCTGTCTGCTTTCACAGGTTCACAGCTAGAAAGGAATTCTGCCCCAGGAAGAACTATGCCCAAGTTTTACCCAGATCTGATATAGATATTTAAGATATTTAAGATGAGATTTTGAACTTCAGAGTTGATACTAGAATGGGTTAGGATTTGGCGGGTGTTGGATGAGGTGAATTTATTTTGCATGTGAGGACACGAATTTTTAGAAGACCGTTATAGCTTGAATTGTATTGCCCCAAATTCATATATTGAAGTCCTAAGGTCCAGTACCTTAGAATGTGACTGCTTTGAAGTGAACTGTGTGCCCTGCCCCTTCGATTCACTACCCTCTGATGTGATGGGATTTGGGGATGAGGCCTTTGGGAGATGATGAGGTTTATGCGAGGTCACGAGAACGGGGCCTTCGCGGTGGGATTAGTGCCCTTATAAGAAAAGGCTGGAGAGCTTGTGCACACACGCATGTACTTACACTCACTGCCACGTGAGGCAACATGACAGTGGCCTATTTGGAATCAGGATCACTGCAGGTGTATTTTGTTAAGTTAGGGTGAGGTCGTTCGGGTAGGCCCTAATGCAGTATCACCGGTGTCCTTACAAAAAGGGGAGATTTCAACACAGAGACAGGCGTACACGGAGGGAGGGTGATGGGAAGAGGGGAGCGGGGAAGATGGCCATCTATAAGGCAAGGAGAGAGGCCTGGGATGAGTCCTGCCCTCACAGCCTCGGAAGGAGCCGACCCTGCCAATACCTGGATCTCAGACTCCCAGGCTTCGGGGCTCTGAGACAAGAGACTTCTGTTGTTTGTTCCCAGCATTGTGGTTATTTTGTTGTGGCCATCCTAGCCGACTGATACAATGCTCCTGAAAAACCCTAGGTTGCCTGATTTTCCCCCTGGGAAAGCAAGGACCTGTGAGAACCACATACGTGTGGGAAAAGGCGGAGACATGTTGTCATACTAAACAAATAATCTTTTAAGTTGATGTTCTCCATTTTCATATAAGAATAGTAAGTTTGGGGAATGAAAATCTGTGATGTCTACAAGGATCAAAAGTCATGAATATACCAGCCATTCTTCTCTGCTGTTGATATTTGAAGGTTTGGGTACTTATTGTTTATGCAAAAATACTGTAATTTCTTTTTACTCACTCTGTATTAAATTTAGGTTGGAACTAACACTTGTATGGGACTTGGTATTTTAAAAGAATATTCAATATGTTCATTTAAAATAATGCCAGATGTCCACATTAATTTAGATACTGGCTGATACAACGTATTATTTTATGACAAGCAATGCAAATTTAACTAAATATATTAGAAAATTTAATAATATTATCAAGACCTTTTAGAGTTTATCACATAAAAACTATTGATTTTATTTCCAGCAATAAGCTACTGAGATTCAAGTATTTGGTTTTCAGTTACCAAAAAAAGTCCTTTAAAGACTATGGTAGAAACTGAAGTCAATGCTTTTAATACAATCTCCATAGCAACATGGGAAGGAGCAAAGGCTGGTGGACCAAATGAAAGCCACAAACTCACTTTCAGACCCGAGCATTAACTCACCACAGAAAGCCATGTTTCTATCCTGGCATTTCATCTTTGCTACAAACACAAGCGCTTGTGGCTTCGCTCAACAAAAGGGCATTTTCTAAGTTCTATGTACTTGATACATGCATTTTATTAAACTAATACTGTTATATTTACGCTCTGAAACACCATAAGATTATTTGCACTGAATTTCTAGGCTGTAGCAGAGAAATAAGTAGCAGTAAATGGAATATGCAAACACTAACTCTCCAAACTCCATATAAAGGTAACACAAAGATGACTTCATTTGAAGGCCCTACTTAACTTTCACAAATGAATTACCATGATAAAAGGAAAGTTTGTCTTTTTAAATAGGTGTTTAGAATTTTATCAGCTACTAACAGCGTCCTGACCATACTGAATTGTTTTCATTTTCATGTTTTCAGTAAGGAAACATTTTCTATAAGAAATTACATAATAACAATGCATTAGGACTTTACTATAGTTTAATGAATTAGTCGATAGTCCTATGGTGATATACTGCAAATATGAAGATCGTTTCCTAAAAACACCCCCCTCCCCACAAAAGAAATTTTAAAAAGTCTTTGAGCTACAGAAATAGATAATAGGTAACAATTACTTGGTATTTATTACATGCCAGGTACCATCCTGGGCTCTTTCCATGAATGATCTCACTTAATCCTCACAATGACCTTATTAAACAGATATTATTATTATGCTCATTTTACTGATGAAAAGATGAAGCTCAGAGAAGTCAAGTAACTTGTCCAAGGTATCCCTGTGGAGGAGTCATGATCAAGGTCTGTGCACTTGACCGCTATGTGCTGCTGCTTCTAGCAGATGTGAATATTTCATTAGTTAATTTTACTCGTGTGGTAATAATCTCAGACTCTGACTCAGTCCTTTTAACTCTAATTTAAATGGAATTCTACTAAATTTGGAGGTCTGATCACCTAGGATTAGGAGAAGCAGATGTTAGGAGGTCTTCTGCAGACGGACACGGTAAACAAGGAAATACTAAAACTATAGAAAGTTAAAACGGGAAGTAGAAGTACAGCAAAATAGGATTTTTTAGGGTAAGAAGAATATACACGCAGTCTCGGGCTGGAGTGGGAACAGAGATGGAAGGTAACTATCACTGTTGAACACCCACTGTGTGCTAGATGTCTGCCTTCCTCATCTGCTAAGTCTCACGATGGCCCGCCGAGCAGGCTGTTCTGTCCCATTTCGAGGCTCAGAGGGGTTCGGCACCCTGCCTACACTCACTCTCCTGCTACAAAAATGATTACAAAGGAAATACTTCTCCATGTTGGATAGAGTCAATGAATTATCTGGAAGATTCACTAACCCGAAATACCACATTTGATGGATAAGTGAGGCATTACTGTATTTTTGTTTTTAACTTTGAAAAACGGAAACTTAGAAAATCTTAAATTTAGAAAATCTATACGCTGTGGTTGTGCTAATGGGGGATTTTTCATTTGATGGCCTATTTTTAATTGTCTGGTATTCTTTTTTTAAACTACCAGTCTGGGGTTTTTCACTCAGTGAACATTCTCAGCGAATTCAAGGCATCGTGCCAGGAAACAGAGTGGCAGGGGAACGCCATCCAGGAGGGTTAGAAATTCAAAACAGAAACACACACACTCGCAGTTCGGCAACGCCGATTAAACAGAAGGGCTGGACAGGTCCCATTATGGAATAGATGCGGACGTTCCTTATGGCCTAAAGACTATTGAGACTATGGGAGCAGCAGGAAAACACTCCTACAAAGAACGAGCTACGAAACAGCATATGCGATCAAACTGTTCTGTATACGACCATAAAGTGATGAAGTCCAGTTTTCCCACGACGCTGGAAATGCGCGTCTGTTTCACCGCACTGTAGCTCAGGAAGGACCCGGGGCCCCTGCAGAGCTGCTGACATGGCAGGAGGCCCAGGCGTGTCCTCCGCCCTCCCTGCCCCGCCAGCCCTCCCCAGGCGCAGCCTGGTGCCCACGCGGGCGTGGTTACCCCTGGTGCAGCCCTGCCATCGGCGTCTCTCTCAAGGGGAAGAGCTTGGGGTAGACGATCGTAAACATGGGCTCGCTACACCGGTGACAGTGCCCCAGGGGGCAGTGCAGCAGCTCCAGGAGACTTCTGGGTAATGAGATCGGAGACAGGAAGTTTAAATCTGGAACACAAGAGAAAATCATGCACGAATGAAAAAAATTCAATTTCTTCAAACTGGGTTTCTTTAAATATTTTTCTTTGGTACCAAGTCAGTTCAATGAAAGTACTGCATGTTGAAAATTCTGTTAGCTGAGAGGCATTAAATAAAAATGTAACCTTATTTAAAAATGAAAGATTTTTCTACATTTTTAATACTAAGAGAAAACCTAAATCTACTTCTCTAAGGGCAACCAGAAGCTGTCCTGAGGTAGAGACCAGGAAAGAATAAGACCAAATACTCTTTAAGAACAAAGATGCAACGGGCATGAATCTACCCAGAAAGGGTTCGTAAATGTCTGTGACAGAGAATAAACAGGAACTGGGACTGGAGACCCACACGAACTTCCGCTAAGTTCTTCCTAAATCTACTGGGCATTTAGGATCCATCAGGCTAAACTTTACCTACTGGAAAGAACAGAGAGAGGAAACAAAGCAATGAAAGAAAATGAGAAACAGTGAAAGCGAGCTTTCCCCTGTCTCACTCCCCCGCGCTGTCTAAGCGAAACAGGGTGCCTCGTCCTCAGCTTAGTCTGGGCTACACAGGGGCCCGGGCGATCGTGAGCTCAAATATAGACTGGGTTTGCTGCTGACGGTAACGATGCAGTACAGGGAAATGGTTAGATGACGTGAAGCCTAAACGTCACTGACTCGTCTTTGGGAAGGAAATACGAATTATCTTATCACTTTTTATATCTGTCCAGACTTATCAATAACCATTAGAACACAGTGATTTACTTATAAGTAAATAATGATAATTTTCTGTTTCATTTTAGTTTTTTAATTTAATTTTATTATTAGTTTCCAGTATATACAGTGCATCGGTTAGACGTTTATATTACTCTCTCTCTCCTCCGGCTCTCCACCTTGGCATTACATTACTGCTGACTGCCATTCCCTCTGCCGTGCTCCCCATCCCCGTGACCAGCTAGCAACTACTAACTTCTTTAACCCTTCACCCCATTCTCCCAGCCCCCCAACCCCCCCCCGCCCAGATTTTATTTTTTTGCAGTTTTTCCTCTTTGCTGTTTTTGATTATTTCGCTTTTTGTTCCTTAGATTCCACATATAAGTGAAATCATACGATATTTATCTTTCTCTGACTTATTTCACTCAGCATAATAACCTCTAGGTCCATTCATGTCATTGCAAATGGTAGGATTTCATTTTTTTAATGGCTGAGTAATATTCCATTGTATATATGAACTATAACTCCTTTATCCAATCGTCTGTTGATGGGCACTTAGTTTCATAGTTTCATTTTAAAAAACGACTTTGTACTAGACATTCCTGCGAGGGTAATGTTAGATGTTTTTTTAATGGACTTTTAAAAAAAAAACAAAAACAAAAACAAAAGTAAAACATTTCAAGCTTTGAAAACACTTGAAGTGTGTTTTTCTTATTAATATTGCCTAGAGCTTCGCTAAAACACGTCAGATATCCACTCCACAACACCTATGAAATCCAAAAAAAAAAAAAAAACAAAGGTAAAACATTTCAAGCTTTGAAAACACTTGAAATGTGTTTTTCTTATTAATAGTGCCTAGAGTTTCGCTAAAACACATCAAATATCCACTCCGCAACACCTATGAAATCCACACATGGCCAAGCCCTTTCCACCAGGGGCTGGCATGCTGTGGTAGCACTGTGAGAACAGTGAACAGGGGCTCCTGATGCTTCTTCCCCTCTAGGTGCATAAATTTCTCAGATGTGAGGAGGCTGAAAGGTAAAACCGTGCTCTCCTGGGAAGAGGTACCCGACTTCGCAAATTTTTTCCTAGTGAAGAGGGTGCCTCTGCCATCCTCGCTTCCACCAAACATACGTCCCCGAAGGCCAACTTCCTTCATTTAAACCACAGAGTTTAACTTTTAACCTCTGACCTTTGTGACTGAAGGCCATATTTTAGTAAATGCTTCTTTGTCTATAGGGGGTGCTGAAGAGATAGATCAGTGTTGATAAATTATTAAACTTTTTCTTTTATTTTTTTTTTAAAAAAAGACCCGAGCACTTAAGAATGGTAAATTTTATGTTCTGTGTATTTTACCACGATAAAAACAAGAAACACCAAAATAGGCAGCATGGGCATAATTCCTAAAGTCAGTGAGAAAGAGGCAGAAAAGCGCAGAAAGGCCCCCGTACCGTTCAGAGAACTGTGACAGGTGTGATGCAGGCTCCTCATGGCCAGTTCCTGCAGCGGCAGGACGCGGTCGCTCTCTGTCCCGATGGCCTTCACCTCGGCAGGGAGGAAAACGGTCAGGTGCCCCGATGAAAAGGAAAGCAGCTTCACCTCGGAAACTTGGATGGGAGCACCGCAGCTGCAGAAAGACACACATTCATGTTAGCGTTAGCAAAGAGGAAACGAACATGGTGCCAGTAAAAATGTGTTAATCAAAATATACGTTTAAAATTTTAAGACACCGCTGAATTGCCAGAATTCTTTTCAAAGTGAACAGACGCTCTCCTGCGTTCCTTAATAAAACCTGGCACGGAAATCTAGATTCATCAGCTGGGACTCAGCTAAATCATCGCTGAGGCCCAGTCACTTCCAGTAAGAACAAACTTTGAAGGAACTTTCCTTCATAGAGTCTACACGATTTGCTTTGTAGGCTCTGTTTATCCTCATTTTATTACCCTCTCCAAGTTTATGTTTATTGAAATTTTCAAAATTAAAAGGGAAAAAGGACACTCTGTTAAGTTTTAGTACCTCGGTTTAATAGAATTTTTGTGTGGAAAAAACCGTACAAAGCAAATAGATTTTTAATGGCAGAAGATAACTTTATTGGATCCTTTCATAAACTTGTGGCAAAAATATTCTTGGCAAAGCCCGGTGAATAAGCCAAGTCACACCCTACTCCCTGCGGCCACTCAAAACTAGAAGGCAGAGGCGTCCTTGTTCCTTCAGCTCCAGGGCTGCCAAAACTCAGGAGTCTGATCTCATCCTACCTCCTGTCTGAGACCTCTGGGTTACCTAAAAGTCTTGACACTTTTCTTCTCTAATGACAAACAGGTGCCAACAAATCTGGGCTCCCCAGATATAACATGGGATAATCTCTCTAACCCTAGCTAGAAATAGGCGACGAAGAAGAGGGCACAGGACTGGAAGGCAGAGCCCTTGGCTATTTGCTTGTTAAGAATTTCCTTCATTTGTTCATTCCATCCATCAGAAAATGTCTCCAGAGCACCTACTACATGCCGGTCAGTCAAGATAACTGAAATTAAACAAAACAACACAACACAACACAAAACAAAACAAAACAAGATGACCCTCTTTCCCCTGAAAAATGTAATACTTACAAAATAATTGTTCTAATGTTGGGTCAGAGAGGACAGCATGACTGACTCTGTCCAGGGAATCAGAGGAGACAATATCTGACCTAGAACTCACCTGTTTCACCACCCGGTTCAAGAAAAAGAACCTTAGAAGGCCACTCTGGGAGCCCCTATCGGGCAAAACCCATATCCCAAAGGGAATATTGCCAAATTCTGACATTATAGTTTAGTTTTGCCTTGTTCATCAATGTGAAGCATTCTGAGTCTGGGTCCTTTTTGAACATTCTGTTTCTGGAATTCATCCATGTTGCTGCACGTACTGTAGTTTGTTTATTTTCACTGCTCTGAAGTGACTGACAAACGTTTAGGCTGTTTCCAGTGTGGGGCTATTACAAACAATTTTGTGTGTATTATTGGATAGACGGGAGCATACAATTCTGTCAAGTACATACGTTAAGATCGGAATTGGGCTTATTATAGTGAGGAGAGACAGACGATAAAGAGATGCATGTATAATAAGACGGAATGAAAGGGGTGTGAGAGCTGTACTACTTTAGGTAGCATAATCGAAGTCTTTCTGAGGAGGTGACATCTGAGCAAAGACCTGACTGAAGAGAAGCGGAACTAAGTCACAGCCTGGTAGGCACTTTAAATTGAGGACAAGGAGCAAATAATTCAGGAAGTCCAAAGCAGCTAGAATTTGTAGGACGAAGAACTTCAGACAGAGAGATGCACAGGAGAGAACTCTGGAGATGTCCCCCTTGAGTATTCAGATGAGTCTGGTCAGCACATGCACGTGAGGACACTACCTGAGGCTGCAGAAAGAACCAGATGAAAGGATTAAAGGTAACGGCACCCAACACTCGCCCAGGGTTGAACATAGTGCCTGTTATTATCGGTCAGATTTGAAGCTCACAATTCAAGGGGCATTGAGTAGAGCGCGCAGAGGGTCTTATCTCGACAGTGGGGAATAATTAGCCCTAGACCGAACACCATTCCACTCCCATCTAACAAATCCTAAAAGCCATCTGAAAAGATCAAACTGTTTCCAATCAACTCAACTGTGTCCCAGGACATACACCAATACTAGTTATGTGAAAACAAAAATGTCCAGCACTCGGCATGAAAAAATTCACACTGTCTAGCATTCAACCGAAAATTCCCAGGTTTTCCAATAAGCAGGATAATAGGACCTATAATGAGGAGAAAAGTCATGCAACTAAAACCAAGAACTGAGAGATGTTAGAACTGGCAAAAAAGGTCATTATAATGATAATTATAATTACTGCATAGAAGGATGTGTTACATACATAGCTCTCACCTAAAGAAACTAGAAATAAGCAAATTAAACTCTATATAAAGAGAAGAAAATAAATAAAGAGTATCAAGAATATTAATGATATAGAAAACAGGAAGCTAGTAGAGAAAAATCAATGAAAAGAAAAGCTGGATCTTTGAGATCAATAAAATTGATAAATTTCTAACCAGACTAATCAGAGGAAGGACAAATTACCAATATTCACAATGAGAAAGGAGACATTTTCCAGTTCCTACAGATAATAAAAAGGTAATAAGCAACTATATGTCAATACAAATTCTTTCGAGGACAAAAATTACCAAAGCTCACTCAAGAAATAAAGTGAACAGCCTGTATTTATTAAAGTTGAATTTGTAGTTAGAAGGCTGGAATACTTCCCAACTGATTCTATGAAGCCAGCATTATCCTGATACCAAAACCAGACAAACATGTTATAAGAGAAACAAAAACCAGTATCGCTCATAACATAGCTAGGAAAAATTTTAGAAAACTGAATTCAACAATATATTAAGTCACTATGACTAAATGAAGTTTATCTTACTAATCGAGATTGCATTAACATTAGAAAATTAATGTAATTCATTATATTAAAACCATATAACCAGTTCGATAGATGCAGAAAAAGTACCTAATGCAATTAGACATCCATTCCTAATTTAAAAAATCTCAGAAAAGCAGAAATAGAATGGAATTTACTCATCTGATACGAGATATCTATGAAAAACAACAGTTAATGTTATATAATGTTGATGGTTTTCCCGATAAGTTCAGCAAGACATACCTGTGTGCTCTCACTACTTCTACGTAACGCTGTCCTGGAGCTTCTAGCCAGTGCGATACAGCAAGAAAAAGAAATAAAAGATAGCCAGATTTGAAAGGAAGAAGTAAAACTGTCTTTACTTTCAGAAGACATGAAGGTGTATGTAGAAAGTTCGATAGGTTCTATAAGACACCTATTGGAACTAATAAGCGAGCTTAAAAAGTTTGGAGAATAGAAGATCAATATGTAAGACATCTATACTTCTATAGGTAGCAACAATCCATTGGAAATTGAAAAAAATTTAAATTCCACATACAATATGAAACACTTAGAAATAAATCAGACAAAAGATATCTAAGATCTCTATACTGAAAACTACAAAATATTGCTGAAAAACGAAGACATTTCTTGTGATCATGCATTGGAAGACAAGATTATGAAAATGTTAATTCTCAAATTGATCTACAGTTCAATGGAATCAAAATCACAGTAGGATTTTTTTTAAAAATATAAATCGAAAATCTGATTCTAAAACAATTAGAATAGTCGAACAATTTTGAAAAAAAACTTTGGAGGACTAACACCACCTGATTTTAAGATTTACTGTAAAAACTACAGTAATCAAGACAATGGGGTATTGATGTCAAAATGGGCAGACAGATCAATGGAGCCGACAGAGTATCCATAAATAGACTCACACATAAATAGACTTACACATATACGGACAACTAATTTTCAACGAAGGTAAAATGGGGCTACAGCGGAGAAATGACAGTATTTTTAACAAATGATGCCAGAACAACTGTATATCCACATACCAAAAAGGAACTTCAACCATACCTTGCACCGTATTCAAAAATTAACTCAAAATAAATCATAGACCTAAATGTAAACCTAAACCCTTAAAAATTCTAGAAGATAACATATGAGTATTTCTGTGGGTTAAAAGATATTACCCTTATGAACGATTTGTGAAGATGAGAAAATGAATCTAAATTTTACTTTATAATCATTCTTTCTTTCCTAATATGGAGAAAATTAAGATGAGAGGATCGTATCCAAAATGCCATTATGCCATGTGGCCACTAAGTGGAAATATAGGCAAATATATAATAAATGATTCTTTGGATGATGTGCCACGATACACGGTGTGATGATTGCATTTTATACCAACTTGGCTGGGCCACGGAACCGTGGTATCTGCTCAAACACCAGTCTAGATGTTGCTGTGAAGGTAGTTTTTAAAAATGAGATTAAGATTTAAATCAGCAGACTCTGAATAAAGCTGATTATCCTCGACAATGTGAGTGAGCCTCATCCGATCGGTTGAAGGCCTTGAGAGAAAGAGACTAAGGTCCCCGAAGAAGAGTGAATTCTGCCTCCACGCTGCCTTCAGACTCAAGCTGCCACGTAACTCCTTCCTGGGTCTCCAGCCCTCACAATCATATGGGCTGATTCCTTAAAACAAATCAATTTCTCTCTCCCTCTCTGCCCCTCACCCCATCCTATTGGTTCTGTCGCTATGGTAAAATAATTTGTTTCCAAACTTTATGGCCACACTGTAGTATGAGAATGCTGAGCAAAACCATAAAACAATAAATATGTAGGGTAAAAGGAGTCCTTCGTGAGTATTTACTTCATGCTGTTATGTTGCCTTGACATCTGCTGCTTTTTAACCCTATTGTAGATGAACTCTACACAAACACTGCCCCAAGAATATATAACATATATTAACATAGAGTAATAATAACATAGAGTAACAAAGGCTTAGAAAACTGAAAACCAGATTTTTCTAATGCTTTCCCTGTCTCCAATAATTAAAGACAGGTATCTGACTGAAATTACGAAAAAGGCTCACATTAACAGGCACGTCCTTGTTTTATGTAAGGTCTAATTTCCCTCTGACGATTCTCTGGGCAGAAATTTTTATTCTTCACCACTGGCTATAAAGAGCGAATGAGATCCATTTGACTGTCCATCTATTAAAAGCCTCCTCTGCTTACTTAGAGAAGAGCCGCAGGCGGCAAGGGAGGTGGTCACGTGAGTTAGGGACCCTTCTGCTGGCCCTGGCTGGCCTCCCTCGACCTCGTCAGACTAAACATCCACTCTCACTACGTGAAAAGACGCAGGAGAGAGAACGGTGTTATCTGTCTCCGCTCTCAAGGAGCTGGCAGAGGGGCTCAAAAACGCACAGGTGGCTCTAGACCAGGGACAAGAGGGGGCAGTGTGTGTCCCGCAGAGTATGCACAGTGAAACAGATGATGCTCTACCACCGCCCAGCTTTGTGACCTGGGACCATTTACTTCATCTCTCTTAGCTTCAGTTTCTTCATTTCTAAAATGGGGATGATCTTGCAAGGGTTGCTGGGAGGATTATGTGCATCACGCGAATTGATCAGTGAGCACATTGCCTGGTACTCGGTCAAGGTTAAGGAATGTCTATAGCTGTGGTTTCTTTTCATTATTACAATAAATGATTCTTTTGATAATATGCTACAATACGTAGTGTGACAGTTAAATTTTTGTACAACTTGGCTGGGCCGCGATGCCCAGATATTTGGTCGAACACCAGTCTAGTGTCGCTGTGAAGGGATCTATCGTTACGAGCTAAGATTGGCACACGGATGCCCCAGGAGGGGGAACAGGGGTTCAGCTCTGTGAGTGCTCGGGCACATGGGTAAAGCATGTTCCCCCTGGCTAGAGTGTGGGGACACAGAAGACAACGGCAAGCGGGAGAGAAGGCTGGAAAGGTATCTGCCTTGAAAGCCAGGGTCACTCGTCTCGATAAGAAATAATCAGGAAATGAACGGTCAGGAAGGAAGGATGGAAGTCACGTGACATGCTTCAGTTGACCCCGAACTGAAATAATTATTAAGTGGCAATTATTAAGCCTTGGTATCTTTGATTTCTAACTCAATAGTTTTTATCATTTTTAGATTAAATGCCAAGGTGGTTGCAAACAGACTGTACATTTGAACCTGTGAGTTAATCTGTTACATTAGTATGTTTTACTTGGTTGTATAGATAACATGCGATTATCATACAATGTTCTTTCAACTTAATGTTTTCAGAGCTGCCATTCAACACTGAACCCCAAACAAGCTAAATGAATAGTGCCATTACTCTGCCACTGAGAGTACGTATGTGATTTAGCAAATTCATTCGTATCTATTTTCACACTTACCATTCTACCCAACAAGGTGTTAAAAGTAGTTTAAATTCTCGTACCAAAAGCATCCAAATGACTATCTTTTATCCTTCAGAAAGTACAGTCACCCGCATGCTCATTATTATGGAAACTGCTACCAGATTTACCCTCGTTTTTAGCAAAAAAAAAAATAAGTTGTTTTTTTTCTTTTTTTTTCAGCCTAAAATAACAGGGAGAGGCAAGGGGAGAAGTGGCTGTGGACAGGAAAGAACTATGCCACCCAGAAAGAATAAGCCTGGGGCTGGAGACAGTCTGACTGCCATCTTGGCAGAGACTCCTTTAAGGCTAGTTTTATTCCATCTGAGAATCCATTTACTTCGCTTTCATTCTTGAAAGGTATTTTTACTGGTTGTTGGGTGGACTGTTTTTTTTTTATTTTTTTTCTTTAGCACTTTAAAATGTTCCACTGTTTTCTTGCCTTCGAAATTTCTGCTGAGAAGGGTAACAGTCTTTTGACTTACTCCTTTGTATATCATTTGTCATTTTGCTCTGGCTGTTTTCAGTATATTTTTTTTTTGTCTTTGGTTTTCAGCAGCTTTGCCTAGGCAGGATTTTCTTGGTTAATTTATACTGCTTGAGATCTGCTGGCTTCTTGAAAATGTAAGTTTACGTCTTTCATCATATCTGGGAAATTTTCAGACATGATTTCTTCAAATGTTTTCTTGTTGTTTTTGGCCCATTCTCTATTTTTCTTCTAGGATACGTATATCAGTCTTTTTTATATTATCTGGCAGGTCCCCGATGCTGTGTTCGTTTTTTATTTTGATATCTTGTCTCACGTTCCTCAGACTGAAATATTTCTATTGATCTCCCTACAGTTCCTATGACTTCCTCTGCTATCCCCACTCTGCGGTTAAGCCCATCGAGGGAAGTTTAGATTTCAGATATTCTATTCTTCAACTTTAGAACTTCCCCTTGTCTCTTTTTTATAGTTTCGATTTTTCTGGTTTTTCCATTCATTGCAAACTTACTTTTCTTTACTTCGCTGAGAACGAGTTGTCTTAAAACCCATGTCTGTCGATTCCAGCATTTTGGCTCATCCCAAGTTGGTTTCTGCTGACTGTCATTCCTTTCGAGAACAGGTCACATTCTCTGTATTCTTCAGACGCTATGAATTTTGGGTAGTATTCTGGACATTGTAAAAGTTATATTGCGGAGACTCTGGATTCTGTTACATTCCTCTAAGCTTAAAAGGAATGTTAATATTTTTGTTTTTATAAGTAATTAATCGCTTCATCGGCCTCTAATTGCAAACTCTGTCTTTTGAGTGAAATCACACTCCAGATTTTCTGTCTGTAGCTGGGCTGCTTCGGGCCTGCTCCATGGACATTTGGTTTAGCTATGTGCTGTCGCTTGTTTTACATGTGTAGGCTGCCCCCGCGTAAAAATGGACTGCGATCTAAAGAATATTTTTCAGTCCACTGGTTTAACTCGGAATGCATTTCTCATATAAACAATTCTGATACCTTGAGTGGTTATATTAACAAACCATTTAACTAATGTGTACCCAAATGCAGCTATAATTGCTTATTTATATAAGAAAAAGTGGTGGTTTGGTTTTTTTTTTTCCTTATAGAATCAGACAACTGGAAAAATCACTCTGGTATAAGATCACTTTTATCATTAGGTTCTCCTGGGTACGCAAACGTGCCAATTACCACTCTCTACAATTCTAACATGGGAGGGGCTTTTCCTTCTGGGTAAAATCTAGAAGAATTGAAGACATTTACACCTATAGTAATAATAAGAGAAACCCAAAATAAAAATCCTACTTTTCCACGAGGCTAGTAAAGAGCGGTGGCTATAAGGGAACTGTGAGAATCGGCCTCCGAGATCGCTCCCACGAGCCTCTCCTCCCGATATTCACTCCCTTAGGTCGACTCCTCCCACAATGCATTGGGTTGACCTGTGTAATCAATAGGCTATAACAGAAATGACAGAGTGTGACTACAAGGCTACGTCATAAAAGATAGTCCCATGCTCTAAATTTCCATCACTCTACCTCTCTTAGGGTATTTATTTTTGTATATATTAGGATAAACATCTAAATTATTTTTGTCTTTTCCATAATTTTTAGCACAGTGTTGACTTGCGAGGTAACGCTTAATGATTATTTGACAAATAAATGGACATATGACGAGGTGCTAACTTTGTATTTCCATGAACATCAAATATAATTTCGTGAGACTTTTGAGATTCCTTGAAACTGTGCAATATTTGATATTTGCTATTTTTAATACCTGTTTATGTGTCTTATACTCTATACTCTATTCTCCTTCTGAGATGCGAATTATACATACACCAGATCTTTTCGTATTATGCCACAGGTCCCTAAAGCCGTGTTCGTTTTCTTCTGTTGCTGCTCTCGTCTCTTAGATTCTTAACCCAAAAGGGGCAATGCAATTGTTTCACGGACCACGGTACCGTGGAAGCTACTGTGTTCTCACATTCCAGGCCTGCCTCTGGGCTAGACGCGACATGCGCCAGCAGTGGAGAACCACGCGTGCCTGATCCTCGGTTCTCAGCTTCAATATCACTCCTGAAAGAAAATTATCACCGAGGTGTTCATTTGGATCCCTGGCTAGATTATAAGGTCCACAAAGGCAGGTACTGAATTGTTTCGCTCATCATCGTACGACCACTATCTAGCACGGTGACCAAACTTGTTCACTGAATGAACGAGTGAATCAATTTCCTTGTTCAGAATTTTCTAGGCCACGAATACCCCTTTGCTCTTTATATTAGATGTATCTCAGAACCTTGTTCTATGCTTTACCTCTCCTTTTCCCAGAGCCCCCTTTTGACTTGAAGTGGGGAGACCCTTTGCATATTCAACAGAGATAAAAGAAGGGGGGGGCATCCTAATTCCGTTGCTGAGCCGTTAGCAGTCACCATGTATTAGCGTTCTGAATATGTTTTGCCACAAAATATTGTATAAGTGAGTATAACTTTAGAGTTGTAAAACGGGTTATGTTGGCTTTTAATGGGCTCTCTGGGAAGACAACCACCAGAACTGCTTCTATGAGAAACTCATTCTAAGTTAAACCAACATATTAAAAATGCCTGTGGATCACAGTGCATCTGGAAGTGGGCTGTCTACACTCCTAAAAACTAATATTCGAAAACTGTTTGATACTCTCCTTTTAAGAATTTTATTTATTTTCTTATTACAATTACCAAAGGAAGATGTTAATAATAATAAAAAAATATAGACTACATACTAAAAACTTGCATATTTTGCCCTCCTATTTATTTTTCCAAAGATCTGGAGTTCTCAGAAAATTCAGTCCCTCTGCTACCAGATACCAAGTCGAGGATTAAAAAATACCTTTCTACTCAGAACGAACAGAACTCTCTGGCAGTCAACAACATCCATATCTAAACGCCAAAGGAGACGGCTGTTTATCTTAAGTTAGATGGAGGCTAAATCACATTTCAGTGCCGCCTCTGAAGGCTGTTTGGTGTGGGAAAAGCTGCCTGTGCCTTGGAGCCGGCTTGCATCATGCCACGTATCCTGGTGATTGAGAGCATTTTACTCACCGCTTGGAAGAATTAGGCTGCATTATGGACCCTTGGAGAACTCATTAGGATTAATGACTGAGTGGTATCACAGCTGTCACAGCTGTAGAAAAATCACTGCGCTAAAAAATCTCCTCACACATTTTATTATCTCTGCTTCCCAGAAGGTTCTGGAACACATCGATGGGCTTGTATTTCATCACCCTACGTAGGCACTGAACTCATTTAGGGCTCTTTCAAGATAACAACTGTATAATTTTTCCTAAGGGAAGGCCACTGTCCCTCGGAGGGCTCTCTCTGGAGGAATCACTGCTCGGTGCCCACCCCCTGGAGCCATGCCAGCAGGGGAATGGCTGTCCTCTATGTACAAGCTTATTGTCATCCCTTTTCCGAGCTAGTTTATGCAGAGTGTTGGGGATTATGGGGAGAGAGTCGAATATGCTGGCTAAGTAGCCTCGAAGGTATTCTAAGTGACGAAGGTGAGGCCAGTCAAAAGCAGGTCCTGGGAGCTGAGCTGTGTCCAGTATTAACCCCGTACCACTCCGGGAGTCATGTTAAGGGGGTTCTGTTCCCCTGTTGAAGCAGGGGGAGCTGAGGCTGTCCTTTTAAAAGCCCGACTGAGAAGGAAAGATGATTGCTGCTCTGAAAATAAGTCTGTCATTTCCCATTTACTGAGACATCTGCTTTGCCTGCTAGAATCTTGATCTGCATGGAGGGACTATTTCAAATGTGGAGTGCTAAATATTTCCAAATGGTAAAGTTCTAGATACTGTAGTAAAATCGTCACTGCGGAGAAAGAAAAGCTTTTAAATTAATAATGCCCATCTCGCCGGTTTCTGTGACTGGTACTAAGTTTATAATAATATGTGCACGGATTCGTTTCTCTTTTGACTGGAAAATCATAATGTATTGGCTGAACTCACAGCTTCCTAACTGAACTCGAAGTACAACACTCTAAATTAACTGCTTGCCCAATATTCCTAGCTTTTGAAGGTATCTGGTTTAGCACATTCAGGCCAAAGACAAAACTGAACGAGGCCCCGGAAACTGTTTGTCTCCATCTAAGTTAGAGCAGGAGCAAATAATGCAACAGAAACAGAGACAGAGGAAGAGATGAGCTGTCGGATGAAGTGTGAGTGCACCTTACCCGCTGCAGCCGATGACCTTATTGTACAGGTAGGATGGCAGGCCTTTCAGGTGAAAGTTGTTATCCACGTACACATACTGCAGTTCTCGCGATCGACCTAGATCTGATCAGAAAGAAAAGTACTATAATTCCGATAGTTATGCACCAATATGACGTGAAATGTAAATTTTAATACGTGATACTAGAATAATTCAAAATTTCTGGTCTGGAAGAAAAAGTGTTGTAGATTTCACTCTGAGAGTGAGATTATGTCTCTGCGTCAGGAAACGTGACTGTGGACAAACAACGCACCTGGACCGTGATTTCTTAGACTGTAAAATGAGATCATTGGAAATGGAATAGTATGAAATTTCCTTCCCACATACAAATTCTAATACTTTTAAGAATAAAGTTTGTTGTAGGTCAATTATTTAGTTTTGTTTTTCTCCACAGGGAAAAACGCTGGACAAACCTTGCTTTGGCAGGTCAGCCGAAGCAAGCCTCGTGCTGCCCTGTGTCACGACCTTCTGTGTCTCGCCTCCCCTGGGCAGAAAGATCGGGGGGAGGGGTATCAGGCCTTGGCTGGGCCAGGGTCTCAGGAGCCAGGAGAATGTGGGGGTCAATAACACTGCCCATGGCTGTAGCAGGAGGAAGCAAAGGGAACCCCAAGTCCCAGTGAGGAGCCAAGGCACATAGTATTGAAGGTGGCCTCTGGCCAACAGAGGCAGTAGAGACACTTCCAAGTGCTGAGGTCATCCCCTCCTGTCCACTGTGTGCCCAGCTCTCCTGTCGGGTCCTGGCCTTCACTGGGTGGGGCTATTTGCCCTCACTGTCACAGACCGGTGCTCAGCAGCCTTGCTAACTCTTTGCTCCCTGAAGCAAGTACATCATCTTTGAAAAGTTTCCCAGAGTTCTGCTTGTGAAGATAGGTAAGAGGTTGAAGCGGATGGCTTCCCTCTTATCCTTCTTCAGTTTAGGAAAGAGGAAGGCCCAGAAAGCTAAATTAGGAGGTTCTTAAGTGTATTTACATTTCAAAAGAAAAGCCATTTACCCATTGAGGACCTTTTAGGCTCCATGATAGGCCCTGGGGATAGAGATATGAATAGGACGTAAGATACATGAAGACAGACAGGACAAACGATGACTGTATTAGAACATGAGCATTGACTGCTGCTAGAGAGGCTTGTATAAAGCCATGTGGGTTCACGGATAGGTTCTGGACAATTCGTTGCAGAGAGCGGGAGGGGTTAACAGAAGACTCAGGTAAGGAAGGGGTGGGGGTCCTGGCACAGTAACCCTGCCCAAGACTAGCTCTGGAGCAAGCTGCGAGAGAAACCCAAAGCGGGAGCACTGGGAGCCATGGAAGGCGAAGTGCTGACTCTCAGGGAGGAAAGGGATTCTCGGGCTACTGGCTAGAGATGCCCTCTCCCAGTGTGGTGCTTTAAACACTTCTTATAAACACAAGCAGCAGAAGCAGGGTGTGATTTCTGAAAGCAAGTTACGAAAGGCACCGTGGCTTCCTTTTTGCTCGCCCCTTGGTTCACTCACTCCGGAGGAAGGCAACCTCCTTGTCGTGAGCGCCCTTCAGCAGCTTTCTGGAGAGGCGATGAGGCCTCGGGCCAACAGGCATGCAGGAGCCATCTTGGAAGCAGCTCCTCCAAGCTGCTTGGTCAAATTCCCAGGTCGAGCCTTCAGATTAACTACAGCCCCACGACTACGTAAATGTCTTCTTCTTCCTCAAAATTTTGCCTATTAATTTTAGCACCCATCGATGGATCTTGTTTGCAAATTATGTGGCATTATCGAATGATGGCTTTCTATTACTGCTTTTCTGTCTACATTAATTGGAACTCTTCTACAAGGAAGAGCCATCCATCCCTTCCTTCCTATTTATTTGATTTTTACATCAGTACGGATTCAAGGATGTTTACTTTATTGTAAGGAATAAAAGCCCAATACCATTATCGCTTATCGTATTGATAAAAATGTCCCAGTTTTGGCAAATTAGAAGCAGCTTAAGGTTAGTACTCAGCGTTCTTTCAACAAGTTTTTGTCCTTTTTTGAGCATTTCCCTACTTTATGGCACCGCGAGACGTTCCAAGCTCAGCTTGCATTTAGCCAGCTCTAGCTCTGAAATCAACTACCTCTCCGACTTAACTCTTTTTATTGGGATATGGTGCGTAGAAACCAAGATCTGAGTGCTGCGTGTGCTCATTATGACGAGTTTGCCACTGCGTCTAGGATCTCTCAGTGGACAGATCTACATGCATTACTAACCCATACACAGAGATACTTCTACGTGGTGGGAGCTGTACCTTCAGCACAGATTCCTAGAAGTAGACTTGTTGGGTCAGAAGGTAAGTACATGTGTAGATTCTTAGGTATTTCCCTCCAGATGGGTTATACCAATTTGCATTTCCTCTGGCAATGTAGAAAACACTGGCTTTCCAGCAGTCTCACTAACTTTTAAAACATGTTGTCCTATTTAAAAGTTTTTATCATTCTGATAGATGAGAAATTGTATCTCGATAGTTTTAACTTGCATTTCTCTAATTATGTGTGGACATTTTTTAATATGTCTGAGGGCCATTTCTACATTTTTAAATGAACTGTCTGTCCACGTCTTACGTGTCTGGTCTTTCACTCTTCAGCCAGGTGAGTGGAGCCTCATTTACTAACATATTAAATGGTATAACAGCACCTTGTCCCTCAGCCTTACCAGGTTATGATAACTAAGTGTGAAAGTCATCTGTGAAATTTAGATCACTATACAACATGTTTTTTAAGCATAAAAATATACAATTACCAAAGTAATGTATACTCTAACATAGCAAACACGTCTGAACGTATCTATTGGTAATAAAAGCCTATAAATTTATAAAACATAGATGGAAAAAATATAGATAGAAATACCAGAATCCACTTGCAACGAAGGCCTCGAAATTAGCATAAGAATTCCTATTCTAGATTTCTTCGTTACTTCTCTGACATGCAAATTCTTTCATTACAAATAGAAAGTCGGACTTTAAAAGTATATAGAAAACTGAATTAAAAAAAAAAAACTACATTGATAAAATACAAATAAACTCTTGGCTCAGATTTGCCTTTCAAGGCCCCTAGGGGGCTCAAAGAAAGATTCTTCACTTGAGTTTAGGCAGCGGTAAGAGTCTAGGCTGCTCATTAACGGAGCAAGAACACAGTCTTGGAGTCAGACAACCGGGGTTTGAATCCTCATGCTATTTACAAGATGTGTGTCCTCATCTCTTAAATTTAGTGAGAAATACCAACAAAGTTTATAAATTATCAAGCAGAATTCCTGGCACACAGTTCCTCCAATATATGGCAATTATTCTTATTCTTATTATTAGTAGTAAGTGACGTATTTGGAAGTGTGGTCTATAGCAGAAGGTCAATTAGGAAAGATTCTCTGCAGCATGCAGCACTAACACTTTTCTATATCTTAATTGCAAAGAAAAGGTACTAACACTTTTCCGTACTTTAATTGCACAGAAAAGAATTGGAGGCAATAGCCTCTAGAGCCAGTTACTCATCCTGTCGAATCAAGGACACCAAATGGGATATGACAGGGGAAGTACTTCTTTCTTCTAATATACACAAAAGGCTTGTGCAAATTAAATGAGTCTACATAGAATGTTCACGACACACAGTTAAATAAAAGCTGACACGTGCTACTTCTTATGTCATTTACTCTTCTTTCTTATCCTAGTTTTATATGAAAAAAAAAAATGAAGAGCTGATGATTTAAAATGCTATTTGGTTTAGATCTTATCTCAGATTTTCGTTATTCCAGAGAATATTTTTTTTGCACCTCCTGACGATGCGTCTGGGGAATGTCATTTTTTTATATACTCTGCTCATAATGGAATGAACTATTTTCTATTGAAAATGAAAGAAAACACGAATCAGCTGTGTTCAAATTACACATCATTATTATTTAAACACTGAGTATTACACATTAGTCAGTGTAATACCACACGGACAGGAGTATTTAACACAGACGGTTCAACTGAACAAATAACACAATCTCATAAGAGTACGAAAAAGCAGTACTGAAATTAATATGACGTCGTGGGCTTTGGAGTCTGCACTGAGTCTGAATCCTGGCCTTCCACTGCCAGGATTGTGATCGTGACGCTAGGGGAAATTCAATGCCCTGAGCCTGTTCCCTCCTCTGGGGAACGGACGTGATGATATGCACGTCACAGGCTTGTTATGGAGATTCAACAACGTCCGTGATGCCAAACGTGATCCATTGCGTGATAATTGGTGCCCAGTACATTTTAGTGTTTTACCTTTCTCTTCTGTATATAAAGAAAAGGTCGCCCAACAGAGCAGGGAATTAGAAAGAGAACCAGTCAGCTCTTGCTTTAGCTGACACAGCACAGCCTGCTGGTGAGGCTGAGACACCTAACACCCAGCAAGGTCACAGGCTGTACAAGCAGTGCTGTGACAACCTCGGGAGAGCGTGCTCTTAGCCAGAAAGCCACCCACTGGCAAATCCTCAAGCACAATGGAATGGCATTTTGAATCACGTTGAGGCTGAAATATAAGTATTTTGTGCATGAAAAAGCTTTGAGATATTTATTCCATTCTTAAAACAGAAAATCTTCTCTCAAAAATGAACTTTGGAAGAGACCATTCATCCGTGTTTTCTTTCTTCTGTTAATTTTAATGTACTGGTACCTTTCAAAAAACATACCACACAACAGTACTTTTTAAAGTTCCCGTGCGAAAATGCTCGGTACATGAACTTTGTAAAGCAAGGCAATTGTCCATCTGCATAGATGCTAAAGCAACAAAGAACTTTTTCATGTGGCTTTTAAAAGTGCTGTACTATGTCTAAAATGTTTTCCTTTTTCCCTTCCAGACTCACAGATCAAAGTATTGTTACTCAGAAATTAGCAAAAGCTAGCAGTCTTGCACAAACTCCAATTTTTTTTTTTTTTTCAAACTTCAAGGCTCTGGCATATGCAGGCCACATGGCTGAAGACGGAGCAAAAAGGTCCTGTGTGTCTAGGGTCCTGCTTTTTAACCATACTGTAAAAAGGCAAGCACGGAATGACAGCCCGGCCAGAACAGAACAGGATCTGTTTACTGCAGACCAGGGTGAAACCCATTTATTTTATCAAAGGATGAATGATGTATTCTCTTCAATAAAATGATGGGGAAATAGAAACCACGACATCAGAGCGACAGACCGAAATAAGTTGTTTAGAATGCTCTATCGTTGCTACCTCGATTATCATAGTTTGGTAAGTCATATTATTAGTCATAATTACATTTTTAATTTCTATAACATGTGGGTTTCTTCACAAAGAATTCAGAGTAGTTCACAGTGTATTCCAAAATCCACTTTAAAACTCATCTTAATTCCTACATTATGCTTTTTACAAAGAACTTTTCAACCACTTTTTCAGAATAATGAATTTTTTAAATGCTAGCTTCTTTAAATACACACACCACACACACACATTCCATTAAATCTTTTACATAATCGTATTCTTTCTGATCTATTCAACTTTTACAAAATAAGATTTCACAGTGAGCTATCATTTAAAAAGATGCTTTATACAGTAGATCAATAACTGCTAAATTAAAATAAATCAATTTTAATGAATTTGAATGACTGAAGTCTTCCTGTGCTGTTGGTTTAAATATTCAAGTATCAGCATCTCCAATTCTTTGTTCAGGTAACAAAGAAATTATTACAAGCAACGAGCTAGACACTGTGCTAGATGCTCAGGGTACATAAGTGAAGACGTACACAGTCCCAAGCCTTTCTTATAGTCTAGAGAAACAATAAAAACAGTTCATAGGGACTGCGGGCTTACGCAATGTTTATGGGTGATAGAAGTGTTTTAAATCGATCTTATTTAATTCTCACGACAGTGCTATGAAGTAGCACTATTACCCCATTACTGGGACTTAGACAAATTAAATAGACTTTCTAAGCCCCGCATCGCACAGCTATTAAATGGTAGAGATGGAATTCAAAAGCACATGTGCCTGCTTCACCATGATGTTAGTTAGACAGCCTCCCTCCGCAGAACCCCCACTTACGGCAGGAGGTGATACTACCTAGCGGGCTGCATGGGTGCTCTGTATGGCGGGATGGCACTGTGCCCAAGCACCCACCTGTGATGGCAGGAGGCTTTGCCAAGGAGACAGGTGATGAACAAAATATCCCTTTGCTTCCTTTAAAAGACCAGATACCTGGTGAGGTTAATTCCGACTTACAGATTTAGGGTAGTAATTTCAAGAAGTAGCAAGAATTCTTTTAGAGAAGCTCCTCGAGAAGGAGACTGTCCAGAAGGACGCGGGAATGACAACAGCATGACTTCCGGTGTCATGGCTGCCAGCGTGGAGAGACAAGATCCGCACTCTGCACCTCACCTTTTGCTGCTGCTCAGTGGTCATGAACCTGTTTGTTGTTCTCTTCCCCGTAAAACCTAAGAAATTTATGGGAACCTGTAAATGGCAGAAACTCCAGATTCTGGCTTTAAAGTCAACAGACAACATCTTCCAGACTTTGCTAGTACTGCACATTCTTGTCACTATTTAAATAACTCTAAGTTCCAGAACCAAATGGACATAAACTTTGCTGGCCAAGATTCTGCTCATGGCTCCAGCCTTCACAGTACTAATTTCTCTAAATTTCACATCTGTACTTTTTAGGGAACGAGCGACAATTCTCTCTTCCTTTTTAAAATTGATCTTTGTGAAAACGGGGTTAACTTTCTCTTCTCACTCCCTACCCCCAAATCCTACTCCAAAACTTTGAGAAAAACATACATTTGTCCATTGAAACCTCACTCACTCTAGGTGAACTTCTCTCTTCACACATTAGCTAGTATGGCTAATATAATTTACTGGTAAAGTTAATATTATTATTTATTCCTTAAAGTCAATGTCTACCCATGCCACATAAGCCATGTGAAATAATCCTATTAACTCCTTAAGAAAACCTTAAGGGACGAGCAAAAGCTTCATGTGATGAAAGACAAATAAAGATTTTCATTAAGACAGTGGGAAAGGGTCAGATGACTGAGCAGCACCAGGAGGAAGAAAAGAATTTTTGTAAAAAGAGCTCAAAAAGGAGCACCTATGATCCATTTTCTGGAAAATATAAACATTCCAGAGTTATAACGTTACTCCTGAAACAAGGTCTGTATGGACTTTAATTAATCGAATAATTCTCTTCCATTTTTTCTTATTATTAGTGTTTGAATTTTGTTTTCAAGTCCCTTTTCACCTTTTTCATTATGCCTTTGATTAGAGACCTGCCCACTGATCCTCACAGATTTTAGTGGCATGCTCAGGTCTCTCCTCGGAAATCAGTCATCAAACCTTTTACTCAAACACGGGAGTAATTCCCACCTCTGGGACTTGTGGCCTATACTAGAACAAACTTTTCAGCACTGAAACTTATTTTTGGCTACAAACTTTGCAAATTATTCCTGTTAAACAATGACCTCAAGGTAGGAGTTTTTTTCAAACTGCAGATCAAAGATGCTTAGCGTTCAGTAAAGTACAGTTCGCATTCATCTCTAAGTCTCAGATTATGGAATTATTAACTGGTTTCTATCTAGTGTCCGTACTGGTTTGAAGTTCTAATAGTTCCGTCGTGTGGACTTCAATATTTTCTTAAAAAGATAGTAAACAGGAATTCTTTTCCTGACTCTCTAAGCAGATACAGAGACGAGTAAGAAGCAATATAAAAAAAAAAGTACAACAGACATATGGATTACATGCCATTTGTGATGAGAGGGATTATAGCACGGGTTCTGAAAATGCCTAGAAGCTAGATTCTAAAACTGTCCCATTACTTAGCTCAAATTATTATTTTTTTCTACGCAATTCCTACAAAGGAAAACCAACTACAACTACTCCACGAAACTGGCGTGATCTCCTGCTTCGTGACAGAAGGCCAGTTTAATGTCCTTGTCAAAGTCACAGTGGATAATCCACAGCAGTAAAGGAGTTGTCCTTGGCGCACGGAATAACTAACTCTTCCTGAGAAAATAAACATTTCACTTCTAAAACCTCCAAGGAACACGATCTGGAACTGGTTTAGAAACCCAGTGACTCCACATGAATAGGAAGCTATTCTCTACTTACTCTTGGGTCGGTTACTGGTAGTCTATGCACCAGAATATCTTATACATCTCGATGTCATTTGCCCAATGTTTCTGGTTAAAAATTCATTCACTGGTTTCTAACTTAATACTCAAAAATTCTACCAGCTAACGTGAATGAGACTTTTGTTTTCTTGTTTTCGTAAACTTACAGATGTTGCTGACGCTGAGTTTAGCTGGCGGAACACCTCCTGGGGGCTAACTCAAAAATGCCCTTCCATAGCCAGTGGCACACGGGAAATCTCACGGGACTTATATCTATTATTCAACGTTGAATAAGGTATAAGCATTACTGAATAATCGGGCTTATTAATTATGGAAGAGAAATCAGGAACACCTGGTAAAAAGGCCTTACAGGAAAAAAACCCTTTTCTTTGTATTTTCCTACACTTGCAGAAGCCCAGAGGTGAGTCACAACTCCGTGAGCCATTTAGTATAGAGAGCTATATTGAATTGACAACAAATATGCACATTTCAAGGCCTCTGTTACATCTCATAGCGCTAGGTCGAGTGGCTAATTTCCCCCTCCTTCTCGCTGATAGTCACAACAGTGAATAAAGCTTGTTTGCAGGCTAATCTGTCACTCAATTGCCATGGTATCATTATAAATAGCAGCATCTTTCCTTCTTGATGCATCTTTTCATCTTAAAAAGAACAAACTCCAAGAGTATTATTGGTTTAGACAGTATTACAAGTGATTTCAATCATCCTCACATATAGCTTCTGTAGTGGCTTTCTGAAGAGGCTGTAATCTGATATACCTTTAAGAAGCCCCATAAAAAAACTGCTTTTCTCCTAAGTGAAACTCCCTTGGCAAAAAATTGAATGCAGTAAGTAGCTCCCCAAAATAAGATACCTATGTCCACAGATATTATAGCACCCATTTCATAAACTTTCAAGTGCCTGTATCATGCTCACTGAAGTGTGAGCAACTAACTTAGGGACATTCTATTGGAAAGCCTTAGTTGTGTGTCTGTGTGTGTGTGTGTGTGTGTGTGTGTGTGTGTGTGTGTCTGTGTGTGTGTGTATGCACACAGCATCTCCCGACTATTGTAAAGAGCCGGCCCTACTGCTAAGTTTCCAGGAACGGTTCAGTTCTCTGAGAAAAGGCAGTAAGTGAATCTAAAGAAATGGATGAGACAACCAGAGAGCTGCCATGGCAGGGTGCCCGAAGCAGGGTTCACGTTAGAGTCAGGATGATGAACTTGAAGCTGATAGAAATATCAGCAATCTTCTCGGTCCTGTTTTTTGTTTTGTTTTTGTTGTTGCTGTCTTTTAACACCATGAAGGTGGCTTAGGAAAGAGAATTCAATTAAGTCTTTAGGAAGAAAATAATTAAGTCCGCAGCTGTCCTTCCTTGAAGTGTGTACACTTGAACCATTCCCTTGAACTCCCTTCTGACGAACCGAAGCCATCTAATGCTGAGAACTGTCTGGGGCAGAGTCAAATGAAGTGTGCACCGTGATGGGCTGTAACCAGGCTGGAGTCTGCATCTCTGGATTTGTAACTTGGTGCTTGTCTCTGCAATTGTGCTATAACCTGTGGTTTATGCAGCAAGCACATTGCTTTTTAAAAATCTATTTATATTTGATATTTTTCTCACTTGAAAGAAAGCTCTGTTTTCTTAGACATGTAGCTTCCTTCTGAAATGGCTTATTTTATTTTGTTAATTTCATAAGTACAGCGTTTATATTTATAGAAAAGTAATCTTTTTAAATTGGATAATTATTTGATATTACTCAAATTGATTTTCATGTCCCCAAGTTATTTTTAATTGAAAATTATATGTATACTGCATTATAGTGAACATATTCTCTTTCAGGGACTAGTAAATTATTTACTTCATTGCCCTCAGAGATAAATTATTCATTATGAAAAAAACGCTTTTACGAGTAAAATCATATGATGCTTATTGTGATAGTTTAGGGTTCTGTGGGGCATCCTATTTTAATTTTTTTTAAGTGGCACTTCTATTTCTTACAAGTTAACAAAATAATTCAATTCTCGGTGAAAATAAATGTATTGTTTTATTAAAGGCCTATGTTCTTTAACATACATTATGTCAGAATGAGCCAGCTCCAGTGGATAATCTGTTATTTATTAGCCAGGGTGATATTTCTAGCTCAGTGGGCAGTTTGGGCAATTTAAAAGTTTTCCAATGTTGTAGTCTGGTCATCCGGCAATGCAAATGTTTCTACCCAGAAGCCAACATATAAGAAGATATATTTGTAACAGTAGCTAACCTCTCATATTGCTTAATACCCCGTCAATCTTATAGTTTTGTATTATATATACGCGCAACCTAATATATATACATACATCATACATCATACATACATACATATAATTTTGTTCCTTTCTCAGAGTAAATCATCGCTCAACGAATTTTTAATATAATTTCTTTTTCAAAATATGAAATCCCTAATTGAAATAAACTATTTTTAACAGCTGATGCTTTGTTCACTGCAAGAATGGATTTACAGAGGCCATTTTAAAATAAACAGAAGGAAGAAAATGAATCAATACTGAAGGCTTTCCGTCTTGTGCTTTGGTTTTTGTTTTTTTTTTGCTTTAGCACAGAAACACGGTCACTTACCAAGCGGCAGAAACGCAAGACGGTTTCCCGCCATGGAGAGCTCGTTGAGGCTGGGCAGCTGGCAGAGGTGGCGGGGCACACTCCACAGGCGGTTTCGGTCCGCAGCGAGGTACTGCAGAGAAAGGCACAGGTGAAGCCTCTCGGGTAAAGTTAGCAAACGATTGGTAGAAATGTCTAGTGTCTGCAGCTCCTTCAAATCGCCAACCTCTACAACCAAAATCAAAATTAAGATAAATTGCATCCTGATTATATTCATTAAAGAAAGAAAATGAATCAATACTGTAACAGTTCAACCAAATAAAAAATCAGTAGCTGCAGCTTTTTCCATAGATATCAATGCCGAAGCACAGGGTCTGGGTCTAGTGTACGAAGAGTCCGACCTAGGTGGGCGTCTCTAAATGAGCCCACCTGGATTTTTTAAAATGGAGACAGTGTTGGCATGGAGAAAGGAGAGACACAAAGGGGTGACCCTGAGCCAGGAGTCTGATACTATGGCTTCTGCTTCTTGATAAATCAGAAGGTATTAGGGTGAAAAAAGCATGATTACAGTCACTGTAAGGTCCCTGGTTTTTGCTACCTTTGTGATTTTACCTATCTAAGTAGATATTAGGAAACTTAAAAATATAATAAGTGACAGTCTCCCAGTATGCACCTTGTTCATACAAACTAAATTGATACTTTCTGAAGTAAGAATTAGGTGTCTTTGGAAATCTTCACCATGGTAAGTGTTATAATAATAATGAAATTATCAGTAGGTAATGTTTTTAGATATTGTCCAGCATGTGAGTCCTTTTAAAAACCCAATCTCTATAAAGATAATTCCATCCAAACGAAATCCTTCCATTTACTCCAATATTCACTCACTACTGATGTCTACAGTTGTAATCTGTTCCACGGTGAGTAAAATTATGTCCTCGTCCTTCACCAAATACCAAGTCTGAAGGTTGGGACAAGATACTTCGTCCTTCCCAGGGACCATCCCCATGAAGCATCTCGGAACAGAGGAAGCTGTGCTGAGCGGTCTCTAGAGGAGGGACATGTACTCTGTCCAGGCCAGCACGCTCCACTCAGGCTCTCCAGGAAGCTCTGTGCGGGACAAGTCTACCTCTGCACCATGGAACCTCCAAGCTGCAGACCGCCATGATGCCGTCTCCCAGCCTACTCAATCCCAAGCCTGACCCACGAGCCATTCCTCTCGGGTTAGGTTGCCATGCTCCCGCCCCGTGACGGCACACCCCCGGGCCCATCCCAGTTTGTTCTGGGCTTGGATTGTATTAGTCTCTTCTCTGCTGGAGAGAAGATCTTCTGCTCTCTTGGATGCCCAATGACACAGATCAGCTCTTCTTAATGCTACTGGCCAGGGGGTGACAAACTACAGCTCACAGGCGAAATCTGGCCCATGGCCCCACTGTGTGCTGCTCGGAAGCTAAGACTGTTTCACATTATTTTTTTTTTTTACTTTCACTCAGCTTTAATTATAATTATGCATTTTAAATTCAAACAGGTGACTAAAGGTAAGACACTCATTCAGAATAATTTGGTTACGAGGCTAGTTAACTAAAAAAAATTTCCATTACAAATCCTGAGTCTGATATGCACTCCTAGAAATCGATCTAGGAAGTAATCTACTGGTAGGTTTTTATATTTTTTAAGGGTGGTAAAAAAATAACAAAAACAACAAAGAATATGTGACAGAGACCCTATGTAGTCTGCAAAGCCTTTTACAGAAAAAGTTTGCCACTTTTTATTAGAGACTTCCTATTAACAGGAGCATTTTTAATTACTATTTTTTAAATAAAAGTAATACAGGTGCAAGATACATTAATTTCTAGTTATTTTTATAAATTACAAATGATCTGTTTGTTAGAGTTCACATTTCATTGCCCAATTTCCCCAATACCGAACGACATGCGTATCTGAGGGTGGAAAGGCAGGATTCAGCGACCGGTCTGGACTCTAAGGGCGTTCTGTTCTGCATGGACCTCGCTGATGCACACGGAAGTCAATGTCACTCTCGGCCTCATTAGCACTGGTTTTCGTCTAGAAAGAGGGCTGCCTATGTGTATCTATTTCATGCCAAAAAGCTGCTTCTGATTTGGGATGTGCAGGGGTGAAGGAGTTGAGGGAATAAGCATCATGTTTCAGAATTGAAGAAAAAGAAAAAGAAACACATCGTTCCGATCGCACTCTGTAAAGTGATCAGAGGAGCGGAATGGGACGGAAGTGCAACCGATCGGCCACACACCAGGGGGCTGGGTGCTGAGCGGAGAATGCGACAGGGTCTCTGTCACTGAGAATCACGTTCCGGATGCGGATCCATAGCACAGCGGTCAGCACGTCCGCTTTACATGCAGAAGGTCCTGCATTTGCACCCCAGTGGAGCCACGGTCCATGGTCTACGCCTGTTCGCGCCCCAGTGGAGCCACGGTCTATGGTCTACGCCTACGCCACCCTGAACAAGCCCGATGTCTCATCTCAGAAGCTGAGCAGGGTCAGGCCCGGTTAGTACTCGGGTGGGAGACCACCTAGGAAGACCAGGTGCTGTAGGCATAAATAATAATTAGTAATTTTTTTAAAGAAAGAAAGAATCACATTCCATGTAAGAGATGAGGTGTGACGAGGGGCTCAGAGAAAGAAGAGTTGGACGAGGGGTTGGAGAAGCTCTTGCAAAATTTGCTGAAGGAGATGGGAACTTGAATAGGTCAAAAGGAAAATGAATAGAGAATTTCCAGCAAGGGACAGAGGTGGGGTTGAAAGCATCGGGAAAGGCATGGAAGTGAAAAAAATAAATATGGTGTGCACGACAGACTGTCTGGAGCCCAACAAGTATCAGAGTCCAAAGGGAGAAGAGTAGAAACAAATTCAATTCAGAGGGCTTGGGGGAGACATGGATGAGTCTCGTCACAAGAAAAAAATCTGTCAACTACGGATGGTGACAGATGTTAACTAGACATATTGTGCTGACCATCTGCGATATATACAAATATCAAATCACTATGCTGTACACTTGAAACTAAGATAATGTTATATATCAACTACACCTCAATTAAACAAAAAAGGAAAAAATATTTACAAACATAAAAGAAGCCAATTCAGAAGGTACAGAGGACAGAAAAGATACAAGTTATGTGGGGTTACAAATGGAAAAATGGCTGATGTAAATACAACCACATCAACATTTACATTAAATGTCAACAGATAAAACAACCCAAGCTGATGGGAAAGGATGTCAGATTGCATAAAAACAATATGCTGCTTATAAGAAACACACTTTACAGTCAAGTGTACAAAGAGGCTGAAAAGGCAGAAAATATATATATATATATACAGATATATATAATGCAAAAGATAATCAGGAGAGAGAGCAGCTGTATTCATATCTGAAAAAAAGACACTAAGACAAGAAATATTACGAGAGGCAAAGTGACATTTCATGACAGTCAAATGATCAATGCTTCAGAAAGATATAACAATTATAACTATATACACACCAAAAAACAGAGCCCAAAATGATGTAAAGCAAAAATGAACAGTCCAGAAAGGAAAAGTAGACATTTCAATGATGATGAATAGAGATTTTAATATGTCACTCTCAATAACTGATAGAACATCTAGAGAGAAAATAAGGATACAGAAGACTTGATCTACACTGTCGACCGCATTTGACAACTGTCACGAGAAGACAGCAGAATACACATTCTTTTCAAGTGCACATAGTACATTCTCCAGGATGGGCCATATGTTAGACCATAAAACAACTCTCATATTTGAAATCACGCAAAGTATGTTCTCTGAACAAAATGGAATTCAATTATAAATCAACAACAGAAAGAAATCTGGGACATCCCCAATATTTGGATATTAACAACCAACACATTTCTAAACGACCCATAAGTAAAAGCAAGCACAGGAAAAGTAGAAAATATTCTTGATCAAATGAAGACAACAATACAACATGTCAAAATTTATGGGATGCAGCTAAGGAAATGCTTAGCGACAAATTTTAAGCTTTCGACGCCTATGTTAGGAAAGGGGTTTTCAAATTCCTTACTTGAGCTTTCACTTTAAGACATGAAAAAAAGGGCGGGGGCAGCTAAACCCAAAGTGAAGTAGAAGAAAACTAACAGAAATTCTGCAGGTCCTGTGGGGTAGACGCAGGCGGATGTACCGGGGCACAAGGGAATCTAACGGGATGCTGGGACTCGCCTCCATTCGATTGTGGTGGTGGTTATGCACTCAAAACGGGTGAAATTTTCCTGCGTGTTAAAATAAAAACTGAAACACAAAAATGATTTTCAAAAATAAAATTCTTTTTCAAAGTGAAAAATAAAATGTATATTAAAGCAAAAATTTAAAAATTCCATACATTGATTATCTACAGACTAGAAATCGAAAAATTATTCTTGGTATAAGTTCATATCATTTAATCAGTTTCTTAGCTATTTTTATTTCTAATAACGTGTTACTTGCATTTTTCTGAAATCTTTTTTCAATATATTGTTTCTTTTTAATAAGGTTGTCTATAATTTTATTCTTAATTAAACATTATTGACACCTTCAAAAATATTCATTGATATGTCATCTTGAAATTAATGTAGTATTACTGACGTAGAGTCACGAAGAATTCTTTTTGGAATATGACTAGAACTTTATTCTTTCCAGCTGGTCTCCCTGTCACCACAGCACTCTCCAGGGAGTAAACATACATTTGTATACTTCCTTTCCTTTAGTGTGCCTAGAATAATCCTAACTTCACATTTGTTTCCATTGTTTACTTTTATGCTAAATATACAATACCTTAAAACTTTTCAGCTACTTATAGAATATCCTGAAAACGATTTCATTATTGCCACATAGTAATTACTTACACGAAGCATAAAAATAACATTAGAGTACAATTTCAAAAGAGAAAACAGTAAGTTCTCCTTAAATCATCATTCTCTGCTGATGCACACTGACCTAACCTAAAATTTAAATGGGAAGGAAGCCTCCCACTCCACGCCAAGCCAGTGACCACAGAGTCAATAACAAGGCTTGGTATTTTCAAGCTCTGGCTTTTTCCGGTACCACTAAAAACAGCTCTAAGTTGAGCTCCAAAGCACACCGGGTTAGGGAGAGCATACAGAGAAGTAAAGGACAATATTTCAATGCCAAGTTCCATTCTACATGCGGGAAATGTCACTATTTCTAGTCACTCTTTCTCTTGATTGGGCTGTGGAAGGTACATACTCTGGTATGTAGAAATAGGTTCCAGCCATAATCTGATTACTTATCAGCTGTGTAACTCTGGGGTACTTACTCAAATATTTAGATCACTGATTTGATGTTTAAAAAACATTCGTATGTAAAAAAGGGATAGAATAACACGTACTAAAGTGATTAAATGAAATATCCCATATAATTCGACAACACATGGCAGAAAACAAATATTTCTAATTTCCAGCTCATCATACTACATAATATTCTAAATGTAAATTCTGAATATAAATACCTTTTCAGTGGATGAAGTTTCCATCCCAGAAACAATTACGAGCACAGTATGCATATGTTTGCTATGTCTAACATAGAGAAAGGGGCTCTTAGGAGGTGGATAGCTTTCAGAAAATGGGCAGGACTCACTTCCCTGGTCAAATAAAAAAATTAAAACCAACCATAAGAGGCTTGCTATACATTCATAACTTTGAATGTGTGGCAGGTTATGTATAATAACAAAAAATCACAAAGGAGAATAAAATTAATGCCAGAAAGCTCGATGAAAAAAATCTATTAACTAGACATTTGTCTAATAAAAGCGATATCAAACTAGCAATTAAGAAGTCCTCTTAATTACGGAAGATAATTAAATATTATTTTGGAGCTTTAAAATAAAATGCTCCAAAACATCTGACATTTGAGAAACACAAGAGACACTGATATGCTTAAATATTTATGTGTGGGTGTCAAGCTTGCCAATTAATTCCCAAGAGAAAATTTCAAACGTTGAAGACATTGCTTCAAAAAAGACAATCACATTGTTTTAACCTTGTACCTGGTGCTTTGTTTGCAATTAAATTATGCGCTGAAGTCTCATTCAATGTTCTTCAAAATAAGTTATTTACCAGGTGTTCATTGGTTATCTAACCCAATAGTCAATTTGGCCCGTGAGGTACCTAGCAAAATGTCACTGACAATATTGCCGAAGATAAGAAAAAGTCTCTTGAAAGTATTCTTCCTGAGTGGCAATTATAATACAACTAACTGCTAGACAGAAATGGTCTGTATCTCTTCTTTAGATTCATTCTCTCTTTGAAATTTAAAAGCACTTATTCTAAAACTGAGCATCTTTATTATTGCTTTGTGTCGGTATGTGGATTACTACTTAGAAAAGTCCTTCATCTTCCTCATTCTGCAAGATTCGTGGAGACCACATGCGCAGATTTTCATCTTAGGTTGTATTTTAGCGATTGTCTACTTCCCAGGTTTCTTCTGGGTAGGCTTTTTTCCTCTTTAGTGAGGTAGCACAATGGAGATTTCAGGCTTTGGCCTGAATGAGACCACCAGGTGTCCATTGTTGGCATAAAACTATTATAATCACTCGCTCAAGACACATCACAGCATCATAGTCCAGAATAAAAATTTGTTTCTTTATTTTACTACTTCGCAAAGAATAACTACAAGCAATCCATATCCCACTATGTGAAAAAAATGATATCATTATAACGATTGCTTTCATCTCACTTTCTAAACTCAAATTAATAGAGAAAAATATTTTAAAGAGAAAATTTTTAGTGTATATACATTTCAAATTGATCCATTCTCATTTATTTCTTTGAAATTCCTATAACAAAAGTAACTACACCTTGAAAAATAAAAAGTGGTTGATATAAAGAATGACCTCCACCGATGGAACACTTAGAAACCACTGGAAAAATGTGTCACACCCAACATATGAATCACAGTTTTAAAAAAAAATTCTCCGCTTATTAAAAGAACTCTACATTCACTTCAAAATATAACGGATTTCTAAATATACACCCTTTATAAGAAACTCACATTATCACTATTAACATGAGAAATTTTACATTAGAGAATTCTGGATGTGTGCAGATTGGTTGCCAATCTTAACACTAAAGCAACAATTCTCTAGTGTATTCCTATTGTGTAGCATTATGGAGGAACCATTGACAGAATGGAAATGAAAAGTACTCAACAGTGATTAATATCAAGGCCGAGACTGAAATGGGGACAAAGAAAGATGTTAACTTTTCATTTTCACACTTTCCTATACTGTTTAGACATTTATTTCTATGCTCGCGTATTACTTTTATATTGATACAAAATTAAAGTAATCACAGGCTAATGTGGTACTTCATCCACACTTTGAGATGCCTTAGAATAAGCGATGCAACAATTCTAAACACCTGTTACACTGTTGTTGTTTTTTTTTAAATTAGTTGTATTTATTTTGCCTAAGAATGATCACACGGAAATCTGTGATTAAAATTCTAAGAATCTGATTTTCCTAATGACATTTCAGTTCACTGAAATATAATGTGACAGCAAATAAGAATGTAATAAGTAAATATATGTAAACATATATATAGCGCTGCTATGCAAATCTATACTGCTGAGGGTCTTGGAAGTTCTGTCATTATAAAGTGGAAAAAAATCAAAGTTTGTGCAGTTTCTGTTGAAGATACGGATTACAGAAAATCGTATGGTGCTTCTAAAGAGAACACATAAAACTCGATTTCTTCAGATTTCTAGTCATTCCTCAACCTTTGGAAAAAAAAAAATGCTACAAAGTAGTACCACTGCTTTGTTGCAAACAGGTCAATATACACCAGAATGGGAGAACTTTTATTGTGCTCTGTAATTGTTTTGTGTGCACTGCATTGACGAAGTTTTCAAATGCCCCCCAATAACAGGAAGTGACAGAGCAACGGAACGAAAAGAACAATAAAAACTTGCAGGCCCAGAAGGGACGCGGGACAGGTCAACGGGAACGGATGACTCGTGCCCGGTAAGTTGTATTTCACGAATGAGTTCAGTGTATATAATTTCCAAGAATATGAACCTTTTTCCAAATTAATTTATTTCATGCTCTACTCATACGATTGGAACTGGCAGCATAGTAAAAACCAATCAATCAATCAATCAATCAATGTCAAGACGACACCCCAAAAAGTAACTTTAAAAATATTTAAGTTTTCCATTAATTTTCTCAAAAACATATGCTTGCAGTGACAGAACTCACGGGCCATCACTCACACAGAGCCGTGTTCACTGCGACTGCGGTCGCAGGAATACCAGGGCGACGCTTCTGAGGTGGTCCAACAAGTTTGGGAATAATACAGTCGGTACTGTGTTCTTCTGGAAATAATTACGTAAAATCGCATGCTTACTTGTTTGAATCCATCTTATGATAAAATCTCATATTTTTATTCTCCGAAGAACTGAAAACCTACAAAATCCATTTTGGAACTTTAAAAATTTTATTCCACTGGAGTAAAGGGAATAAAAATTGATGTTAAATAATGCCCTAATAGCATCCAAGATCTGAGATTATATACATATCTTATTGCTTTCTGAGATGTACACTGGTCTTTGATTATAGTTTTAGACATAAATCTGCAAGAATAGAGTAAATTCCATTGTCCTGAATGAGCCATCCTTCAGGAAAATGCTAAGGATACCAAAAAGTTTTCTCAGACTGTGCTTGAGGCGAGAACAATTAGCTAACAAATGACAAATAAAAGGCTTCCACCTTCTCCAGTAAGGGGAATGATGTTCAAACACCCTAGAGAGAAACTTAAAAAAATTAGTGTCAGACTAGGTAAGGGGCTGAGACTGTCACACTTCAAAGAAGTTCACGTCCCCAGGGATAAGAGCATGTCAAGATACAGGAAGAAGATAAAAAAGCATATTTTCAGTGTCTTTGTCGGTAACTATGGACACAGGACCCCGTCCATGAACTTTAGAACTGAAGCACCAGAGCACTGAGGCTGAAGAGACATTGTCATAAAATTCATGATAAAAACAGGGGCCCTGAAGCTCCACGAGCCCCTTCAACATTTTAAATAGCTAAATAAATAAATGTCTTGAGAATATTTAATAAGAGTGGGGACTTCGGCTTCTGCGAAGACCTCGGTGAAGTCTCTCCACAGAAAACAAGCACGACACTGGACAAAACTGATAAAAAGCAACTATTTCAAGGCTCTGGAAATCAATTAATGGCAGACAATAAATTCAGAAATGTTTACTTTTGAAAACCTGTTAAAGCTTCATTCAAGAAGAGTGGGGGTCCACAGCCTTTTCTCACTTGCGGTGGTTCTTCTCCCATCTTACCCACAAGCTGAATCTCAAGAATGTTAGTTTACCACGGCAGGGGTGACTGTGAAAGCCAGTAGCCTGGCAGTCAGAGAAGGCGTTCTTGATTTGGGACATGGGACAAAAAAGCCCCTAGCATTTTTAGCTAAAAGTGGCAAACTCTGTAGGAAAAGAATGAGGAAAATATACAACATCTGCTTTCCTGGCCTGGGACTGCAGACCCGGTTGGAATGAATGGTTAAACAGCCATTAATTTAATTGGGAGATTCTGGAGATGAGAGAGCAAATTAAGTGCTAGAGATGCTCTCCACAAATCCTTAGACAACTGGGAAACTGTGTATGTGCAGGGAAGACCCAAGAGTCTGTATAAAGTAAAAGCAAAAGCAGATGTGATAACTGACTGCCTCTGCCTACACCCCGCAATCCAAACGCAGAAGGCAGAAGCTTTACAGGCTTGAAGTATTTGAGCGAACCTCTTTTCATATCAATGGCTACCCCTAAGCTATACAGACACAGTGGCCATCCCTAGGAAGCCAGGTCAATAAATATAAATAAGACTGAAATTTGAGCAGAGCCATCAGAGGCTACACACCACAGGGAAAAAGATTCTGCAATTTAAATCCCAGAAAGTAACAAAAATTGAATAAGTAAAAACAACTCTCAGGAAAAGAAATCAAAGTCCGAAGTTTGCTATATCACCTGGATTTTCCAGTTTTCAACAACAATGACAAAAACACACAACATGCAAAGAAACAGCAAAGTGTGACCCATAACCGGGAGGGGAAAAAAAATGAAAAAGCCGTCAACAGAAACTAACTCTGAATGGGTCCAGATGTTGAATTTGGCAAAGATTTCAAAGCAGCTGTTAAACATGTGTTTAAAGCAGCAAAAGAAACTATGTCAAAAATTAAAGAAAAATATGATGACAATGACTCAATCAATAGAGAATCTAAATAAAAAAATACGAGCCATAAAAAAAGCCAAAAAAACAATTCTAAAGTTGAAAATTCAATAATTTCACTAGATGGCAGAGGAAAGAATCTGTAAACTCAAAGGCATATCAACAGAAATGATCAACTTTAAAGAGAGAGAAAAGAAAAGAGAAAAAAGAACAGAGCCTCAGAGACCTGTGGGTTACCATCATCTGTATATTGGGAGTTCCAGAAGATAAAACGGAAAGTGGCAGGAAAAAATACGTGAAAAGTATGGCTGAAGATGTCCCATATTTATTAAAAAACATTAATCTACAGATCCAAGAAGTTCAATAAAGCCCAAGTAGGAAAAACACAAAGAGATCCACACCTGGACACATCATCATCAAATTACTGAAAGATAAATAATAACAGAAAACCTTGAAAGCCACAAAAGAAAAATGACTCACACGTAGAGGAGAACTAACTATACAATCAAAAGTTGACTTCTCGTCGGAAACCAAACAAGTCAGAAGACACCGAAAGACATATTTAAAAGGCCGAAAGAAAAAAAAAACTGTTTATGAAAAATTATATATCCAGAAAAACTATCCTTCAAAAATAAAGTCAAAATAAAGACATTCCCAGATGAACAAGAAATGAGAAAATCAGTGTCTGGTAGACCTGCCCTAGGAGAACTGTTACCGGAAGTCTGTAGGGCTGGAAGAAAATGACACCAAACGGTAACTCGAATCCACAGGAAGGAATCCAGTTTTTTAAAATTTATCAAGACTTTGAGTCTCTTACAACAGACCCTCCCCTCTGCCCGCCTTAGCCAAAACCTTGTGAGAACGAGGGAAGGAAAGGCAAGGCCAAGGGCAGAGGGACTAGGAACCCGGCTCGGTGGGCTGTGGCTCTGAAGAGCACTGGATGAAGCTGGGAGGCAGGAGGAAAGGATGAGGAAGAGAGTGCACGGGAAGGCAACCGGATGCCAGGGCCGGGCATCTGCCCTGTTTAAAAAGCCGAGGAACAGACCATTTTAACAGCTGGCTATCTTGACAGATTAGTTACCTTCTGACCGCTCTGGGTCAAGACATTTATGATCTTTGGTATTCTTTCTTATACTTTTGAATGGCATTTATACAATGGGAAGCCTATGAAATCTGACGACTTGAGTTTATAGTAAACCCATTTTGTTCCATATCGTGACTCATGCTGCTTGCTTTCCTGTGACTTAGAGCATCCACCCTGTACGCCCTACCAATGTTATCCCCAGTGGTAAAACTGATTGTTCGAAGATCATCAGGGTGGACAGCTGGCCCTGATTTGACAATGAAAGGCGGAGTCTAGAAGAAATACATAAACGTCTGAAGGAGAGAAGAAGTGGACTAACCCTTAGGCCTCAAGGCTCTTCCCCCAAATTCGGAGGCAACGGACCTTATGATAAGGCTATAACGGACAAGAAGCACCAGAGAGGAGAAGTGTCGGCAGACAAGAAAGCTGCCAGTATTCGGACAGTCACAAAAGCCACCACTGCAAACCCACCCAGAGTGCAGCGAGTGTCACATGATGCAGAACACTAAGGATGGCCGCAAGGTAGGAGAGACATCAGGGACCAAGGCCACCCAGCCGAGTAGGTAGCAGAGGCAGCGTTGCAATACCAGGCTTCTTTTTAATTTCTCCCTCTCAGAACTTTCTTACATTTCTTCATACAGAAGCATATTGCATATGTATGTGATCAACTCTTACATCATGCTATTTTGAAAGGTACTACAAATGCACAAAATAATTGAATAGAGTTAACTAATTTTGATGCATTATTCATTCACTAAAAGAGAAAGGGCTTTTTAAAAAGTTTACAAAAATATGAAATTAAAAACACAAAAATGAAGGGTAATTTTGGAAAAGGAAACAATCCATCATTTAGCCTGCATGTGTTTAAACAAAAGTGACTTTTATTTAGGTGGCGCTGGGTTAGCTGAGTTCCTTTAAATAGTGCGAGATCTGTGAAGTGCAAAGCTCATGTAACATAATCTGTGTTTTCCGCAAAGCCCCATCGGTCCATTTACTTAAGAAACCCATGCTCCCTGGCTGGGTGCCAGCACACCGAATCGGCCCAGCAGTGCATAGTTTTATTTCTGTTACTAAATTAGGAAAGCAAAGCCGGCAACGTCAGGACCAACGGCCGAGAGAAAAGGCTCAGCATCGTGAGTCTGCATGCCTTCTTAAAAGCAAGATCATTATAAGATTTTTAATTTTTAATTCGAAATTGCAAAGTAATTGAGTCTAATAAGGAGCAATACTAAGAAATAATTAAATGAAGACAGAGGGAGAAATACAAAAACTTTTAACGAAAGTAGTCTTCTGAATAGCCTTAATCATGATGTTGAAAATAAACTACTACCACTCAAGGCTTAATATCGCAATGACCGATAGTGAAATACTGCCATCTTTTTCTAAGCAGTGAGAAAGAAACAGGAAGTTATTCATCACAATTTTCACAAAGATTTACTATCATACTTTATATAGAGCACTGTTTAGACAAACTTGAAGTAGAGCGTTCAAAGAGACTTGAGTGGAGAAACACAGAAAAGGATTTCAAGAGAACAAAGTGACTGTTTATTTTCAAAGTAATTTAAAAGTGACATAAATATGTCAAAGGAAAAATACATAATTCTCCCTTTTCCAAATTGTACTTGCCCCTCACTAGTATGTCGAAAAGTCCTAAAAAGACAGTAGCTGTTAATTAATATTCCTTAAAGTATTTTAAACATACCCCCGATACTTTATCAAAAGCTAAAGCTTGAATCTTAAAGATATTGGGAGAATTTTAGTTCTAGTAATATCTGAACGATATTTTTCTTATAAACATTTTGTTAATATTTATAAATTTCAAAGTAGTGTTTATTCTACTTTTGTTTGAGAAAATAATTTAAAAATTAAATACTTTGCTATAAAATCTATATTTTTATATGGGTGAAATGTATTTAAATACCAGAACTTAGAAATTATAGAAAAATTAAATAAAGTATGAGTGCTGTAACAGGCCTTGACTTAAACACGACTTAAAAAAACATGGCTTAAAAAACATGGCTTAAAAAACAAGACGTTCACAATATTTACTTTCCAACATTTAGCAATTCAGAAATTCATTCATATTGATAAAGAAGCCAGGAGAGAACTCATCCAGTAACCACCAACCTAATTGTTTGGTATCCTTTCATTTAATCTCTTTAAATAGATCATCGAAATGCATTGAGGTGATCTGATGTGAGTCAAAACTGAGAGCCTTTATCGTCTTTATGCTCAACTCCCACCACCAAGATCTGGTCATCAGGTCTACAGGAGGTGGGACAAGCAGAAACAGTTTCCCTCACCCTCAAGTCTGTCTACCCTTCGACTCTCCATCCTACAGGAATCACAATGCAGACCATGTCAGCTGGCCCCGAATTACTGATAAGAGGCACGACGTTGTGGAAGGCACGATACAATTAGAGAAGCTAGCTTCAAATCCTAAGTCACATAAATAAACATAAAGGCAAGAACTGAGTTGAGCGATCAGAAATTACACTGAATAGTCTAACAATCCCCACAGATGACTTTGATCCAAGGTCCTCCAGGGCCTCATGTGTACATTCTTATTGCTACTATATATACATAAACATATGTATGCAGATGGAATGCCCAAAACAGAGGAAACATAAATTTTCTTTGGTTGTAAAAAAAAAAAAAAAGAAAGAAAGAAAGAAATTTGATGTTTTCAAAAGAAATCTGAAAAAGAACGACGAAGTTGGAGGACTTATGCAGCCTGACTGCAAAATTTCCAATAAAGCTACAGTCGTCAAGCTCACGGAGTGTTGCCATAAGGATAGGCGTACAGACTAATGGAACAGAACGTTAGAAATAAACCCATGTGTTTACGGTCGGTCAACTGGTTTTCAACAAAGGTACCAAGGTAATCCAACAAAGAAAGCAGAGTCGTTTCAATAGGTCGTGCTAGAATGACTGAATATCCCATAATATCCCAACTCGAACTTCACATAACACACAATAATTACCTTGAAATGGATCATAGACATAAAATGTAATAGATAACTTTATATAAAATTTGTATAGGAAAACATCAGAGAAAAAATTCTGTGTCCCTAGGTTTGGCAATGAGTTCCTAAATATGACATCACTAAATAGCACAATCCATAAAATAAAAAACTGATGAACTGGGTTTCATCAAAATTTAAAACTTTTGCTCTTCAAAATATACATAAAGCTATTTAAGTTTCCCCACACTTAGAATTCCGTGGAGCTCTAAGAACTGTGAACTTTCAATAAAGTAAAAGCCTATAAAATTAATATCACTCGATCCCTGTTCCTTATCCAGTACTACGGCTAGGTTTTAATTTGATGGGTTCTGATATTCCTTTTATCACTAAAATCCTCAAATTTATGCCAACTCTAGTGGGTTTGATTTTATAAAGGGCACAGAATATCAGTCTTGAAAGTTTGCTTTCTGCTGCTAAAAGTTATAACATAATAGGGACAGTGTTTATATATTACGCTGATTACATAAATGTTAATTTTTTAAAAAGGAATAGTATAAAGGTATCAAACAAAGAACTGTGATGTCAATTGTGGATGTAAAGTGGAGGGGAGTTTGGTAGCAAGCAATATCAAACTAAATTTTGTTTAATTACTTCCATTACATCAACCCTTGGCAAATCATAAAGCTTTTCGTTCACTTAAACAATGATTAACTTCAAAATTACTTGCAGAACAGACAACCTGATTTAAAGGAAAACCTTTAACAGATTAAAAGATAATTTACAGATGAAGTAGGCAACAAGCATGTTCAAATAACATAGGAAAAATAAATGTTTTACATAATGAAGACTTTACTTTTTAAGAAACACTTATATTAGTACATAAGTTATATTCTGCCAGTTAATTTTTCTTCACAATTTTATAGTTTGACATGAAACTATAATTTTCTGATCATGTCACAAAACAACACCTCTGCAGTTGATTTATATCCCAAAATAACAATTAAATCTCTGAATTCTCATCAATAAGTTGTGTCTAAGAAAATATATTTTGTAAGGCCTCATGAAAATTCACTCCAAAAGATTAAGAATACTCAGATTCATCAGTTTTTTTAAATACCGATAAACCAGATCCTGGTATTCATAATAAACAAAGGACTATGAACCCTGCGCGGGTTTCTCTCACAGACACTCACATTTTTGGTACATTATTTAAATGAAGGATTTTAACTGGGGAAGTAGTCTGTCAAATCTGTAATGGAGAAAGAGAATCCTGGAGGCAATACATATGATAGACTCTGAGATGGATACAGTTCAGAGATAAAATAACAGAAAATATCCAGTTCCAAAGCCTTTGCTTCTGAACACCACTTAAGTATCAGCGCGGTCCCTCCCACCCGTGCCTGACTTCTTAAAGCCTCTTCGAGTGACCTCAGTTCTGTCTTCACACCGACCACATGAGAGACGACGGTGCAGAAAGTTAACTGTATATGGAAAAGGAAGAGCAGCTCTGGGTGGGAAGTGGATTTGGAAGTATCCCCTTAAGATTTCAAATTGGATCGCTGCTGTTATGATGTTGGCTGCTCTTAAATCTTCGCAAAGTCCATGCCTTACTCAGTAGCGTGATTGATGGAAGAGGCTTTCCAAGCCTGAAAGACTCACTTTCCTCCTTTTCTAAAAGTATCATCATAATGAAGTTCTGTCTTTCGGATATTTGGTGAATTTCCCACTATTTCTCTTCACACCTTCTTCCCTAAAGAGGAGTATTTTCTGTATCTGATACCGAGAAGGATGCATGGTTCAGAAAACTTCTCTTCTTTTAGAAAAATGTTGATGGCTATTTTTATTTTAAAGTTTTTGCCCAATTTTCGAAGATTGGAAAAGTTTATAAATAAAATTTTAAAGTTTTAGCTCCATTTGTAATCAGAATTTATAATACATGATAGCATCAAGAGTAAAGGTATTTTTTTTCTGAGAAATCTGTTTTATCTAATCTGATATATACCAAGACGATTTTAAATAAAAATATGAATGAAAATCTATATGCTACTATGAAGTTACTAACATATATTTGGCTGTAGTATCAAGTTACTTTACTAATAAAGTACCAAATACTACAAGGATACTAATAAATTAGCTTTAGGTCTCTAAGACACACTGAAAGAACAGGTTCTGAATAGGAGTTTAGAATTTTGGTAGACAATTTATTCATTTATTCAGTGGTCCTCTAGCAAGCTGAGAGGTGTGGACTGCGATATTTTATCCCTCCATCCATTAGTTGCCAGATTGGGTATCTTCATCACTCGGCACTCTGTGAGATCACTGACTGCCAACATACTCGGTACTTCCTTCTCTATCCTCTCTGTTGGTCTCTTCCTTGGAAGAACACCATTTCAAACATTAGACGACAAAATATTATCAGCTCCTTTGAGGTCTGGGTCTAGATTTTGTTCACCTTCATCATCCCCACTTCCTCTAGTACATAGCATGGCACTTTGAACCAACAAATAAGTATTGTTAAGTAGATGAAATGCTAAGTGCCCAGTTCATGTAGATAAACCCATAAAATAGAGTCTATTTATATATTGCTGCCATATATATGTAATATAATATCGTATTGTTATATAATGTAACATAATGTTATATAACATAACATAACATAACGCTATATAACATATAACATAATGTTATATTTATTATATTATAATTATATACATGGCCTGGTGATACTATTGGGGAGCTAGCCATTTTACTAGAACTGATGTTGAATCGGTGATAAACTGAGTTTCCCTGGGAAGGTAAATGACCCCTAAATTACTATGGTATCTGCTCCAGTAGGGTAAAATGGGGTGAAAATCCTCCATGATTTGGGGGCAGGAGGCACAATAAGACCCTTTGAGTTTGAAGATTCAAAGTGATAGATGCTCTATTCTCCTTTCGAGCTGCTGGCTGAGGAGGCAGGCACGACAGAAGAGGTAACAGTGAAACCAAGCCCGATCCAGAGATCCTGAGGCCGCCCAGCATTCGTAGAAACTGCAGCCCCGGGGAATGCAAACGTGGAGCATCTGGGACCAGTCTTGTACCTGCGGGAGTTGGCTCATCACCTCTGAAGGAGCGTTGCTGCCACTGCTAATTGTCTGCCAGACTGTGCCAAGGAAGTCTCGACCAATGGGGTACTAAGCGACCCAGAAAGCCCTCGGTCCTTCTATTTCCTGTGCAGGAAGAAGGCTGGTCTGTTCCTCCTACTTCCGCATGAGACCAATGAGCACAGAGATTTCAGAACAAGGCAGGTAGCAACAGGACGGAGCAAAGAAGAGATATTAAATTTCGTTTCAATAAAGCAATAGGAACATTACTGGAAGAAAAACAGAATTTGAGAAAAAAAAGAAGAAACTTAACCACACTTGAAGCCTGAGTTTTAGGAACAATTCGCGCTAGTTATATGTAGTACATATTTCTGTGTTTGTGCATGCTTTCATCTGTTAAAGTACAAGATAGACTGCTTTAATGTTTTTAATTTGGGCTAAAAAGCCTTCTTTTTTTGGTATGCAAAACAATTTTTCAAGGATAAAAGCATTTCGGAAAAAATAGGCTGATTTATATGCCAGATGTAAGCAACATCTTGTCTGACTCCTAGTTACATTTTGTTTGTTACCAAAACCTTCTCTCATGGGAGTTCACAGTTTATAGTAAATCACAAAAGCATCGGGCTTCTGTTGACTATCAAAGGTTAGCTGGTTTTTCTAACTCTTCTAATATCTACTGTCCTTTGTGGCCTTTACCAAGGGCGAATTACGAAATGCTTGGCAAATAGCTCTGTACTGATGGACATGTTTCCCCAACAATCCTTTATTTGTAATATTTCTCTTCATAACAGATTAAGCAATTTTACTTAATAAAGTTAGAAAAAGTCTTTGGAAGAAAATGAGTTTGTATTTGCTCCGTTAACAAATAATGTTACAGTTTTCATAGTGGAAGTAGGAGAAGGTGATATGTAAATTTTTAAGTGGTATATAATTTGCATGTATTGATATGTGAATATCTACATGAATGTGAGTAAGCAACCAGATGAGAAATCTTCCACCTCCAGACATGACAGGTCAGTGACACCACACTTGCTACCCACCAAGATACAATAAAACTACTCAAAAATATATTAGGCAACTGTTTTCAAGCAAAAAGGAGAAACACAGAAACTCGATCCCTGAAGTGAGGGAAACACAAGAGGTGAGCCCCGTGTCAAACCGGGCCTTCTGCCAAAGGGCATGGTCCAGGCCACAGCACGGGGACGTGGAACCCATACAGGGCTCAACGGTCCCACAGGGCAGAAGAGCCAGAGATCAGACAGACATGGGCACAGGGAGTGGCTGGGAAATGCAGGACGGGGTGCCGAAGAGGAAAGCAGCTGTGAGAGGGTGAAGAGGGGGTTAATAAATAACATTTTGGAAAGCACAGGAGAAATTCGTGGAGCGGAAGACACATCGACAGATATCACCCCACCTTTAGATCAGGAGAGAAAAAAGATTAAAAAGAATAAAGCCTCGGTGACCTGTGAAACAATATCAAATGATCTAATGTTTGTAACTGGAGTTCGGGAAAGAGAGAAAACAATTACTTAAATATCAACAGAAAACTTAAATATTGACAGAAATTACTTAAATATTGACAGAAAACTTCCCAATTTGGGAATCAAGAAAACCCAAAGAAGGATAAATATTTTTAAAATCCTAAACTGCGGCACAGCATAACCAAACCAATTAACTCCAAAGATAAAGAGAAAATCTTTACTATAGCCATAAAAAAGACGTTACATACAGAGTGCTAGGCATACGAATTATAACTGACTTCTCATCAGAAACGACGGGGTCAGAAGACAATGGAAGGTCATTTTAAAAAGCGCTAAAAAAAGAATCCTGTCAATCTAGAATTCCACATCCAGAGAAAACACTCTTCAAAAATAAAGACATTTTTTGCATAAAGAAGCACTCCAATAGTTCATTGCCAGGAGACCTGCACTGCAAGAGATACTAAATACTAGTAGAAAGAGAAAAGATGCCAGATAGGAAACAGATCTGCAGGAAAGAATGAAGAGTCCAGGAAATGGTAAATCCATGGGTAAATACAAAGAATATCTTTTTCATTACTTGATTTCCTTTAAAGATACTCGACTGTTGCAAAATAAACATTTTAGAATACAGAGATATAGAGAAATATATGATACAATAACACAAAGGAAGGAGGATAAAGGCAAATAGATTATGGAAGCTTCTTATAATTTATATCAAGTAGTACAACATCCTAAGTGAACTGTAATAAGGGTGTATATTGTTAACCCTAAAGAAAAGCCAGCAGAGGAATGAGATGGAATGCTAAAACATCTATATTTAAGTAATCCAGAAGAAAGGTCAAAGGCGATAAAGAGGAGCAAAAACTAAGTCGCAGTAGCTGAGAGGGAAGAACTGACTTCTAATTAGAAAATATAAAGTCAAAAGGATCGTCATGCACACCCTCACTACTAAAAGAAGCTGGATAAACTGCATCATTAGAATTTTAAAACTTGTCGGAGACTGAGGACACCAGGAAACCGAGATCAACTCCAAAAAGTAGCAAGCCGTTTTAAAAGAGAAGGGATTCCCAGCCGCTTTCACCCTCGACTGAAATAGGACAAGAATTCTGCCGCAGACAAGGGCTGACGAGAAACCTTTCTCATGCGATAGTCCTTTTTCTTCTCGTTGCTTATCTCCATTCGCCTGTGCAAATTCGGTCCTTTCCCATCCCCATTTTATGTTTTTATTGTCACTAACTGCCCCTCTTTATGCTGTGTATTTGTTTCCAAACTGCCAAAGCTATACTTTAAAAAGAAAATGCTTTCTCCCTTTAACCTATGTTATAATTGTTTAATACTGTATTCCGAAATAGAGTTGCAGTATTCTGCTTCTGTCTGTCTGTCTGTCTGTCTGTCTGTCATCTTACAGTTCTGTATCCTTTAATCTTTTCTTTTTGTTTCGGGGAGAAGAGCTCCTTTTAACATTTCTTATAATTCAGATCTTGTGTTGGTAAATTTCCCTCAGCTTTTGTTTGTCTGGTAAAGCCTTTACTTACATGATGTTATGAACCAAGGTTACTCCCAATAAATTTAATTTTAAAAGAGAGAGAGAAACCAGTCTTACTGGTTTTGAAGTTCTTAAACCATAACTTGAATAATTTTAGCCAGAAGATTTTTTTTGTGGGGGAGGGGAGGATTACTTATTCATCTTGGATCCGAGTTAGACCAGTGCTATGAAATCAGCCTTATCTTTCACACTGGGATCCACGGAGCAAGTCAGGAAGATTTGCAAACAGGTGTACCAAGCATCTTCCTTCAGCCTGTGCTGCTTGATGTCTGTTGGAGCTTGCTGCAGCTCCACACGTTCAAGTTCAGTGTTCTGTGGACAGTGTTCCACGGCTAGTGTCTCTATCCCAGTGCCTGAGGCTTTCTGAAACTACAGAAGCCAGCTGCCCGGTCCCCGTGCAGAGATGTGCAGCGCACCAGAAGAACCAGTAATTAATACCCACCGCCCACCCAAGCAACTCTCAACCAACAGTCTTGGGGAGTTGATGTTTAAACGCTTTTGCTCGCTCAGCATTTGAGTGGGATGATGCTGAGGGGCGTGTTTTGCACAAGATCAGGCTCTAGCTGCCCATCGGGGTGAATGGTGTAGGAGGCCAGAGCACACGATCCCAAAAGATGCCACTCTGGCTTATTGATCATTCTGAGTTAAAGGCACCGAAAAACAGCAGATGCAAGAAGGGCATTCTGACCTTCCTTTTTCTTCCTAAAGGCAGGAGATGAAACTCCCACGCGAGAGGCACATTCCCTGCAGCAGGAGGAAGACATTCTCAGCACCGCAGTCGGGAGTCAAGGGCGAGGAAAATCTGAGCAAACAAACCTTGTTAAACCGACCTTTATCTTTTCCACAATTAACTGCCCCGGCCCAAACCCCCTCTGTCTCGCCACATCTTCACCATTTCCTGCTCTCTGTCCAATCTATAAGCTTTCAGCTCTAACTGCTTCTTTGGGTCTTCGTTTTGCTTAGGAAGACTCACGTGGACATGTAAAAATTACTAAATAAAGTCTGTATATTTTCCTCCTGTTAATCTGTCTTATGTCAGTTTTCTTAGGCCCAGCTGGAGACCCTGAGAGGACAGAAGAGAAATTTTATGTCCCCTGCACCAGCTTTAATGACACACTCTTTACAGGCTGTCCTTACAGGCCCACAGCCTGTCACCGCTCCACGCCAGTGTCCTCTGCACCTCCCAAAACGACTCGCACTCAGGAAAATAAAAAGACATCTAACAGAAAGAAGAGTGCGAAGTATACTGGACACACCAACAACAACAACAAAACGGGTGACAGAATGAACCACGTCATTGACATATTCCTGATCATTCCATAGAGCTAAAAATTTCAAAGTGTTAGGGTTAAGTAAATAGGAAAGTTCAATATCAAATACATCCTATTTAAGCCTTCGGGGCGGCTATGGGACATGGTCCTCTGTTGGTGGCAGTTCTGAGCCAGCTGCGGCATAAGCCCGCAGGGCCTTCAGAATGAAGCCAGTGACTGGGATAGCAAAGGACACTGAGAAGCCTCTGCCTCCCTCTCCTCTGTGCGTCTGCTTCATCCTTCTCGCGCGTTCTGTGTCCCAGTCCACGTGGCGGCCACCAGCACCCACGAGATCACCCAGTACTGGGCAGTGGCCCGCAGAAGGAGAGGCTGATTTTCTCTTTCTGCCTCCTCTGCTCTTTCTTTTTTCTCCCCCACCAGCTCTGCCAAAATTCCCAGGAAAAAAAAAAATGGTCCTGCTTGGCTCAGGTACCTATGCCAGGACCACTCGAACGTGGAGAGAAAGAAATGTCACACGGTAGAAAAATGGCAGTCCCCTGCAATCCAAAAGAGTGGGGGAAAGGGACACTCCCAGAGAATGAATACTGGTAAGTCAACATGTGTGAGCCATCGATCTACTTGAGAAACTGAGGAAAACACTACCTTCGTGACAGCAATATGTACATACTGACGAATACCAAAATGCAAACAATTGACGGTGTTCATGGAACCCCTACAATTCATTTTTAGATCCTAAATTTAAAGCTCTCGATAACCATCTAGATATATCCACTGTTTCAAATTTTTCGGATATTACTCTAAAATTTAAGTTTTAAATACTGAATAAGGAATCACATTAAAAGCTTTTCAACTGCGAAAAATACACAGAATAAAATGTTCATTCTTTCCAGAATATATAATACGTAAAAAGTCTATACATAATGGCATGGACGAGGTAGAAAAGACCATCGATCACCTATCAACCAGTATCTACTGTCATCGAACGGAAACAACATGGCAGACCCTCACAGTTTTTTTTTTACAATAGTTAAAATACTTTTCAATATTATACGCCCAAACATGATCAAACATTTGAGATGTACCTAGGCCCTCAATCACTCAGATCATGACGCATGTACATGGGTTCCATACATCTCATAAAGAGATGTACGAAGTGATTCAAATAATTAGGGAGACCTAGTCCTGCCAAACACGACGGCCTGGAGAGAAAGAAACCTATGCGCGGCTCAGTCAAAAGTTTCCATTCAAAATACGTTGCGATTACCGCCTATAACTTTACTCAAAACGAGCGAAATCAAACACGGACAAGAAAAACAGGCTAGGGAAATAAAATCAGAAGTAAATACCTCAAATCTATTATGCAACAGGTGAGATATAAATGAAACACTATATGAGAGTGGTCAGAGACCCCATCCCCTTCACTGGTTAGTAGGAAGCAGTTAAGGACATTAGTCGGACATCCTTAACCTCGGAGAGTCTATAATGGAAGGAAATGGCCACATTCTACCACAAATGTTCTTACATTACAGGAAAAGAGAATAACAGAACACAAGAACAACGGTTTAACAGAGAACTCTATTTCTCATGTTTCTTACATATATATAAAAGGGCTTACAGATACAGTATTACGCCTATGCATTTTGATTCTACGATATATCTTTGTAAGTTTCACATATGGAAATATGCAAACTTGAAGTATTATTTTAATGATATATTTTCTAGGTAATCTCCAAAAGAGAATCCCATTTTCTGAATAACTCAATATAGAAACCTGATAAAGCCAGAATGACGAAACACCATTAAGCTTAATTACATACGATAAACCCTAAAGGAAAGATAACCATATAGAAAACTTTTATATTAACAGTTGAAAAAAGACATTCTATGAGATTAAAAAATTATTTCTTAAAGAGTCACTGCTATACTAGTACCATTTTTCATAAACGACATTGAACATATATATATGTAGGCCAGAACATAAAGTCGAAAATTGGTTATTATGCGTTTATCAAGAAATTTCTGTACTTGAAAAATTTTGGAGAAAGTATTTTTTAAATCATAAAGAAAGAGTATAGACTCTTTCATTCATGGATTTAACATGAATAGTTTTTCACATTCTCACGTGACCATGAATTTCCGTGACAGGTAGTAATTTGTCATTTTGGTTGGGTCATACACACTTGGATACACTAAAAATCTGGTTGGTGTTCCTAAAAGAGTTATTAAATAGAAATAATCCTCGCCCATGTGACATCTGTATTTTTCTCTGCTCATTCCTGAATGCAGAGTAACTTTCATAGAGTAATTGAAATACAAGTTTTAAAAATTTTTAAATCATACTTCATTTTTAAATATGGGAAATGACAGACAGTGGAATCTGCAAATGTGTGGATTCACAGAGGATGGTCTCAGGGCTTCCCTTGTAAGACAGAGGGTTTAATGGCAGCCCAGGAGGATGCAGGATCTGGGTCCCATCTACCACTACATCAAGATCTAAAAGAATGTTCAGCCGGCAGAAGTGACTATTAATTACGACCAAACTTAAATTCTGCTACTAAATTCTAGTATGATTTCTCATTAAATCCAATTAATGCACATCGATCATCTCACTAGAGAATGAGGGAAAACCCTGCGTGTTATCTGCCTTCCGGACACTAAAATAATGACATCATACAAAGTTCATCTACATTCTTTGATGTGAAATTCAGAACTAAACTTCAGAACTGAAGAAACTTTTTGTACAAATATTGCACCAGAGCAGTGATCTGAATTGTGCTAATTATAGGTCAAAAACGTAAATGCCTCCTTCTTAGGTTTGCTTCAGGGAAAAGACTCTTTGTCACATTTCCCTCACATTTCTTAGTTTCATCTTCAGACGAATGGACAATCGAATACTTACAAACCTATCCGAGGTCCACTGCCTAGACACACCATGATAAATATGAATAAAAACAGATTTGTGACAGACAAGAAACTATTGTGTGCTACAGACTATGATTACCTGGAGGTAGGAACTGCAGTTGGTTGTTAGCTAATCGAAGGTGACGTAAAGCTCTCAGACGACCAATTTCTGGGCAAACGATTTCTAAGGCATTGTCACTAAGGTCCAAACACTGGAGTTTGACAAGGGACCCAATGGCTTCAAAGAGAAAAGGAGGGTAAAGGCAAAATCAGTTTGACCCAAGTGTTACGTCAAATCTCTAATGCAAGGATGCCATGTTAAAATACTTCGATACTTAATATCACCAACACGGTGGCTCACAAAATAATAAAAACATAGATCAAACTATGGAATTTCTAAATTTTATGAAAGTGATAAGACGTCTAACTAAATAAAAAAGATAACTTAAAATAGAGCAAAATAAGAATTTTAAAACTATATATGAAACCATATACTAGGTGTTTTTAAATTTAACTCAAATTCTTAACTGGTTATACTGAATTTAGAACTTCTTGTATTATTTACTCAATAATAACATATCTAATAATAATTTACCTAATCATTATAACCATTTTAGACGTATTTAATTCATAATTCTTAACTGGACTTACTAATTAGGGAGAAAAAGCTTTGAAAATAATAAAGATAGTTTATAATTAAAATTCACTAATACACCAACCAAAATAGGTTTAAAGAGACTATATATTCCACTGTCATAAAGGAAAGCTTAAACTATGGTGTCTCTTAACTAAAAAAATGGAAGTTCACTTACTTACCTTCTGGAACTACAACTATGTTATTTGAGTGTAGGTACCTGGGGGAAAAAGA
>NW_006443292.1:3880028-3882885 GCF_000325575.1 Pteropus alecto | reverse complement strand
AAAAAAAAAAAAAAAAAAGATGCTATCAGTCAGAACTTTTGCTACATAATCAGTTTGCAAAGTACTCACTTAGAAATTATATCAAATATAAGGGGATCAAACTTTCACACTCTAAGTGTGTAACACAAAATACATGGTCATTACAGATAACTAATAATACTCTGAAAATAATATTTTATGCTATAGTTGCAAACATTAAAACCATTTACTGATTTAGTTCTATTTTAAAATAAAAGAAGGCACAATAGAAAAATTATGAGGTATTTTTTTTCCACCTCATAAAACAAATTACTAGTTTCTCTACTCCATTTTACATTGCTCGGATTTTCAGAAATATAGTTATTAAGCAAAGAAAAATCAACACTGATTGTGTAAAAGAAAATGAAACTTTCAGTTTCTAAAGGAGAACTTCACAAAATAATCAAACTGAAGATACTCCCAGGCAGCCCCCTCACTGAGAAGCAAGACTTGTCTGAAGAGACTAAAAACTTGTCATTAACAGTAGCTGTAGAAATACTTGGCTGTCAAGGTACAGAATTTATTTCACAGCAAAAAGAATTTCATAATCAGGAATCACATTCTTTTCTTTAAATAAAGTTACCAGGGCTGACAAGTTCAGGCAAGCCTAAGTAAATAACACTTTTCCCAACGAAATATCTTTAGCACACTCTGGTGGCGATTTCACGTAATCAGAAGCAGCCAACTATTCAGAGCAAAACAAGAGAGACCTCTGGAGATCATGCGGTGGTAACTTTTAAAAATAAATTTATATCACTGATTTTGAGAAAACTAGATTTTGATAAACTTTATTTTCAAACCTATCATTTCATTTATTATAACTCATAAATCAATCTTCATAAAGCATTTTTAAATAGAATTTTGAAATTTTCTACATTTTTAAGTCTATCATCAAATGTTAAAATGTCAATGACACAGAATAAGAAAGACAGAAAATAAATAAAGTTAAGAAACTTGTTCTATGCTGGATTAAATAAATTTTGCAATAGGTATTAACCTGCTGGGTCTAATGGAATCTAGACAATTACACCATTCCATGATATTTTATTCCTTGCTTTATGTATATGAAATAATTCCACATTTTAAAATCAATACTCCTTAAACTACTTTATCGGGTGACTCAATTCTTTGTGCCAAAACAATAAACGTTGTTAAAAGAGACAACAAGCCTGAAATGGAGTCACTTGTGCTAAGCCCGCGACACCAAAGCCACACCGAGACTCGACGCCTGACCTAACTGCGGTTTTAGCCTCTCCCAGGAGTATGATCTTGACCAGTCAGTCTGGAATTTCCTGGGCAACACTAGTGAGGTGATCTGCCTACAGACCCCTAGAGGAAAGTCGCCTTGCTTGGGGCAATCCATACTTTGCTAATAACTTCCTTGTCCCATTCTCTTCCTACCTGTCAAAGCCTTTCCTTTTCTACCGCTCTTTAGAGCGTTCTGTTTGCTAGATGGGATGCTGCCTGATTCATGAACTTCTTGATAAAGCCAATTTTAGCTTTAAATTCACTCAGTGGAATTTTGTTTTTGAACAATGTAAATAAGCTCAAGCGCATGTGCACACACACACACACACACACACACACACACACACAAATGTACGCACTTGCGTATTACACAAAAGCCAGAGTGCCTAGACACCAACATAAAGAAAAATCTGATTTTTAAAATTCCCCAAAATATTAGCCTAAAGTTCCACCTATAAAAAAGGACCCGAAAATGTCCAAATCAAAATAAGAACTAAAGTACTCACTATTATGATTGCAATCGAAGTGTATTTTTTAACCTATGAAATTTATCTACATTATAATGAAGGTGCAGTATACGGTAGCACAGAACGTTCCCAGTCCTGCCTACATATTAGAATCACAAGTGGCCTTGAAAATATTGGAGCCCAACACCATCCCGTACCGAGGGAAACCCTGTCTCAACTCGAGTTACTCTGATGTACGAGCGATGAAGAACCATCGGTATGAAAGCGAAGCAGAGAGCAGGTGCCGGAGCCAGACGGCCTGCACCCTGACAGCCACGAGACCGGGGGACATGGCTTCACCCCTCACTCTGTCCATCTACAGAAGCAGATGGTAATGGCACCAGCTATCACATAGGGATAGCACGAGGATCAAATGAATCAATAATGCAAAGCTCTCAGAACAGAGTCCAATGAATGCTGCTTTCATTGTTGCTATAATTATTATTGTCGTCATGAGTCACTGGTAATCATAAGCTTGGCAATTTCAAGTCCTTTCTTCTTACTTCATTTTTGTAAGTCCAGAGTAGCTGAAATGTTGGTGTTTCAATGTAACTGGTTTTCATCAAGCTCTTCCACTCATATAATATAGGAATTGTCATTCGATGATGGTAGGAAGACAAGATATATTATAGCCACTTTGGGAAATGGTATGGCAGGTTTTTTTTAAAAAATTAAAGCTAACTATAGACATTACTTAATAGTAATATGCCAATGTTGGTTTCTTAGCTGTGACAAATGTACCATGGAATTAGATGTTAGCATTGGGAGAAACTGGAACTCTGTGTGCCATTTTTACAACCTTTTTGTAAATATAAAATTGTTCCAAAAAATTTTGTTGTTAAATTTTCCTCAAAAATTAAAGGAACAGGACTTTTCACTTACAGCCATTATGGAATAACAGGGACCAGATTCACCCGATTGTTATAAAAGCAACCAAAAACTGGATGGAACATATAAAATGATTATTTTCAAATACTGACAACAGGCAACCAGGACGGTGTTCCCTGAAAGAAAGTTAACAAGTGAGGTGAGCCCCACGATCTCCCCAGCTTCCTGGCTGGAGGGAAACTGTGGGCAGAGGACTA
>NW_006443292.1:3868259-3880012 GCF_000325575.1 Pteropus alecto | reverse complement strand
ATGGAAGTCTCACTGAGTTATAGAGACACATATTGGAGTTCAGGGAAGGGTTCCGGAGGAGAAATTGCTACCAAAACAACTCCCCAAAAATTGAAATAAGGGATTATTTGATTTTAGCTTTATTCTAAAATGCACTTTAGGCAAAAAACAACTGAAAAGCTATCAGCTAGATGACCCACAGAGCTCACACAGGGCTAGAAGGCATTCGAGTTCTGAGCAGCAAGGGCCCCAAGTCCTTGATGGTCGCTCGGGGCATCCAACAGAGGCCCCAGAAAGGCCAGGCCTCAGAAATAGGCTACACTCCCCTGGAGGAGCAGTCACTCTACACCTGTCCTAATCAAGTGTAAAGTCAAGCTATGAAAGCGCAGAGAACCACATGCTAGAACAACAGCCTTTTAAAAGGAGGACAATGAAGTCTAGACCCTAAACAATGTAAAATGCATAAGGTCCGGCAGCCAATCGAAAAGTACCGGACACGCCAAGAATCGGGAAAATGTGACCAACAACCAAGATAAAAACAAGCCGATACGAACAGACCCTGCCAGACAGAGATGACGGAATTAGCAAACAAGGACATTAAGACAGCTATAATAACTATAGTCGAGGATGTAAAGGTAAATATGAACACTGTGAGAGAAATGCAGATTGAAAATGTAACTAACAAAGTGAAAAACTTCTCTGGGTGGTATTCATAGCAGACTGAACACTGAAAAAGAAAATATTACTGACCCTGAAGACAGAGAAATACAATTCATCCAAACTGAAGCACACAGATAGACTTAAAGCTGATACACTCAAAAACAAAGGTGTAAACATATTTACACCTAAACATATTTACACCAAAGTGTAAACAAAGGTGTAAACATATTATGGAGGTAATCATCAAAATAACTAAAAAAATGAAGGATGGAAGATTCAGGGAAGGAGGATTTTACTGTATGTTTTAAATCTTTTATACTGTTTGACTGTTTATATTAAGTATCACATATAGTAGTAGTAACAACAATAATTAAATTTCCCAGTTACATGGCTTATCCAGGATTCTGCGACAAAGATGCTGTGCCCACACACCTTTCATCATCTTCATTACTTTGAGGTGAAATATTTAAAACACAAATTTAAATGGTAAAATACTTTAAAATACTTTTGGGTTTAGTAGAATGACAGGTCTACCTAGATAAGCACCATGATCATGATATCAAAAATAATAAATATGTTAAAAGTATTCGTCCTATTATTTCAAATAACTTAAAATAATTTTTATGTTTTTTAAAAAAATTCAATAAACACACTCACAGTTCCACAAGGTTTGGAAGCTTCTGAGCAAGGTTTTCTGGCTGAAAATTAAAAACTCAGAGTTAAATTTTATTTTGGAAAAGTGTATAAACATCTCTAGTTTAAACACAAAGTACTACCTTTTTGAGGGCTGTACCTTTTGAGTTAATGTGAAAATCATAAATAGGCAGTCTTGATTTATGCTTACATAGACTATACTACGATTTAAAACTTATTCATTTGAACACTTCAAATCGATGTCCCCTGGAGAACCAAGAAACTTTGTATTATGTATTCATGGAAAAAATAAAAATGTTCTTAGCAGACACAGAGAAAACAATGCCATGTGACGCCAGAGCCTTAGATTGGAGTGACATGCCTGCAAAGCCAAGGTATACCGCTGGCCACCCTTAGAAGCTAGGAGAAAGGACAGACTCTCCTTCAGAGGCCCGAGAAGGGACTAGGCCCTGCCCACACGCCGAACTGGAATTCTGGCCTGCAAAAATGGGAGAGAACACACTTCTGTTATTTTACGCCACCCAGCCTGTGTGATTTGTTATAGCGGCCCTAGAAACTAATACCGCTCCCACAAACTCCCAAAGCCTGCTCTTCAGAAGAAAGTGAGAGAGATCCCCAGGGGGCGGAAAGCAAGACCTAACTAAGCTCAGAATAAACAGAGTAAGCTGGAGCTCAGGTGATCCAGGGGAGTGTTGGACAGGCCACAGGCCCTGAGTTCGGATCAGGAGTATGGTATAGCAGGGACAGGAAATGGGCCATTGGGTGGACAGGAAGGGAGAGGGGTCTAGGTCTCTCACACAGAGTCAGTGTTCTGGAAAGACAAGCTCTTCCACGAAAAAAAAAAAATTCTATTCAGAGATTGAGAGCAAGCTTCCCTCTGCTGGAGGCACTGGGGAAGAGGCAAGGGCTCCTGTAATTCACACACACACACACACACACACTTCAGATTTACAGGAATAAAAAGATATGAGTCATTAAGACTGTGGAGGCACACTGAGTCAGGAGCAATTTTTTTTAAAAATTCTACATTCGAGCATCCTATAGGGTAAGCTAGATAGCAACAACAAATAACCAGGAATGGCTTTTTATAAGAAATTAAATCTGACCAGAGTCCTAAAAGAGAAATATAAATGATCGGCGGTGCCTTGGACCTAGAAGGGTAGCTCTGGTTAGCTTTGTAGGCACAAGGAGAAATAAATGAGGGAGAGGGAGGGAGGAAGGGAGAAAGAGAGGAAGAGGGAGAGAGAGAGGGAGAGAAAGTGTAGGTTCGTTTGGGAAGTTGCAAATATTCTATTCTGCTGGAACTCCCTAACAGTCCTCTTGAAGAAATCTTTTATTTTCAAAAATCCTCTTACAAAAACAATTGTGTCAATAGAAAAAAAGGAAAGTGTTAGGGACTAGAAAGTTTGATTTGTAACGGAGTAATTTTTCATCCAGAAACTTAGTAACAGTGATTGTCATTAGGAAAAGGACTCAGGTTGCTATGCTCCGTCTTTCTTTCGTATCATTTGTAATTTTAACAATGAGCATGCATGTCTTTTACAACGGAAAAGAATTAAAAAATGTGGTAGGCACGGCATAAATTGCTACATAATTGAGTAATCAAGCATATTCTATCCAATTTGGGTTTTAAATGCTAAGTAAGAGAAACGCCATTAGTGTGGTATTTCCCGGCCATAGGGTACGAATGTGTGTAATGATTTTGCAGAGGGGCAAGGGAGAGATGCTTTAAGGGCTTCTATTTTATACTAAGGAAAAGCTTTTCTTTCTTTTTTTTAAAATCCTGAACACAACAGAAATCCACTAGATGATTTTAACCAAGGTAATGCTATTATTCATTTCATACTGGAATTCTGATGCATGCAAATACTTAACGACAGTTTCCCAGGCTACTCACATTCACACATCCATCCCTTTTAGGAAAACCAAACAGCACTGAATGTGAACACTGTGACGAAGTCGAAAGGGCAGTTGTCGAGAACCTGAGTTTGATAAAACTACGCTTAGCTTTCAAATGCTGAACACGTGATTCCCTTTCCCCCCATGTTTTGATATCAACATAGGCAGTGAGGTCCTTCAAGAGAAATCTTCCCTCGGATGTTTCTCTTGGATCTGTCCAAATCTTCAAAATGTTTCTCTCAGCATCTTTATCTTCCCTAGTCAGGAGAATACTCGCTTCCATTTATGGGCATACCAAGTACCTTAGAAAAACCGGCCAGCTGGGGGGTGCCGTGCGGAGGGTCTCAGAGAAGCTTAACAATGGCTGTCCCTCTAAAAAGGAAAGATGGTCTGGACGAAAGGAAACAATGTCAGACCCTCATCTAGCTTTATCTGCTGCAACATCAATGTCACATCTGGCTGACTTATGGGACCTGTGCTCATTCTTCCCAGAGGCCAACTTGGCTCCATCACATAGCATTCTAATCTCTCCATAACGAACGAGTTAGTTAAGTCACAGAGCTATACGCACAATTAAGTACCGAATAACGTTTCTGCTGCCAAGAGTGCGTCACTATATCTTTATTAATGTTTTTTTTTTTTTAATTTAAAAATATAAGCACAATGACCGTGGAAAATTGCAGTTCGTTAGAACACTGGGTTAAAAGAAAACAAACTCACTTATTGGTATCTGCTCCAAAAGCCTGTCGAATAAGTAGCCTGTTGCCTAGGCTGTGGCTGACACCTACTGTGTTCTGTAAGAGTCTCTGCTTCCTATTAGCAGGTTTGGGTAATGTAGCGAAATGATGAGGGAAAAGTCATATATTTTAACTTTTATGTTTCCATAGTTTATGTATACATTAATGTCAAAATTTCTGTTACTCTGTGGGTAACTAAACTCTAATGCTGTATTTTGGACACCACAGTGAACTAGTTTACCTTGATCCACAGGATTTATGCTCTATTAAGTTTAAAATATTTTTTTTAAATTTTTTTTATGGTGACATTGAATAACAAAATCCAGTATGTTTCAGGTGTACAACTTAACAGTAAGGCCTATATACATTGCATTGTGTGTCGCCTCCCACAGTTAGATTTCTTTCTGTCACCACATATTTGACCCCTTTTATCCCATCTACCTCCCCCACCCCCTCTCCCTCCTACATATTTTTAAATGCAAAAATCCTGATAAAAGCAATAATCTTAAAAGTATCTCTCAAAACTGTTACTATTATTTCCTTCTTTCTTCATAATTTTGACATAAAAATTTTAATCATATGTACCCAAATTCCTTGAGTATAAATATTTCCTACAAAGCTACTTGAAAATTGTTTTCGAAATTAAGCGAAAACTGTCTTCATTAAATCTCACGTTATCACTTAGCAAAATAACTTTTCTTCATACACACAAAAAGTAAACGTTAGCAAGCACAATTAGTGTAAAATTTACCTCAGATTTGGAATCACTGATGCTTTATCATATCCTTTTAAGAAAAACATTCAACCCCCTTAAATGGGAATATTTTAAAATTGTGTGTCTTGGAACGAATACTTCAAATGCGTTGCAAACATGCTGGGTGACGTTCTGTGGTGGGCGCTGAGCATCACCCACCTTTCCTTCTCCTGGGCTTCTGGTACCTGCACCTTTCTCTTCGAGCTGGGGGCATGGCTAAGTGACTTGCTCGGCCAGTGAGATTACGTCAAGGCAAAAGCCTTAAAGAGCTCTGGGGCAAAAGGCCCGAGGTGACCTCTGGAGAGGGGAAGCTTTGTCGGTCTTCCTCCCTGAATGAGGACATCCAGAACCAGAGTGCCCAAGTGATATGAGAGAGAAATATGAACAAGAAATAATTGTGCTGTTGGAAACCACGGGGATTCCGGGGCCAGCAAAACCTGCTCCATATCCTTCTAACAACACATTTCAAAGAAGCCATAAATTAAATGCATCTTAGTTCTTAGAGCAGTCACAGAAGTAGAATGAGGTTGGACCTCTACCTCACGTCATGCACGAAAATGAATTAAAAATGGATCAACAGCTTAAACATAACAGTTAAAACCATACAATTCATGGGAGAAAAGACGGGGTAAATCTTTACGAATGTAGATTTGGCAATGTATTCACAGAGACGAAACCAAAAGCATGAGCAATGATAGAAAACATAGATAAATCAGGCTTCATCGAAGATAAAATCTTGTGCATCGAAGTACATTACAAGAAAGTGAACCCACAAGGCTCCATCGGATGAGGAAAAAACAAGAAGCTCCTCATTCTGGAATTCGAAATGAAACCAACAAAAGCCAAACTTGACTTGCTCTCCCTCTTCCTCGCCACGTCGGATGGCATGATCACTTCTTCTAGCAGAAGTTAACCATCCTTTTGTGTTCTGACTACCTGTGTTCTTTTACGATTTGCCTGTTTATATTTGATGGGGAAGGTCAGTAGAAAAGAAAAGACACCTGCGCCTCTTCCCACCCCGATTCGGGAAGGTGACTGACAGACCACTTCCGCCCTCAATCTTCGGAGCTCATCACTGTAGAGTTCCCTCTTCTGCACGATGAACTGCTTAATCGGGTCCATGCACTCTTATTGCTTAGGCATAATCCACACTCCTCTCTTCATTAAAATTTCAATGCCTCTTTCTTGTGCATTCATAGTTACAAAATTGGCAAACTGCGGACAGCTCTTATCAGATATTTGGGTAGGTCACTTTTTCATGTCCCCAGGAAGGCCTTCTGCCTCCTGTTCTCACTAAGAAAAAAAACCTGGCAGATCTTTTCATTGATTTTGCTTCCTGGCTGAGATTCGTTTCCCCTCCAAGTTTCCTGTGACTTTTCCTTTTATCAATGAAGAAACAGGTTCAAAGAGGTTACGCACATAGAAGCTTATCTGTTACCTGCTACTAAGTTTTGCTACCGAATGATGAAAAACCCCCTTCCTTGGACGGCAGCCCTCAAATGCTTCCGGTGCCAATCCCCTCCATGATGAGCGTCTGGGTGAGAAGGCCTGGTGGTCGCTGCTTCCCACCGACAGTCCTCCAGCTCTTACAAAGACCCTAGCAATGGTGGGATTGGGAGGAAACTGGGGCAGGCTCTACCTCCGCCTCCTCCACCCTGCACACTCATATCCTGTCATCTGAAACGTGTACATGACAAAAGCCTCTCCAAAACCACATCTACCATCCCCCAGATGGCTTGCTTCACCATCAATGGGTCCTTCGCCCCTCTCTCATCTCTCTATTCATTCACGCCTCCTTTCTTGCGTTGCCCCGGATCCAGCTCGGATTCCACGTGCCATCATTTTAATCACTTTCGCCCAAACCCGAAGCTCCTTAGTCCCTCTGTACTTACATCCGCGCAGCAAAAACCTAAGCCTGCGTGAATGCAACAGCCCTCCTTCCTCACACCTCAGACGGCTGAGCGCTGCAGGAGAAAACCCCCTACGCCAGCGGATGGTTCCACCATGAGCCTCGCCACCGACTGCTCGCTGAACGACGCCACCGATTCCACTATCCCCAGCCCAACTCCCGCAAGGAGAGTTTCACACCTGGACTCTACAGCTCTTCACTTCCCGACCAAATGGCCTCGCCTGCTCCCGCGGTCAGACAGAACTCCCTCGACTGCCTTTCTTCTCTCCCCCGCCCCGTCTGTACCTTTCTTTCTCTTTGTACAAAGGGGGAAAAGTCAGTCCTTTCACGTGCACCCTAAGATAAAGTTTATGGTGCTTCCTGCCCACTGTAGGTATTTTACACAGATTAATAAAACTTCTCCAGGAAAACATTCCACACATACGAAGCTAATACGAGATATTTCAGATATTGAGGCAAGTACACTACAGAGAAGGGAATGAAGAACGGGTTGATCCACCTAGAAACAGTATCTCAAATGAATAAGAACCAGAATTCAAGTCTAAGATCCAAATGAGGTTAAGTGATAACCAAAAAAGGACACATAAGGCAAATCCGTTTAAAACAGAGACCAAGAGATGAAATACTGCTATTTGTGACAACATGGATGGATCTCGAGATAATCATGCTAAGCAGAATAAGTCAGTCAAAGTTGAAAATCACGTGACATCACTCATATGTGGGATATAAACCTAAAAGCAACAAACGAACAGGACAAACAAACAGAGACTCACGAGAGTGGGCGACAGACTAGTGGTTACCAGAGGCGCCGAGGTAGACGGGGGAAAAGAGGTCAAATGTGTGGAGACAGAAAGAAATCTAACTATGGGAGGTGAACATGCAGTGTAAATATATATATGCCTTACTGTTAAAATGTACAACTGAAACTTTCATTAACCAATGTCACCACAAAATAACAAACTAATTAAAAAATAAAATAAAATAAAGGAGACCAAATTTCTTAATAAATAGTGGGAATAAAAAGTTTGGGACATTCTCTTGGAAAAATTTGTCAGTCGTTTTTTTTTTAATCTTACATGAAATAAAATTTAGGTTATGATAACAATGTGCTTATTCTTAGAACATACAAAGAGTAAATGAAATGTTGCTTTTTGTGCCCCAAAATTTTCCAGCAAATTGGATGATAGCCCAATTCAAAATCATTTGCTTTTCACAGTGCAATCAAAACACTCAAAAGCTACACTGAGCCTTAATATTTTAATCTTCGAATCATTCTCTTCTTAAAGTCATTCCTGTTGGTCTTTCTCTTCTTTATCTTTTTACCATTGGGTATTGTGACATTCAAAAATCATGGAGGAAGCTTAACACACATAAAAGGCACAGGCCCAGATGACGCACAGGCTGAGTGAGGAGGGGTTTTTGATGGGGACTAATTTTATAAGTGGTACGTTCGTGAATATTTTGCTTTCCTACACAGCAGCTCCCGTAATAACATAATTGTGGGGACTTGGATAATGAATTCTCAGCTAATGAGAGACCCCTGTATTTGTATTTATATTACCAGTTGATATAACAAGAGAGAACATACATCTTGGTCTGAATATCTTAAAATATGTAAACTATGTCTTGGTCAGGACCCTGTGATAAATGATTTTTTTTTTAAAACGCAATATAATACTGTACCAAGGTTGTAAGGGAGTTTCTTTTCATATAGAGTCTCTCCAAGTACTGTAGTCCCTCATCTTTCAGTAACTCCAATGGGAAATGGTGCAGATTCCTATAATTCAAAAACAGATTCTTGTGCTTTTCCAGCCTTGCCACAGAGATCGTCTTACAAAGTTCGGATGCCATGACTGAACATATCCCATCAGGCACACTGCAGCACTACATCTTGTCAAAATTGGTCCATTTCTAAAGAGGAAAAAGAAACTGAATCATAATACTGCTTACAAGCCAAATAAACCAGTTAGCATAGAGAGCTATTTGCAGACACTAAAGAGAGAGTTATACATTCGTTCTCTATATTTTTTTTCATAACAACTAAATTTGTCACGCATATTTAGAAGGAGATAAAAATGAATAACTATTTAATAAAAATACTCTCATTATTTAGGCAGTATTTACTACTTAGTAGAAACAGTACTAATTGAAAAATAGTGCCTGAACTTGAGGTCAGAATCCCTGCTTAAGAGAACAGAGACCAGTTTCATAACATGCAGCCAAAGAAAAGAATTTAAAAATCTGACATACCAAACCCATTTCCTTCTTGAACTATCTCCTTTTGTATTTAAGGTATTTCAAAAATATTTAAATGTGTATATAAAACATATCTAGATCATTTACAGCTTCATTTTCTTCACTTCTTACTATCTAAATATTGTCCTAGATACTACTTTTTTCTTTTCTTCCTTTCTTTTTAACTTTGCAGATTATCAGAAGTAGCAAAGAAACAGGTCTGGGAAGCAGTTTTATTATTTCAATGAAAGGCGAAATACTGCACCTTTATTATTTAGAAACAGGTCTGGGAAGCAGTTTTATTATTTCAATGAAAGGCGAAATACTGCAGAGTTATTCAAGGAAATAACTCTGCATTCAATCTCCCTGGGCCTCAGTTGTCTAATATATAAAATGGAGACAGCCATTTATTGGTAAAGGCCAAAACTCAGAACAGATTAAATTTCTTTCTAGCGCTAAAATTGACAAGGACAAGAAGAGAAATAACATTTGCCATCTTATCAACTAGGCACAGGGCCAAAACAAACTTCATAATCACTTAACACTAGAAGAAACAAATTCAGAGCTTCAAAAATTTGTCCAAGGTCAAATAGCTCACAAGGGATAATAAAAGCAAGGATTTTTTTTTTGGTGGGGGGGCAGGGCGAGCAGTGGTGTCCAGTGTATTTCAAAGCCTTGAGTCTTTACATACACAGACTGACAGATTCTACAGGATGGTAAGGGAATGTTAAAACTAAAAAGAAGTTGAGATTGGCTCAAAGAGTCTACTCTCTCTGTTTTCCTGGGCATCTTTTTCTAAACTCTCTAATAGAAACCACCTTTCAAAGAAATCTTTTTGCTTAAGAAAAACTCTTCACTGAGCATTAGCACCAAGTTGGTGTACAATGTAGTAACGTAGCTTTCAGTAAGCAGAGTTTTATAACTTTTTGGTTATTGCTCTTATTTCCAAACTCTAATTCCTAGCTAATAAGTACATCCTATTATATATAAAAGGGCACAGAATATGGAGTATTCAATAATAGGCCAGTGTAACACAAGCATCCAACATTTTCCCATATTTATTCCACCTACTCCTTTATTTTTATGAGATATTATTCAACTTTGAGAAATTCAAATTTTTCTATATCTTAATTCTCTCAGCTGCAAAGCAAGTAGAGCCTCAAATGTAATACATTCAAAAGAGAGCTTTCTCCCCCAAATCCTCCCGTCTTTACCATTTCAGAAATGGCACACACCTCCATCCACCCAGCTACTCAAGCTAGAAAGTTGGAAGTCAAGAATGATTCCCTGGCATCATTCACCTGCCACCTCCAATTTTTCACAAGATCGGTGGTTTCTGAAATAGATCACAAATCCATCCACGGTTTTCCATCAGTCTAAACCAAAGCCACTGTCATCTCCTGCATGGCCATCCATATTACTGGTCTCCCTGTGTCCAGTCTAGCCACTTTCTAATACATTAATCACTTAGCAATGAGCCTTTTAAAATATCAATTCACTTATGTCTCCCTCTCTCTCTCAAGTAAATTTGCTTTCTGATGTACACATCCTACTAAATAAGCTCTTCAAAAGTTTATTTAGAAAATCAACCTCTGATGAGGTGCTATTCACGATCTGGTCCCACACGCTTCCCCAGCCTTATCTGGCTTTTCACCAAGCTCCTGGGCTTTCCCAGTCCTTGAAAGTGCCAAACTCCCACAGCCTTGCTGCTCTCCTCCTAGCCAAGAAAGCATCATCCCATCATCCTTCGGGTTTTAATGTAAATATTACCTCCCTATTTCAAACTAAAACATTCCCCAGTTATTATTTCAGAGAAAGCCGATTTTTTTCTTTGTAGGACTCCTCACAATCTGCAGTCTATATATTTACTGGTGTATCTGCTTACTGTCAATCTAGCCAAGAGACTGGAAGCTTCTGAAGGTAGAGATCTTGGGTTTTCATCGATCTCCTATACCTGCCTCTAGCACAAAGCAGGCCTTCCAATAGCTGATGAATGGACGAAACTAGGACATGTGAGTAATGCAGTAAGTCCTCACTTAACACCTTGGATAGCTTCTGCAACCCAAAGCAATGTAGAAACCAATTTTCCCATAGGATAACTGATATAAACTTAGTGAAGTTCTGTAGTCGTAACAACATTATAACAAAACGACATTGCATGAAACAATGTAAACGACATTGCATGAAACAATGTTATTCCAGGACTTGCTGTACTGCAAGGTAGATGTTTTTCACTCTCTGATCTAAGGTCGGCCTGTAGATACTGCATACTGAGTGCTTGCTACGTGTCATAAAGATCCTTAATGCTTACAACTCTGCATTGCAGTACTTATTATTTAGCCCATTTTACAGATGAGGAAACTTAGTTTCTCATAGGGTAACTTGCCAGAATGTCAACCCAGGTGAACCAACTGCAAAGCCTATGCACTGCCCTAAGATGCGGCAGTTCACAACTTTGACCGGGCCTGTTTTGTTCCTTATGATCATTTAAAGTGGTAGACGAGACATATAAATGTAAGACTACAAAGCAAAATTATATATAAAACCCATACTCACTGATATAGGATCCAATAAGAGAATGTATTGATGGCTTTCCTTCTGTCTGGGATTAGCTGCCTTAAAAACGTCATTACATCCTGTTACAGTGCACCTCGCTACAAAGTTTAAGGGGTAAAACCTACACAAATGAAATCAGAAAGCTGCCAGTAATAAAAAATGCTAATAGTTCTCCAAAACGCATTCATTGGCAATACACATCTTTGACTAGGATATGGTTTTTACGCAAATTCGCTTCACTACCTCTTACTTACATTTAAAAGTCAATGACATACTTAATATTAACTGTATACAACTGCACTTCCACACGAGTTTTCTAACGGGTAAACGCCAATCCACTTTAATATTTTAAAAAACAAAGCCTTCCATC
>NW_006443292.1:3867837-3868199 GCF_000325575.1 Pteropus alecto | reverse complement strand
GTCCCTTAGCCTGACTCCAGTACTTAATTCTGAATAGCCACTCGGATTTCCTAATATTGGTCATTACAGAATTAAAAACCGTACATTAAAAGCATTTGTAAAAGGTTATTTTCTCAGTTCCCAGAAGCCCTGGCATTAGTCTTAGGCAAAACACATTCCGTTTTTGCCCGAGGCAGCCCAACCCTAAAGTCGTTACGGTTTGGAAGCAGCGAGCCCAGTGACAGGGACTTCACAGACCCAGCATCCGGATTCTCAGGGCGAGGAGGGCCCGGCGGCCGCGGTGACCTGAGGCCAGGCAGGGCCCGCTCGCACCGGGCTCTACCCACCGAGGCCCGGACGCTTTGGCCGGACTCGGACTGGGC
>NW_006443292.1:3862061-3867675 GCF_000325575.1 Pteropus alecto | reverse complement strand
CAACAGAGAGCTGGGAAAGAGGGAGCCAGGGAGAGGAGGACGGAACCTCGCGATAATTCCACCCTGTTCTCGCGGTTTCACGATAGGTCAGACGAGAGGCTCGTTCGCCAGGCTATGTGGCCATTGGCTGAGAGCACCGCTTTCTAAGGCTGGCCCCGCCCACCCTGCGACCCGCGCTTCCGGCTCCGTCTGGGGGCTTACGGCGAAGTGGCTGTTTGTTTTTGCGTTTGGAAGGGGTAATTTAGAAACCGTCAGTAACTAATCTGTTCTTTCATCCATACAGTTCTTAGGCATTCACGCTCTCATTCAATGCATCCGTTTAGGGATTACGACAATAACTCCCGAGCGCTTATTTTGTACCAGGCAGCGTTCTAAGAGCTGTGCATAGATCACCTACCTAACAACCCCACAGCAATCCTTTGACGCAGGTACTGCTATTATGCTCGCCTGATCGATGAAAAACGGAGGCTGAGTGGGTTTATGGGACGTGGCCAAGGTTAGTGAGCAAGTAGTGAGCCTAAGAACGGGGTGGGAGGCCTGCGTCCTCGCTGATAGGCCCATTCCACAGATGAGGCAGTAACCTATCTCTGCCCTTGAAATACCTCTTGTTAGAAAAGATCGCGAAAAAGGACAGTAACAACTTTGTAAGGTAAATGTTATGGCAGTTCCTAAGTGATGCAGGACAGGGCAAATTGCCCCGAGTGGAGGGGGCGACAAAGCCCTGCACAGAGAGAGGGAAGAGGGTCATTTGGCGGAGAGTGTACCAAGAATTCAACACACACGCCGAAGTTACAGTCAAAAAGAAAGTTTTATAGAAAGGGGTAGCACTTCACAGAGTGTGGTCTCCTCTCAGAGGCAAAAAGTGAGAGGGACAGGGAGAGACAGAGTAAAGGCACTGAGAGGGACCCTGAGTGTTCAGGGAATTCGGTTTATATGTCATTCTTTAGTTCCCATTTCCTTTGATATGGACATACAGCGAGGAAAGGGTAGAGTCGTGCCAAAAGCCCCTGGCTGGCCCTTTCCAGCCTTTAATCGGTAGAGTCCCCATGGTTTTAGCCATAGGGAATGACACTTGGTCCCTGTTCCCCCTTCACAGGTGTGGGGAATGGGTTAGCAATCACAGCAGAAATCTTTGTTCTGAAGATGTCCGGGCCTGGCTTCAGGGCTGATCAGCATATTGCAGTCTCTGATAGTGTATTAACATTTTAATTCTCTTACCTCCTCCCTACGTTACTAGCATGACCAAGTAGGCTGTGAATAAATATTTATTCAAGACAAAAATTCCTGTCAGGAGAAAGACTTCAAGGAAAGAGAGCTTTACACTGGGAGAAAAAAAAAAAAATTCAAGCATTGTTAGGGAACGTTAAAAAACAAACATTTTTTAAATACCTTGTTTGTTAATATGGCAACTTTCCCTCTGAAATGAGATTTAAAAAAATTGTTTTCCTCTCATGAAACTGCTGTTATTTATTGTTCTCAGAAAAGCTTGATATCGATCAATTTATCAGTGGTTCGTTGTCAAGCAACCTTGACTTTATGATTAGTTTTACATTGGTTTAATTATTATTAGAGATAAATAACCTAGAAAGCAGAGTTATAGTAAGTAAAAATAAAACCTGTTGCAAAACAAGGCATGAGTTATAATGAAGTACCAATTATTCATTTATCAAGCGTGATCTTCAAAAATTGCTGAAGTATACGGCATGGTATATATCATGCATTTCTAAGACCCTTTATACAGGTTTTGAAATACCTAAGAATTTGTAGTACTTAGGAATTTTTTGCTGGGCTTAAAATGAGGAAACCTACAGTTTGTGTAAAAACAAAATTCTTTGGGATATTAAAGATCAATCCAAATAATAAGACCCGCTCCTAATATTGAAGACACACTCGATTTACAATAAAACGGTTTCTTATAATCAGTGTTAAACTTCTTATTTTCATTTCTTTAAAAAAGGAAATATTTTAATGCATTAATTTAACATTCAATATTTGATCAAGAAAAACGAATCATCTTAAAAATAACTTCTACCCACCCCCCACACCTAACCATGAAATTGACACGAAAGTAAGCCAAGTGATTCTGTGGTTAGTATAGTATCCTATGGCTAACTTAAAAATGCTCTAAATCTGTCACGTGTCAATTTTCACAGTTTGCCTCACTCAAAACAAGGATGGAGGGAATACTCTAGTGATTCAGCATTCTTTGAAAAATTTTAACATCAATAGGCAGCGATACCACTTTAAGAAAATTCCAAGGAAAAGACGGCCCCACTTTAAAATTCCCACCTCTGGCTCCAAAGGATTGGGTTTCAAACTTCGACAAAATACTCTGCTCCACTCCCTATTGGTGCATGCTCTAATCATTCATTCTTCCGCCTGGAGTTTTGTGGGGTACGGGAGAAGGCTACTCTGCTTTAGTCTGGAGCTATCCCACTTTCGACTTTTTGATGCTTATCAATCTGTTCAAAGAATCACCAAACTGATACAGCGTCTGTCAAATCAGGCTGTCGAGACAGCTGTGTAATTCGTTCGAAAAAGAAACGGAGAACCTCTCAAGCATACAGGGTAAATTAACAAAGGATTTTATGACGCAGAGTTAGTCGTGAGAGTTGAAACTTTCCTGATTTTTTTGCTAGTTTTAAAGGAATAAATGTCTCCTTTAAAGCAGGTAAAATGTGGGCACAGTCTAAGAGTCGCAAAAAGAGGGGTTTTTGGAGGGTGTTTTTCTCTTAGGAGTGGGATTAGAAGAACATTATTCTCAGATTAGCAGTGGAGTTTTGAATGATAAAGGGAACAAGGTCATAAGATTAATTATAGATTACTTTATACTCTAAGAAGCTGGATTTTTGTTGTTGCTTTAATATGGATTTAGAGGGACACTTAATGTTATTGTAATTATTAAGTGAAAAGGATATATTTTGTTCGTATGTTATACCTAGTGTAATAGACAACCCACCTATTAAAAAACATAAGAGAAAATTAGAATCGTCTTTGGATTCAAAGTTTGTGTATATTTGTAGGTAAGGAGATCCAGGGACAATCTGCTAATGACCAAGCAAAACATAATATTGGTACACAAAGCAGAATCAATAGGTAATTAATGATAAATTATCAAAAATGAGATTCGGCACTTCTGCAGTATTTCAAAAATGATATTTTCATTAAAATATAAACTATTTTAATATTTTAAGAAAATATTGATAAATGAGAATGACATATTAAAGCATATTTGAAATAGCAACATGTTTTTAGGATCTAGCCCAATGTATAATTCCAAAATATAACATCTTAAAGATTCTTCAAACATTAATTCCTCTAGTAAATAGAATACCTAGTGGCACATCGATACCTCTAAAAGGCCTAACTCATAATAGGTATGCAATAAATATTTCTTGAAGAGTCTCTGTTAATCCATATAGGGGGATATAAATTTTTTAAAAAAAGGTTTCTCAAGAAGCTCATACTCTCGCTGGGAGACTGAAACTAAAAACATTTAAAAGAAAAGTTCTGGATAGTTCTTCATGCATAGAACCTCATGCCTGTTTTGGACCATGGGTGCTTCAGGCACTTAGATTGATGTGAGCTGAAATATTCAAGAAATTCTTCGCAGTAGGGTCAGGACCCAGTGTGGGCCTGAGAAATGGGCAAAATATCAGTAGATAGAAAAGAAAAGAAGTGACTTCCTATGGGTGAGTTGTCAGCAAATATATGTAGCCTAAAGAGTAACTGGCTCTGACTGAAGCAGAATGTTTGATTGGAGGCCTTGGTTTAAAAAAAAAAAAAAGCATAAGTTACATGAAGAGTCAAGCTTGCCAGAATTAAGGAAAAATGTGTATTTCTAAAAGTGACTACGGAAATCATCATTTAACACTTATTTTTCTATCTAAAATTCAGAGGATAATGTATGTAAAAATATGCAAGAATCCCAGGAAACCCAGATATCCAACCACCTAGATGAAATTGTTGGTGCTGTCAGCATAACGCCTCAAAAGAAGATCTCGAAACAGCTGACTCAGACATTGCTCTTTCAGCCTCCTCGAGAGAAACTCCACCTGTGTGAAGAGAAAGCAAAGTCCTATTCCAGCAGGCATGAAGTAAGGGGCCTTTCTTTTCTATACTGTGCTCTGGGAATTGAGAAGTATAATAGCTTAGGTTACATCCCTACAATCTGAAGCTTGGCAGAAGAATATAAACAGGAGTGTGCCTTTGTCACAGCTCGATTGGGTGTAGTACAGCTCAGGGTTCCAGCGCAGCAGTTGCCAGTCAGCGTCCGTTTGCTGAATGGATGCACGAATGAACAAACAAGTCTACCCTGATCTGTGTGTATACCGGAATGACTGGCCGTAGGCTTCACCCATCAGTCAGTAAGTAATCAGCGCCCCCTATGGGCCAGGTGTCGGTAGTGCAATACAACATAAAGCAGATGAAGCTTCTGCTCTCCAGAGCTTAGATTTCCTAGGTCCTTTATCTTGTTCTATATATACTTCTTAAAAGTTTTACTCATTCACTCGTTCATTCCATATGCATTTCTCTACCACCTTCTATTTGTTGGGTCCTGTTCATTCATTCATTCATTCATTTCTCAAATATCTACTGTACGTGTAATAAGTGCCAAGTGCCGTGCGGGTGCTGGGGGCACAGTCGGAAGGCCACAGGCTCTGCCTCGGAGGGATCTATGGTTCGGTTGAGAAGACAGACAGGGAGACAGATAGTGGTAGTCAGTGTGATAAGGTCTGTGATGGACACAAGCTCAGGTGAACGTGGGGGTTGGGGAAGAGGACTGGGCAGTGATCGAGATGAGTTTCAGGTGTGTACAGCATCGTGCTTCCATACAAAATGATCATCGCAGTGAGTCCAGTGAACATCATTACCACAACTAGTTACAATTTTTTTCTCTAGTGAACATCATTGCCACAACTAGTTACAATTTTTTTCTTGTGATGAGAACTTTTTAAGATCTACTCTCTTAGCCAGTTTCAAATACACGATACAGTGTTATTAGCTATAGTCACCACGCTGTGCTGTCTTTTACATCCCAGGTCTCATTTATTTTGTGACTGGAACTTTGTACCTTTTGACCCCTTCACCCATTCTGCCCACCCCCCACCCCCACCCCACCAACTCTGGCAACCACCAATCTGTTCTCCATATCTATGAGTTTGTTGTTTTGAGGTTTTTAGCTTTTAGGATTTTTTAGATTTCACATATAAGTGAGATTAGAAGGCATTTGTCTTTGTCTGTTTGACTTATTTCACTTAGCATATTATCCTCAAGGTCCATCTATGTTGTCACAAATGGCAATATTTCATTCTTTTTTATGGCTGAATAATATTTCATTATATATGTGTATGTGTGTATATATATATTCACATTTTCTTTATCTATTCATCTATTATTGAACACTTAGGTCAGTTCCATATCTTAGCTATTGTAAATAACACTGTAATGAACATGGGGGTGCATATATCTTTTCAAGTTAGTGTTTTCATTTTCTTTAGATAAATGCCCAGAAATGGAATTGGTGGATCATATGGTAGTTCTACTTTTTAATTTTTTTATGCCATCTCATTTTTCAGTTTCTATTTTTCTGTCAATTGCTGAGGCTGAGCAC
>NW_006443292.1:3844845-3861691 GCF_000325575.1 Pteropus alecto | reverse complement strand
AGAGAGGGCATGAATCCAACTTTGAATATGTGCTTATTCATTATGCAACAGATATTTATGAAGCACCTACTATGTGCCAGGCTTTGTGCTAGGTAGGCCAAAGCTGGCAGCCTTTCTCTGCTACAGAATTAAGCCATACTGCCCCAAACGGATTGTTTGTTGTCTGTTTTGTTCTCTGACATATCCCAGGTGCTTAGAACCAAGTCCAGCACATAGTAGGCCCTCAATAAACATATATCAACTGGATATAACTACAGATATTGTGCCTTGTGGCCCTGTGCTTTCAGCTGTCTAAACGGCTTCTCTGTCTCACAGTACCAGCAGGCGATTCGGGAGCTGGTGCGCTGCGTGGCCCTGACACGGATTTGCTATGGCGACCCCCACTGGAAACTGGCAGAGGCGCACGTCAACCTGGCTCAAGGCTACCTCCAGCTGAGAGGTGGGTTTTCTGCTTTTTTCTCCCCACCAAATTTGACTCACACTTCACTGGAAGGATTGCGTTTTCTTGAACCTTCTCCACTCCACACGGTGAGAAGCCATCTCCCTCAGAAAGAGTCAAGGAGATTTTTTTTATATAACATATAAAAAAAGAGAAGGAAGATTTTAGCCCTTTGGAGCTTTGTTTTTTATGATCCTAAGAAAATTAATTTGTTAGACTGAATTGTAGAAAGGGCCCGGGGCACAGAGTAGGGGCCTAAAATGGGGTCCGTTCGCATTCAGATTGATGAAGAGGCTTCTGCCTGTAAGCGATCAGCTCCCCCACCCCTATTAAATAAAAAATTAAACCAAGTGGGCATAAACAGAAGGTAATTATTTGGATCATACCATTTAACAATCCAAGGGTAAAACTTACTGTAGGCTCGGCAAGATTCAGGGGTCCGAACACGTGATCCGTTTCCATTTCTCTTTCTTTCTACCACTCGCCTCTGTTTTTCTCTGTATTGTCTCCATTTTTTTGCCAGGCTTTGCCCACAACATTTCGACTTCCTCCTCAGCAGTCCCCAGGAGGAAAAGACTGTCTCTCCACCAAATCTGGGCATCTGAGGATGTGGGCATTCTGATTGGGTCAGTGTGGGTTGCGTACCGAAGGCTGGGGAGACTCTGATTGGTCAGATCGGTCTTTTGACTCTACCAATGGGTCCTGAGGAGAGGCCGGCCTTGGCTAAATCACGCAGATTGGGGGCCAGGTAGCCCCCAAAAGAAGACAGGAAAGGAGGATGGGTGCGGGGAAGGTAAAAACAACAGGATATCATGTCTTCTTTCTGATTGGGCAACTTATGACTAGAGGCACGAGAGCGCATCTTTGTACTGTGTTTCTTCATGTGAAAAGATGCTGATGCTGATGCCGATGCTGATGCTGATGCTGATGCTTGTGGTGGTGGTGACCACACGCTGTCCCAGGCCTGAGGAGACAGACTTGGAGGGATTTGCTGATGCTGATGCTGATGCTGATGCTGATGGTGGTGGTGAGGCTGATGCTGATGCTGATGCTCCTGGTGGTGGTAGTAGTGATGATGATGCTCAGTTCCCAGGATCTGCCCAGTGAGTAAACAAAATAACAGACATGGAAAACACCACGATGCCACACGTAAAATTGCCACCTGATAAATTTGGCCAACTCTGATTATACGCTGGTTCTACCTTTTAGATGAGGGACTGTCAGAGCTGGAGGGGACCTTGGAGATCATCTAGTTCACACCCCCCACCCCCACCTCCTGTGTTTCCAATTCAGAGGCGATAAGTCTGAGTTGACACAGCTCACCCCAGAGCCCTTTGTTAATAAGCAGATGATCTGAGACTCTGCTCTAGAATTTTGGATGCCGGTACCTGGCATCTGGGATTTCAAATGATGCTTTTCTTCCATAGTCTGCTCCCTTTCTGCATGACAGTCTTTCTTTCTCGATTTAAAGTAAAAAACAGTATCTGCTATTTGCTGAGGTCTTATAGGGTGCTGGCCACCATGCTATTTTCCATGCATAATCTCATTCGGTCTTCACCACCATCCTATAAGGTGGGTAATATTATTATCCCCGGTTACAGTTGAGGAAGCTGAGGCCAGAGTTCCAGGGTGAGTGGTGAGGGGATAAGAGCAGGGACTTCATTCCGGTCGGTGTGACTTCAGAGCCAGTGTCCCTGAACCTCAGCCCCCACTGCCTCCAGTAAACTGAGTGCACACGATGTGAACGCGTGGACCAAGTTGAAAACACAGTCTACCATGCCTTTTGCAGTACCGCGTGCATAGTTGGCACTAATAGATTTCTGGCACGTTGAGGAAGTGTGTGCTTTAAAGAAAATGAGACACAATTCTGTAAGAGGTTATTCATGAAGCGCATACCCTGAATTTTCTCTATCAGAAAATATATTCTTTATATAGGAACGGAATCAACTTCATATTTGACAGCGATTTTAGAGATCTGAGGTACGATTCCATAGAATGAAGAACATAGGACCAGGAGTGTGTGGATATGAGTGGAGGGAAGTGTGTCAGGGGGTGTCAGTGTGGGGAAGGGGGTGGGAGAGTGAAGTGAAATGCCCCGAAACATAACAGGTGACGCCCAGTGGCACTTTTGCCACACATTAATAAGCCTGTGGAAGGACACCGGGCTGCCCCAGGGAATTGGTTCTTGGCAGTACCTTTTTTTACTCCATTTTTTTTTCATATTAGTCTATTTATTACCACATAGGAATAAGAGGTTGGAACACATTAGCCCATTACCTCATTGCAAACGTGTTTGTAAATTTTCGTAGATATCATCATACTTGTATTATGTGAAAATAACTCTCCAAAGTCTAATTATGGATGGGTGAGCAGAAGATTCCGAATTTTTAGTATTCCATTAAGCTTGCCATCACAAAGCCAGATTTAAAATTCACGAATATCTTCTTTCCTGCCCAGAATGCGACAGTCCTTGCATTCCGTGAATTTTTTTATAATTACTTAGAACATGTTTTACGTCTGATATCGGTGAGCTTTCAAAGCTGTTCAATTCCTGCTCATTCTGTTCATTTTATGTCTTAAAAAACACATTCTGGGAAAAATTTATCTTGAGTACTAGAGTGGGAAAATTCTATTATAAGTACTAGGTATGAAACACTTCTTTGATTTCTACAGTCGTGACAATATTTCAGCTGCCTCGATACATCTCCAAGTGTCACTTGACGATACGTGAAGGAGGCCTCATTAGATTCTTGTCCAGCTGAGATGAAACAGACACTTCTTTTTCTTTGTCCACAGGACTGTCACTGCAGGCAAAACAACATGCAGAAAAAGCCAGAGAAATCCTCACCAACGCCATCATGCCTCCCTTCAGCGACAATCTGGATGTTTTCAAGTGTTCGATTGAGCTTTTCCATACGTTGGGGAGAGCCTTACTCTCCATTCAGAAGTATCCTTTGCGTCTACTCCTTACAAACACAAACACTGCTCCGAGTTCTGGTATTTAATGCTCAAGGCCACACTCAGGGAGGGTGACGGGAAGTATGAGAGCCAGAGATTCTGGGGTCCCAGAATCTAGAAGCAAGTGTAAAGTTTCCTGAACACAACTCAGATTTAAGGAAGCTGCAGAGAACTTGACAAAAGCAGAGAGACTTTTGAAGGAGCTGCTGCAGTGTGGAAGGATTATAAAGGACGAATGGATAGAAATTCAAGCTCCGATCACATTGTCTTTCGCACAGTGAGTTTCTGGGTTAGGACTTTCTGTGTACGCGGGGGCTGGGGGTTCTTTGCCAGAAGCATCTGTCTTCAAGCGTGAGGCGTTTCTTCGTGATGCTGTGTCCTGGCTTTTACGGTTATGACAATCTTTCATGCTGACAGGACATATCTCCATGTGTCACTTGACAATACGTTTGTAGTATATATCTCACGGTTTCTCACTGTTTCTCACTTGGCGTTGTTTGTAGTCGGTGTCTGTACCTTAGTTCACTGCTGCTGCTGGCTGCTGCTCAGCGCCACTTAGAAGGCGTCTGTCACATCGCGCTCGGCCATCCTCCTAGCTCTAGCCACTCAGCTTGTCCCCAGCTCCCTGCTCCCATGATGGCACTGTTACGAGCACCCTCATGCAGCTCCTGTGGCCAAAATGGACTTCTCCTGGGGTCTGTCCCCCAGGGGTAGGGTTGCGTGGTCACAGGGTACATCCGTACTTCAAGTTCATGGCACACTGGCCAGCGCTACCCCCATCGACACTCCCCCTCCCATATATGTGGGTTCCTGTTTCCTCACATCCCCAATAATATTTGCATTGTCTGTCCTAACCTTTGCCACCCTATGCATGTAACGGGCTGGCTAATTATTTTTCAATTCTACTTAGGTTTCTCTTATGAATGAGTTCGAGGACCTCTTCATATACTTCTTAGCCATTTGGGATCCCCTTCTGTGACCAGCCTGTTAGTATTCATCCTCATTTTTCTTGTCTGACTTCCTGTACTTTTTTGCCGTTGTTGATAATCCAGAGATTATCGTATATTATAAATTAGTGCTATTGCAAATATTTTCTTACTTCTATTGCCCATTTATAAATGTTGTCTATAGTGTCCTTCGTGGCAATAAAATTCTTAATTTTGCTAGAGTCAAATTCCTTCATTTTTAACCTAATGATTTGTGCTTTTGGAGTTTGTCCAGAAAGTCTTTCCCACCCAAAAGTTAAAGGTATTTTCCAAAATGTCCTGCTTTAACTTTTAACACATACCATCATCACCAACATTAACTTCTTAGTATTCATAATTTAGCGTATAAATTATGCTTGAATCCAAAGAATAGTCACGTGATATGTGTTCGTGTGTGGATATATGAGATTTTTCAGGGTATTCAGCTGTCATTGATGGCTGATTTTATTGCATTATCGATGGAAACGTATTTATATGGTATGGACTCTGAAAGTGACTGAAGCTTCTTTTGTGACCTAGTCCAAGGGCGATTTTTGTGAAAGTTCCAAGTGTGCTGCAAAAGAAATTGTGTTCTTTACTTGTGTAAGGTTGTAATAAGTCTGTTGCAGGGGGACCTTATTAATTCTGTCATTCAAACTTACATTTTTATCTTTTGCCAATTTGATAATTAATTTTTAAGATGCGTATGTTTAAATTTTGAACTGCAATTATCGGTCTAGGTAGAGCTGTCCATGGTTCTGCCAGACGTTGTTTTCTATAGTCTGATATATTCTGTTGGGCGGGAGGTTAACATGGCAGCATTTCTTAATCCATTATTTTATCAGTCAGTGTATATTGTACTTCTCTGTCCCTATATCTCTGTTTATTTTGCCTGATATTAAAATTGACACCTTAGCTCTCTTTCGGTATAAATTTTCCTATGAAAACTTTGTCCATCCTTTAATCTTCATTTTTTTTTGTTCTAATTACTGATACACTGGAGTGTAAATTTGCTTTTCTCCTACTAGGTTTATGTTCCTTTCTTTTCTCCTTTCTTGACTTCTTTTAGTTTAGTCAAATATTTTTATCATTCCGTTTTCCTATTAACTGGTAAGTTATACATTATTTTAGTTTTCTTCTACTGGTTACCATAGAATCTGTCACTTATATCCCTAACTTATTAGACTCTAATGGAAATTAGTCAATTTAACACCTCTTGGACAACGCAAGGACCTTTGAGTGTGTTAATTCTCTTTATCTCCTGCTTGGTCGCATGTTTTTCTGTATTTAAATCACCATATATTTCATACCACCGAGAGAAAGAAGATATTTGTAATACATATACCTGACCAAAGGCTCGTATCTAGAATCTGTAAAGAACTGCTGTGTGTCAATTAAACAAACATAATCGAATATAAATATGGGCAAGAGACTTTTCACAAGAAAAGTACTCACATAGCTAGTAAACATTAAACAATGTTCCAACTCATTGAAGAAATGAAATCTAAAGTCATAAGATACTGTTCCGTTGCCATTAGAATGGCAAAGGTTTTTAAAAGACTGATAATATCAAGTGTCGACAAGGATGTCGTGCTATCCTATGCTTTCTTATATGTTGTTATTTAGAACAAATTTGGTACAACTGCTTTAGAAAGCTGCCTTTATCTACTACACTTAAAAGTGTGCCTACCCTCCAACCCAGCAATATCACCTCTAAATACACACCCAATGGAAACGCATACATATGGTCACCAAAAGGCATAGCCAGAATGTCCAAAGGTACGCTACTTGTAATAACCAAGAACTGGAAACAACCCAAATGTTGATCAAAAGCAGGATAGATAAAATCGTGTTCTGTTTATACAAAGAAAATGATCCAGGCACTTCCATGGTTAACATCACAGATGATTCTCAGAAGCAAAATGTTTGGAAGAAGCCAGACCCCAAAGAATTCATACCGTAGCATTGCACTTATGTAACCAGACGAGGCCAAGGGCAGGGACTGGGAGGAGCTATCAGTTCAGAATTCTCTCTCGTGTGGTAAGGTAGGAAATATGCCAACCAGAGGTCCAAGATCTGATATTTGTTGCCATCTGTTGAGACCTAACTCACATTATTAGTACTTAATGTTGAACACTGTTGCTACGGAATAGAATAAAATATCTTTCTCTGCCAGAATCCACACCTCCTCCAAGAGTGCTTTCCAAATTAGCAGTTCCAAACCTCGCCAGCAGATGGCGCGCCTCGTACGCATCCGTGCTGAACACGTAACAAATTTACTTGGCGTTTAGCAGAGTTAAACTTTGTTTTCTTTTTTTCCATCCCGATTCTTCACCTTGACATAGTCACTGGCACTTCCATGTTTAAACTGGTGGTTTTCGTTCAATCACTTGGCTTCGTTCCCTCCTCGAAATGTGAAGGTTTTGTGCAAACCGAAGTGCTTTAAGAAGTAATGGAGGCTTTGGTTTTGTTCATTTCTATAGTTATAATGGCAAGCACAGGGGCCTTTTCTTTTGCCAGGTCTTGGAGGTGGAAGGCCAGGATAATTTCTCAGGCAGCTCTCGCGGGATTTACGTTTCTCTTAAAAGGGTATCTTTTAGGTGCATCCTCTCCTACTCTCGCCTTGCCTTTTATGGTGCTCGTCGGAGTATGAGAGTGAGTCACGCTCCCTGCCTTCCATCCCTCAATGTGGCCCGAAGCCTCATCCCTTCTACCTGGCTGTGCTTTCATCCCAGAAATGATCGGATTTTAAAGCATGTACTTACCTCACAGACTAATATTCTCTCTTCAAGGCTGCCCCTGGCAGTATTCTTTCCTGTATTTTTTTTCTCTCTCTCTGACTTGAGTTGGCTGAGTGTTTTTGTCTTTGCTCTCATGAGCCACCTAAGCTGAGAATCAGATGGTCTTTTATAATTCATTTTAAAGTTCGAGTTTGTTTCTTCGTCTTGAGATTTGGAAAGTGATTGTAACAGGTTTCCAAAGGGGGGGAAAAAAAAAAATAGGGAAGGTTTCTCCCTTAGCCAGTTCTTCCTGGAAACAGGTAGAAAATAATGGAAAAAAAAAAAACAAAAAACAAAAAAACAATGGCAGGTTGGGGCGGTATGTATACCTACCTACCTGCCATCACCTCATTAGCGTGCTGGAGTTTTACTCACTTCCATCTGCTTCCCCACAAAGCGTGCCCGCTGGCTTTTATGGGACATATTTGACACTTCGGCAATAACGTTTACTTTCAGACCCCACCGTCGTCCCTAAGTCGGTCCAGTCAGCTTTCCGGACTCCGCGTTCATTTTTTATTGCATACCGTCACCTGGAGGTCCTGAGGTCCAGGCTGCACCTCTGTAGACGTGTTTCTTTAATACGTCACTTTCTCTGTGTTTGTCTTTGGGGCGTAAAGGGGTTCGAAGCCCTGCTTCTCCCTGCTGTTCTCCAGCAAAGATGCTTCCCCTGTCGGCTCCTCCCGGGGGACACTGTGTGCTTGGAGCGCTTTATGCCTCGTCAACCAAGAAGGAGATGGTTTTGTTTTTTTGTTTTTTTCTGGCACTTTTCCTCACCCTACATTCCTGTGATTGAAGCAAGGTTCTCAACTTACGCTTTTTTAAAAAATCTTTTTTTTTTTTTCTTTAATGTGGGGAAGCAGAAAAGCCACATGGCACAGATGGCTTTCATATACTTTATCTACTTCCTATTTCTTGAATCCACGAACGCTTTACCGTTCCAGAGTGTTGCGTTTCTGTCTTTCCCTCTGTCACTATGTCCTTTCTAACACCGCGTCAGGATGTAGTGAAACACACATTTTTCTTAAACATTTGCAAATAATAATAACGGTGATTTTAAACAACTGCACTAGCTACCAGCTCTCGACTGCTTTCAATGCCGGGCTCTCGCTAAGCGCTTTGCAAGGCCTCATCCTTTCTAAGCCACGGTCCTCCCCATGCGGTGAGGTCCTCTGCTCATTTCTATTTTCAAATGAAGCATCTGAGGCTGAGAGAAGCAAGGTCATTTCCCAGGGTCACAGCCGGGAGGTGGCAGAGCAGCGCTGTCTGTCACTTTCTTGCTTCCAGACCCTGAACCCTGACACCTGACAACGCGCTCTACAGAGCAGTCTTTCCCTGAGGCGGAGGGAGACCCAGGTGTAAACCTTTGCTTCCTCTGCCTCCAGAAAATCTCATCAATAGCGTTCCCACAAAGCCTCTGCTTTTCACTGCGGCTCAGTATTCTTGCCAAATTCCAGACCTTTTCTAAGGAAACCCTCTGTCGCCTCGGTAATGCCACAGGAGACTGCATTTGCTTGTTGCATGTTAAGAGCAAGCGTTCATCCCTCTGAGAGCCTCTGAAGCTCATCGGAGAGGAGACAGCGTCTCATCGCGTGCTCTGTAGAATCACTGCGGATATATTTTCATTCAATACAATATGCCACGGTTTAAGTTGTGGACCTGCCAGATTAACACACGGCCACATTCTGCTTTCAGAATTCCCTGTCTTTTCATCTGTCTGCTGTGCTTCCCGAAGTGTTTCGATAGCTTTAGGATCACGCATTATGGGCATACTAGCTAATAAATCCTCAAAGCGTCCCTGGCAGGTAGATAGAAATGAAAAAGGAGAAAACGCTGCTCTCTCAAACATTACACGTGAGCAAATGGAGACAGAAAAGATGCCGTGAAATTGACTGATGCTCTAAGTGAGTTGGAGATGGGGGTAAGACCGTAATTTAGTTATTTCCTGGTATAATCCGCCCCTCGATTCTCTTTTTATTAAATCTATTGCGAAGCTAAAGTAATTTTATTTTCCATCCTGTCTATTATGTGAACAGCGTGCTGTCGGGGGACTCCGGAAGGCTCACTGTACAGTGCATTAGCTTGACAGCCTCCGTTTCCGGCTGTGGGGTAGTGCCAGGGTCTGAGAAGGGCCTGCAGCAGCGCCCCCACACAGCGAGGCACGGAAAGCCCTTCATTCTGTGCACACACCACACAGCAGAGAGTTAGTTGTCTTTGCTCATCTTTTAAAGAAAATATCTCAGGCATATGAAAGTATAGATATTGATACTCGCGTACACACCGCCAAGCTTACCAGACAGAACATTCCAGATAAACGGAAAGCCTGTTATGCATTTTTGCCAATCCTATTTTCTTCCCCGTACATTACAGGTAATTATCTTGCTGAATTTAGTGTTTTTCATTCCGCCGAATGTATGCATGTATATATATATATAGAATGCACAGCATTATTTTTTATTTTTAAAACTCTATGTATATGTTTTCTTCTATAGCTTGCTTTTTTTTCACATTACATTTGCATTTTTGAGACGTATCAATGTCAGTTGATGTGTGTAGGACCAATCTCTTCATTTTAATCCTTCATACCGCGCTTAATCCATCGACTTTCCCTAATTATCCATTCTCATGAACATGAGGGTTGACGTGCAAATGGCCTCCAGTTTTTTACCGTTAGAAACACTGTTTTCACGATCACTCTTACCCGTGTCTGGGAGGATTATGTCTGCGGTGTCTTCCAGGCGTGAGATCGCCTGGGAGGATTATGTCTGCGGTGTCTTCCAGGCGTGGGATCGCCTGGAAGTTATAATACAGCATGAGAGAGATTTTCCGAGCAGGGGGTTCACAGTTCTGTGGGAGCAGAGTCAGGTGTTCACAGAGCCACCCAACTCAGTCTGGGATGTCAGAGAGCGAAGCCAGGGCTAGGGTGAGGGAGCCGGGTGTCAGGACACACCATTTAAGGTCACGGCGGAAGTGAAGGACCTATTCTTTACTTCCTCGGCACATGCTTCATCATTTATGAACGTGAAAAAGGAAGAAGAAATGTTGTGTTGTTTTTTTCCTTTACTCAAGGATCTGTGGCATCGTCTGAGTTCTGGAGGCTAAATTAGGTGGGGCAAAGTCTGAAGTCATTTTGAAAGTATGTGATCTTCTCTAGATTCTAGACTAGAAGTTGGCACATTTTCTTTTTTGTAAAGGCCCAGGCAGTGAATAGTTTAGGTTTTGGAGGCCATATTGTGTCTGTTGCAGCCACTCAACTCTGCCACTGTAGTGCAAAAGCAGCCACAGACAATATGTTACAAGTGGGCGTGGCCATGTACCAATAAAACTTTATTTACAAAAACAGTGAGTAGATTTGGCCCCCAGGCCATAGTTTGCTGACTCCTGTTTTCTATTATGTAATCTTCATCTACCAGGAATCTACTGCTTTGGCTAAGTGATTTGTTGTCAACCATGTGCTTCAAAGCCTTTTTCTGTCACCAAAGATGGCACTGGGTTTTCTCTTGAAAAAGAAAACGTGATACTTACAAAGGTAATTATTACATTCTAAGCTTAGAAATCAGAAGGCAAGTCCTATATTACTGGTCACCTCTTAGTCCCTTCCTTTGCAAGACTAGGGTTGCTGCGAGCTACCTACTTGGTCCAGAAACATGTTGCTGTTCTCTTCCTGTGTTTTAAAACCTCTTTACAATTATTGAGGAAATCCCAGTTCATAAGCTATGCAGACAGCAGTTTATTTCATTATGGCCACCTGAACCACAGGTCTGAAAAATATCTTTACTTCTGTCAGTCAATTACTTTGGAATTTATCGAAGAGCAAAAATAGTGGAAAATATCCAACTATCGAGTTGAAAACAAGACTATTTTTTGTAGTCTCTTAGTCACTCTCTCACATGACATCTCAGTTTACCCATGGGCAGTTTGGGAATTGTAAGGCCTTTTTAAAATAAAGATTCTGGGGCGGAACGCAACATAGCAAGGGTTGGTATCTCTCATTACGAATTTTGTTTACATTACAGTTTTCCATGTAAAAAAAAAAGTTTCTAATAGTCTTACCAAATATTTTGGAGGCGATTGTTTTTAAATGTCTGTTACCATATTTGCTGAGCAAAATATAGAGATACATTTTTTTATACGAGAGAGTCTTATCTCAAGAAGTGACAAGAATATTTCCCCACTGCCACCCTTACCTGTAATTTTTAAATTAACATTTTTCTGATGTAACAGTACTACAGTTTTATAGAAGAAAATTCGGGAAATTTAGAAAATATAAACGTGAAAAGTAGAATCACTAACAACCCACTTCTTAGAGGTAACTATTGCCAACATCTTAAGCGATCATTTAGATCTCTTTATGCGTATGTGTACATCTAGATTAGATATATTGAAATTTTCATACGCATGAGATATTATAGAAAGGATTTTTGTAATCTGCCTTTTTACTGAAGAGTATATAGTGGAAATACTTCTATATGGATAAATACGGATCGGCGTCAGCTTTAATGGCTAAGTGGCATTCTATAGTATGGATGTACTTACTGTAAGCTGCTTAGATAACTGCCTCTGGGTGTATTTTAAGTGCTTTGTACTTTTCCACTGTTACAAAGAATGCGTAGGTAAACATTCTCATATATATATCTTCTTGTCTTGCCACACTGTCTCTTCAAGATAAGCTACGGAGGTGCAACTAGCAGAAATGCGCGTGTGCATATATATGTACAATTCTGATACAGAAAAGGTTACGCCCAAATTATATTCTCCCCAACAGTTAATGATAGTGCTTCGCGAGCTCACCACTATTGAAGAATTTCTATAATTTCTCAACAGATCAATTATCAGCATCGCAGCGTCCTTAATGGTTGCTGTTGTCGTGAAATATTTTACATTTTTTAAACCAACACCTACATAGCACTTACTATGTGTCAGAGACTGTTCAAGGTGTTTTTATGAATATTAACTAATTTAATCTTCATAACCTGGTGAAGTGAGCATTGTTACTTTTTCAATTATGTTTAATCACTTTGATTTTTTCTTTTTAGGATGTATCAAAGTCAGAAGAAGTCAAAAGAAGCTCTGCCCCATTACCAAGAGGCTTTAAAATATACTGAGATCAGCAAAGGTGAAGAGAGTCTCGAGTGTGTACCGATACTGTTTTTTTTTTGTAGGAGTTATAAAAGTCAGAAGAAATAAAAAGAACCTCTGCCCCATTACCAAGAGGCTTTAAAATATACTGAGATCAGCAAAGGTGAAGAGAGTCTCGAGTGTGTACCGATACTGAGGGAATTAGCGGGTGTAGAGCAAGCCCTGGGGTGCCACGACGCATCCATCGACCATCTCTTGCAGGTAAGCTGTGGCACACTGGCCACCAAAGCGGTTCTCAGCCCAAAGCTTTTCATGGACACGAGCGGAATCGCCGCTCTGAGAAAGCCTGGCTTTGTTATTTGTTTGAGATGCGTAGAACATGTGGCCTGAAGTAAGATGTTCAACAAACATCTTCATATACTGGCCAGGTGGGTGAGTGTGGCGTACCTGTCCTCCCCAGGTGTACATTCCACAAGCAGCCCGAGTGTCCCGGAAGATGACTTTTTTCATGCTAGGTGCATAATTTAAGTCTTATTTCCTGGAAAGTCTCTTTATCCTTTAGTATTGATCTGTTCAGAGCTTATGTTATCAAATTGACACGGATTCTTTTTACTACCCTCCAAAACCTTCACCTGAAGCCACTTAGAGTTGTCACCTATTCGCTGCTGTTCTACTTTATCGTTGTGTGATTCCTCCATGAGTGTGTCTGTCCGTCAGGCTTCTCCAGAGAAGCAGAACCAATAGGGTATCTGCACGTAGAAAGAAAGATGATTTTAAGGAATTGGCTCACGCAAACGTAGGGGCCGACAAGTCGGAAATCCGTAAGGTAGGAGGCCAGCTGAAAACTCAAGCAAGATGTTACAGTCTTGAGGGGGAATTCCTTCTTTTTTTGAGGATGATCTCCTTTACTCAGACGTTAATCACATCTACAGAATACATTCACAGCAACATTTAGACTGGTGTTTGACCTAACAACCGGGCACCATCACCCAGCTGAGTTGACACAAAAAATTAACCATCACAGTGAGTTTTCGTATCATACCATCTGCAGAAAGCACATTTTAAATTGTTTTCTGAGAATTTTTTCCTGTTACAGTTGTAAAATATAGACTAGTTCATTCTTGTTATTTCAAATGTGATATAGTAATGACATGGCACTGAGATTTCTTTACTGCTGTTTTTAAAAATTTATCTGATCTTTATAGTCCCACCTACAGTGTATCAGAGGGACCCATCCTATCACTTTATCTGGATTATCTTAACTATTACTACCACCCTGTGACATATTACTATGTGTAATTTATAGAAAAGGAAGTCAGGTATTAAAAAAGCTGAGGAATATGTCCAGGAAAACCATTCATGCTCATAGACGCCATCACCTAGATTCAAACCCAGTATCTTTAGCAAGATGATTCTGGCTGACCCAGAGAGGATGGATGCGGGGGGACGTGTTGAGAGTGGGAGTAGAGGGACCAGTCAGGAGGCTGTGGAGGCAGCGGAGGCTAAAGGCGATGGTGCCTCAGCTAGGAAGATGACGGCGTGGGTGAAGAGAGCCGGTGCGTTTGACAAAGATTTAGGAGGCAGAGGTGATGGCAAGTGGAGATGGATTGGATGTGGGTAGAAAAGGGAAGGCGGAGAGTCAGAGGCGACTCCTGGGTTTCTGTTCCGAGCAACCGATTGGATGCTCGGGCCATGTGCAGCGAGGGACACGCGTGACCAGGTGATGGAGAGATGGCGAGTCTGGGTGTTGGCGGTGAGTCTGGGTACAAGTGGAAGCGCCGGCAAGGCAGGCAGGGGATCAGGACCGGAGGTCAGCGAGCACGTCTGGACGCCCTCCGCTCTCACGTAGCAGTTCCTTGCGGGAGGACGAGATCACCTTGGGGGTCTGTGGACATTGGTCAAGTAAAGAAGAATGACCAGGCAAAGGAGACAGAGACGAATTTGCAAGAAAAACATGAGGACAAGTGAAAACGAAAGTAAGATCGTCTGTGTCTTCTGATGTCTTTTGCTGGTGCAGAGGACACGGAGTGGCTGGGAGGATGAACGAGTTCATGTGTGCAAAGTGCTTCGCACAGCGCCTGATACATCATGGCACTTTTGGCCTTTTAAAATTTTTTTCTTTCTTTCCCAGTCTTTCTTTTCTCTTTCTTTCGCCCGTGACCTTGTGGGAAACATCGGGGCAGTGAGAAGGATAGAAACCAGATTCGCATGAGGCAATAAATGTGGATGTCTGTTTCAAAAAGTTCTGAGAGGTCAGGAAGACTGACCCAGACTGACACAGGGCTTGGCGTTAGGGAACCACGTGATTTTGAATCTAAGCTAGAAGGATTCCTCTGTATTCGGGTTATAGGAGAATTCTCTCATTTTTATAAAACTTGTAAAGTTTGATAGGTGGCTTTTCATTTGTCGTTTATTCTTGAGGTTAGTAAAGATTAGAGAGCATTTCAAAAAATAGTTGCTGATGATTGTTAAAGAGATTGCTCGGTGAAGTCGAAATAGCATTGGACTTGAAATCAGAAGCTCCGAGTTGAAGTTCAGATTCTTCTGTTTACCAGCTGTTTGATTGGACAAGTCATTGAGCCTCTCAAGAAAACAACAACAACAACAACAACAACAACCCCGCAAAGACTGTGGTCACTTTACAGAACCATTCAAAGGTTCAAGACAGAAAGTATTTTGTGAACCATTAGGCATGTCGCCAGTGTGAGCTACTTTTATTTATTAACAGTAATTTTTAAACATTTATCAAAGCTCCCCCTTTACTTTGGGAACTTTACCTAAGGTATAGACAGGTGCAGGGTGGCTGCAGCTCTCCAAGGGACCTCGTGCCTCAAAGCCGTTTATTAAGTACACAGCAAGAAAAGAGGTTTTATTTCCCATCTTGTTTTCCACTCTTCATTCCTTTGGAGTGAGAGAAACGCCCAGAGAAAAAAGAGCTTTTATTTTCTGCAGAATGGTAGAAACGTTCCAGAGTATTTTAGGAACTAACCCATTAAAATGGAGAAAAATAAAGCAAGCCCCACAGAGCCATCACGCACGGAAGGCAGCAGTCCCAGAGACTGATGAAAGCTGTCATCGGCCCGTCGGTCCCTCTGCAGCAGGGGGCTGTGAGAAAACCATACAAACGTGATTGTTTCTGAAACTCCTCATGGCAGATTTTGGCAATAGAACCTAATTTTCCTATCCAAAAGAGAAATTACAGGATTTCATTCCTGCGAGCGAGTGTGTCTGTGGGCGTATGTTTCCAGGGGGGTATAAGTGAGCACCGCGCTCGCTTACGCTACTTTCTCGCCACTGACACTTGAATTACATATCTCTCGCTTCAGTTTGCAGAGCGGCCCTGACGCTCAGTCGTTCCCAAAGTTAGGGATGTTCGATTTGCAAAGTGTAATGAAAGAACTTATCGGTTACTCCGTCAAAGACTTTGCGGGGAGAAAATCTGGCTTTGGGTTTCTGCTGTGGGTGAGTGATCGGCTCAGGTGATGGCTCGTGGGTGCACATGCTGGCTCCTGGCAAACTCAGGCTACTTCGCAAATGGCAGCGCCTCTGACTGGTTCTTGTTAATTGCTGGGTATTTGCTGTAATGTGCAAGTTTTAATTTTCAAGATCTCTGAAAATACTAGCCTTTTTGTTTGTTTGTTTAAAATTAGAAAAGATGTAGAATGCAATTATGATTTTATGCATTATGAAAATGTTCTAAGACTGACATAGATCCAGGTGCCATACTGTTTTTCTTTAGGAAACAACTTTTTTTTTTAAAATAAAAATCATAATTCTCTTTATATTTAAAAGCAATCAAGCCATACAGAAAGGTATAAAGAAATGAGTTACAAGTCAGTCCAGGCCTCTCCTCCCAGAATTAGCTGATGTTGGTGACACTTGTAGCATCTTTCCTCTGTGTACGTACAGATGGGTATAAAATGAGAGACGGAGAGAGGAAGAGGAAAAAGAGGAAGGAAAGAAAGGAAGGAAGGAAGGAAGGAAGGAAGGAAGGAAGGTTGGTTGATGAATTTGACAGCATAAAAATGAAAATCTCTGTGACAAAATATCCTAAAGTCAAAAGATAATTGTTCTTATAAAATCTAAATGAAAAAAAAAAAAAAACTCAGTAGAAGTATGGATAAAAGACAGGAACAGACAGTTTATAGAAGAAACACAAAAGGCCGATAATCATACAACAAAAATCTTTAGCCTCATTCGTTATTTTAAAAATGGAATTTAACCAAAGAGATGCTTTTGTTCACCTACCTGTGAACACACTAGGAAAGTTTGGTGACGCCACATGATGGCAAGGGTGTGGGGTAGTAGGTGTCCTTGTGCCCCGCTGGTAGGGGTGGGGAATGGCACCACTCTGGGGCAAAATAATTGATGTTCTCTCTCCAGTTTTATAATGCGCCGACCCTTTGACCCAGCAGTTACATGTCTAGAAACTTACCTAACCCATGGGTGTGTATAAGTGTGCCAAGATGTTTGAGCTGCAAAACAGAAAAATTAGAAATACCCTTAAAATCCATTCATAGGGGACTGGTTATGAAATTATGATATATCCAGGTGACGGAATACTGTAGAGCCACTGTAGGGAATGGCATGGATGTGTATGTTCTCACATGACAGATGTTCAAAGGGGG
>NW_006443292.1:3841967-3844427 GCF_000325575.1 Pteropus alecto | reverse complement strand
CACGAAATGTTGATGGCAGTTCGCTATGAGTCAGACTGGGAATGGCAGGAAGAGAGCCTGACACTGATAGACAGAAGGGTGCAGGCATTTAAATTATTGTTTATTTTCTGCTACCGCTTTAGATTTTAACTATTATATTCAGCCATTACTGTCCTGATGTAAGAACCTAGTTACGTTTGAGGAAAACACACCTTTGCAACCGGAAGAGAACGAAAGTATAAGCCGGGCATGTGTCTATTTTGGTGACCACCTTTACAGAGCGAAAGGCCTTTTCTCCGCGGCCCTTTGGGGAGCTAAAATTGACCATTGGAGAGCTGCCACCGAGGACTCTCTCTGTCTATTAAAAGAAACTGGCTTAGTCTGGGGCCCTGAGAACTCGGTTTCGAATGCCTTGTGCACCCAGTGACTTTGCTGTCCCCTACTCCCCCGGGGTCCCCAGCTCCATCTTACCCTTAGCCAAGCTCTCCGGCCGCCCCTCGCCCCTCGGGGTGTGTGTGGCATGGAAGGCTTCTCTACTAGACAGAGACGGGAGGGGAAAGGAAGCTCAGCCTCGGGCTGCAATGAGACCCTGTCGCTCCAGGTGGGAGGGGCGATGGCCTTGGCAAGGCCAAGCGGCTTGTGAGCCGTCACTTGTAACAAACAGAGCAGGCTCACACCTCTCAATGACAAGCGGGCTTGAGCTTCTGTCGAATCGAGGCACAGATTCGAAGCAAAGCAGAAATGCGGACTCTGGTGCCAGCCGCCTGTACACCTGCTCCATCCGCCGTCCACTGCTTGTGTCCCCCGCACGGTGTCCCGCTACAGTTCGGTCCACGTGTCGTCAGCTCACTCTCCCCCTAACCAGCCCATTCAGTTATGGGGCCAAGTCCACTACCTGGCAACTCTTTCTCTGACTCTTACATAGTTTTCATTACGCCGATTAGAAAATCATCCTTTGAGCATCGACCCTCTTAAAAACCAGATGTTAGACTAGAAAAGCATGTCATTTGGAATCGCAGGTCTTAGTTTGAATCCGTGTCCTGCCTCTGACGCACTCTGCGACCTCCATTCAGCCAGTTGCTACATCTCCTCGAGGCTTCCTTTCCCAGTCTAGAAACTGGGCTGTTATCACTCTCGCCGGTCATTTTGAGATGAAGCAAACTGGCCCGTGTAATCCACAGCACACCACGCCTGGCGGAAGCAGGTGCCTCATAAACCTCAGTTCCCTCCCTCCTGCCTCCCCACTCCCTCGGCTTTACCGAGATCCTGGCGATGACTCCCCACGAGCGTTCTCATCTCCCGGGCCAGGGCGGGAGGAGCGGCGGCATTCATGACATGGTGGAAGAAGCAAATTTGAAGTCAGAGGATCGAGGTCAGAGTCTCATCTCCATCTTTTATTAGCTGTCAGACATCTTGGGCAAAGCACCCATCCAGCGACCTCAGTTTTCTCATCCGTAAATTGAGGATAATACAAATTGCCAAGAAAATTGCAATGGATGTTACAGATGCAAAGATGGAAGCGCATCTTAAATCTTAGCTGTTGTTAGTATGTTCACCTAGCCCAGTGTCTCTCTCCTTCCAACTCATGGCGTTTCGGTCTGTCTTCCTGTCATCCTTTGGGCGATTAATTGCGAACCACCCACCATCTGACATTTGCGCATTGTATGACTTCATGTTTTCGGTCTGTTTCTTTCTGTACGGTGCACGCAGTCTAGCCCACGCCTCTCCTGTACTAGGCGACCTCTGAGTATCTTGGATACAGCCAGGGAGGTTCTGGAACGAATATAAGCGTATTACTAATAGCATTTTTAAAGCTCCAAATATCAACAAGCTGATGAGGAGTAACTTTACTTTTTATGTACTTATTATGTCTTTTTATTTCTATTATATCTTTTATATCTTTTTGTTTCAAGGGATGTATTTTGTATTTTATTTGAAAGGATAATGATTATTTTATGTTCATAGGCTCATAGAGGGTTTTTAAATTTTTCTTAAAGAATTTAAAAATAGGCTTTGTAGTCAAGGAATGAGCTGCTTTCTGGGCTCGGGCAGTATGCAGAGGGTGCAGGCCAGTGGGCCTGTCACAGCTGTGTCAGGCATGGGGGAGGGGTCTAGGTTTCTATGAGTGATATAGAAGACACCATGGGTCTGTCCTCCCTTCTGGACTGACCAGTAGGTAGGGATCTGGACCTGCCTACTTCCTCTGCATAGCACTGGCACTTTTTATTTTCTTTTAATTTATTTATTTAACTTCGTTTCAAGTATACAGTACATTGGTTAGACATCTATATAGTTCATAAAACGATCCCCCCAATTGCACCCTCCCTCCGCTGGCCCTCCACCTAGCCATTGTATTAATGCTCACTGCATTCCCTCTGCCGTGCTCCCCATCCCCGTGACCAACTGTCAACTACAAAATTTAACCCTTCACCCCGTTCTCCCAGCCCCCCAACCCCCCTCCCCTCTGTCCATCACCAAATT
>NW_006443292.1:3829458-3841875 GCF_000325575.1 Pteropus alecto | reverse complement strand
AAGTGAAGTGAAATCATATGGTATTTATCTTTCTCTGACTTATTTCACTCAGCATAATAACCTCGAGGTCCATCCATGTCATTGCAGATGGTAGGATTTCATTTTTTTTTAATGGCTGAGTAATATTCCATTGTATATATGAACCATAGTTTCTTTATCCAATCATCCGTTGATGGGCATTTAGGATGCTTCCAGCACTGGCACTTTTTAATCTGCCTCCCTCCTTCTTGAAACCTTCCCCCTCCCCTGCTGACACCGCCCTCAGAGGAGCGTAGACTTTTAAATGACTGACTTAGTAACGGGCCGGCTGCAACCTCGGGCCATCTGCGTCCAGCTCTCCCGAGCGTGGATCGTGCCTCCACATAAATCACATCGTCCAGCTTGCTAGAAAGTTCCTTGGCTTTCTGCTTATCACTTCAAGAACAGTCAGTTCCCTGTTGCCTGTGCCAAGCATGTAAACAAGAGTGTTTCTTCTTTCCATGGCGACAGGCGCATCTCATCGTCCTGAGCAGAAAGCCCTCTCCAGAGGAGGCGATGGTGTCCGCACACTGTGTCGCTCGAGCTGCTGTCACTTCCGGGAGGCCCGAGCACCAGGGTGAGAGCCAGACTTCCGTGAGTGACAGGCGCTGCCTGCACTCTGCCTGTCCCGCGTCCATCTGGGTCTGTAAACCTGCCGCCTTCGGACGAGTGAACAGGGGGACGGAGCTGTGACAGGCCCTTCGGAGAGCCCTCGTGGCTTCATCCGGTCACCTGTAGCTGGGCCACTCCGTTAGCATCGGCAGAGTCCTTTCGTTTCTACCCGTTTGGCCTTCTGCTCATCTTTTATTTTCAAAGACAGAGAGTCTTCATCCAAACATAGCTGTCAAGAGCCCCAGAGAACCCGTGCTGGGCTTACAGGGAAATCTGCTGTGCTTTCCAAGGTGATCTATTTTTAAAGATTGTTGCGGGGCTACTGTGGCAACAGATTTGGCCTTTTGGAAAGCCGGCCTCCGGGCTCGCACTGGGCTGAGCTTTCAATTAGGATGAACTTACAGTTTCAGGATTCCAAAGGGAAGTCGCCATTTATGACTCATGAGGTTTTTCTTAGCCCCACATAATAGGCCGGCGGGTTTGGGGAATTCACCATCCTGGCATCAGAGCATACAATAGGCCCTATTGATAAAGAACACACATTCTAGTGCCTTCTTTTTTTTGTTTCTGTTTTTTGGTCAGAATATTCAGAAACAGAGTAGAATTCATAAAGAAGACCCATGGGTGTACTCCAAGATGTCAGATAAACAGTTCTGTATTAGTAGTAAAATAAAGTCCAGTGTCCCAGCGAGGTTAAACTCGATACCAGGAAGGCTCGGGGCCGGGCAGGGCCTCCAGTCCGGGGAGGAGCTGGCACAGGGAAACCGGTGTCGGTCCATCTGTCCGTCCCACCTTGCAGCCCCCTCATTCTGGTCTCCTGGAGCTTTGAGCTCCTCAGCAGAGCTGCAGGAGCCTGTCTAGGGACAGAGAGAAAAGGCAAGTGACCTTTCCAGTTTCCACTCTCTAGCACACTCCATACATAACAATCAATTTCAAAACCTTTGAAAAACCAACCTTTTGACCAGCTTCTGTTAACAAGACACTTAAAATGCCAATGCGCGTTTGACGGAATCTCCTGGAATAGCAGGAGTCAAGAATCTAAATATTTATGGGAACCAAACAGGCGACGTGAGTGGAGCGGGTAGTTATTAGAAAACAGTCACGGCATCGAGACTGCGGGTCGCGATTGGCCGTAACGCGAGAGGGGCGACGTCGCGCGGTGAGGCCTGCGGCTAACGGGAGAAGCCGCCGCCTGTCCACAGCGAGTTGCCGCTGCGTGGAGGGCAGGCCGATGCTGGCAGATCTGCCTTTTCAAGAGAAGACGCAGTTATCTGGAATCAATTTGTAATCGATGGTCAGGAGCTCGAATGTATTTCAGGCTCCGAGCGAGGCAAAGCCAGGGCGAGGGAGGAGCGGCCAGGTCCACGTGCCCGGGGGGTCCCAGTTCCGCTCCCCTCTGCTTCCGCCTGTCTGTGCTGGGCACACTTTTTCTTTGAAAAACGAACCATTAAGGAGAAAGATCTCTCATTTGGGGATTCTCTGTAGCCTCCTTGTCGAATGCCCATTGAAGGCATTGCCCTCAGACAGAAAAAAAAAAAAACCCACACCACCGGCCAAGAAGCCAGTGTGTTTCAGGCTCCACGATCAAGCTGATGCCTTTGCCCGGTGCTTTCCCTGCATTCCTTATGCAGACAAAACCGCCCTAGAAGTCACGGAGGATTTGATTGCATAAGGCTCCCTATCTACGCTCCTGGAATGTCACTGACCTGAGCCTGGCGGGCATCCTGGAGCAGCCTTAGACAAACTTGGTGCTAAGAGCTCTCCCAGCCCTGCTAAGTGCTCAGGGCGCTGGCCTGGGCTTTATAACTCTTCTCCTAAAGGACATTAAAAAGAAATGGGCCGAAGCCAAGTACATCTCAGTGTAAACCTCCGAGAGGCAGGGCCCGCCGAGCGGAGGTGGCCTTGTTTGGAGCTCTAGCGGGCCAAGGAGCTCTGCAGGGTCCACGGATATTAGGACACGATGGGCTCTGCCCCTCAGAGCCTCGGGGACACGGGCTGGGGTCCCCGGCCACGTGGACCAGGCTCGTGAGCGCGGGGTGCATTCCTCAGATAAGCTCCCTGTCCACAAGCACGCCTGTCCCCACGTTTTGCACAATAGACATGAAATGTGTGAGCGTCTGAAACGAGGCCCTGTATATCTCGATAAAATGTCCTCTTTTTCACCCCGCACCATCTTCCCTTTCCTCCTGCGGCCCACCTTCTCAGCCTGCCCCCGTGCTGGTTCCTGCTCCTTGGGCCCTGTGTGTCCTAGAGACCTGGAGGGTAGGCAGCCCCTGGTATACACATGCGTCACCTCCAGTGGGCCCCTGACAGGTAACATGGCCACCTGGGAGCAGCCACGCCAGGTGTTGGTCACCTGCCCATGGCCCTCTTAGGCGCCTCTGCTGCTGGAAATGAGTGCGGGTCACTGCTGGCCACGCCCGCCCGCTCCCTCCCTCCTCACTCTCCCCGCTCCATCTCCCTCCCTCCTCAGCCTTCCCACGCCCTCCATCCCTGTGTGCCCTTCCTCAGAACTTACTCTGCCGTTTCCTGTTACAAAATGCCCAGCCAGCCTGAGTCTGGCCGGCCTCTGAGGTCCCCATGCAGAGGTCAGCATCCGCGCTGGCTCTGGGCTCCACAGGCCAGGCGACGGCAGGGAAGCTGCAGAGAGGGGGTGGGGGCGATGCCAGAGGGACCTCTGTTTTCTACCATCGCTGGTCAGACCCCTTCTAGAAGGCACCTCAGAGCACACTCCGTCTAGAAGACGGGTCCAGTGTGTGTCCAGGGTCACTCTGCAAGGTGGAGGCAAAGTGAGGCCTAGACAGAGGCCCGCCCTGCCTACCCCACCACACTGGAGAACCGGGCAGTGAGTGGCTCCACGGGGTCTCCTCCACACAGGTCCAGGGAGCCAGGGAGCCCCGAGAACGGGCAGGTGGGGCCGCAGGGCTTTGCAGCTCTTAGGGCCATGGGGGGAGTACAAAGGGCGGCCTGTTCTTCACCCCAAGTCTGTGCCGTTGGGTCTGTCTTCACAGACGGACAGCCTGGGGCAGAACCGAAACCGCATCACGCTTCGCTCGGTGTCTGAGGACAGCCCGGTGGCTTGACCCCTCCCCCAGCGCGTGTCTGGTGACAGCCGCTTTCACGAGCTCCAGCTTTTCGCCTTTGTCCGGGCTGGTAATGTGTGTTCAGCACTTCTCAGAGAAGCCTGCCATTTATACCCTGACATAGCTTCAGAGTGGATTCTTCGGGCAGCGTATGGAAACATATACTTTACCAAGAAAAGTAACTGGGGCGCGAGGCCTGGGGTTATTGGACACCTGACCACTACCCGGTGTCCCCAAGTGGGACTCTGAGTGGTGGTGGGTAGGGCTGGGGTCCCGCCAGCTTCCTGGTGGTGAGGATGTGTGGAGCGGGCTGGTCCCTGCGGCCGCTGAGCCCCTGACTAGGCCTGTGAACAGGCCCTTCATGTCCAATCTCTCATGCGCCATCTTGGTCACCTCACTCCCCTGATGCCAGGGACTTCTCGGGACCACAGGGCTGGCAAGCAGCAGGCCTGCCACCCCCGGAAGCCATGTCTAGGCCCTGTGAAAGCGCTCTCCCTGAAGAGGGTCCCCAGTGTGGAGCCCTGAGGGCGTGAGGAGAGAGCCTGTCCGGCCTTCGTCTGTCCCCAGCCTGGCGGGCAGAGCCAGTGCAGCAGCCCCAGCAGGACCCACGTGGGGTCAGGCTGTTTGTTTGCTGGGTGACAGCACCCCTCTGAGTTCATGCCAGGCTGGGCTTTGAGACTCTCCATTTCCACGTCCCTTGGGGCAGGTCCTTAATGCTTTTGCAGTTAGTGTAGCATACAGACTGTTTCCCGAGACTGTCGCAAAAGATCATTGTCACACTGTACACACAGGCTTCCCGCTTCATGAAAGCTGTCTCAGCGTTCTAGCTCTTGCTTAGGACAGCCTCAAGAACATGAGCCCAGAGTTCCTGGACTTTATTTTAATTAAAAGCCTCCTGACCCTCAGTGTCCCAAGTTGTCACCCTGCGCTCCTCTTGATCCTGCTTCCGTTTGCCTCATATGAACATGCAGATGGAGAGAGAGCGGCGGGCCCTCGAGACCTGAAGCCACCCACCCTGCCCACCGGCCACAGCTCTGCCCTCGCCCCACCTTGCAGACAGCCCAAGCATTCAGCTGGACTGAAAATAAGGGAAGGTTAATGGCCTTGGAACACCTGTGCCGTGAGGGCTCAGATTTGCAAGCTCAGTCATGCTCCTGTGCTTTAGAAAATGACCTCATCTCCTGCCCGGGCCAGCAGCGTCAGGTTACAGAGGATTCTAGAAGAGGTTTTTTAAAGTTAAGGCTGGCCATGTGTACCAGCGCTGAAACTGCTGGCTCTTTGCGAACCCACACCCAGCTGCAGGGGTGGCGTCCCACCCGCCCTGCTGTGACCTCCAATCTCTCTCTGGGGATCCCAAGAGAACAAACTGCTTGTCGGGGAGTCGCTCCTTAGCTGTAGCGATAGGACGCATTTGTTCTCCCCTCCAAGGCTAGTCGTGTGGCTCGTCTTTCAGAAAGTCAATTTGGGGGGTCGGAGAGGGGAGGGGAATAAGTCAGGGTCCCGCAGTCAGGGAGCTTTCCCGTGTCCTGGGTGAAGATGGCAGTGGTCTCACAGGCACCCACCGTGGAGGTCCTTGGAACTTCCTCGTCCCCAGGCTGTCCTGCGATACGAGGGTCCCGACGTGGTGTCTGACACATGTTCAGCTGGTACATGATGAAAGCTGTTGGGGAACCAGGCCCCTCCCCGTCCTCGCCCGCCTTTCAGGAACGCAAATGGGAAAAACCTTGACCTTTAGAGAAGCTCAGGACTCCTAAATGAAGGAAGTAAATTCCTTCCTCCCTCTCCTCCCTTCCTCCCTCGCTTCCATCCTCTTCCAGAGTTCCATACGTGCTAACGAGCGTTCCCTTTGGGCAATATGAAAGGTCTCTCTGAGTCAGAGGTTATAAGTCATTTACACACTAGTCTGAGTTAGGCAGCACAGCTTCCTTTCTCCCAGCATCCCTGTGAGATCAGCTCCACTAAGGGAAAGGAGCGTGTGGCGATCGGGTTGAGGGGACCAGCTAAAATGGGGTGCTTCATGCGGGGGGCAGTTAGTCAGCATGTGAATACTAAGAGGTGGGAGAAGATGACAGCAAAGGAGCTAGCAAGGGGTCAAGCAGGCTGTGTCCACCCATGTCTGAGAGACCGAGGAAGTGCTTCCCATCCCCGTTGGCCTCCTCCTCTATCAGAGCATGGACCACCTCTTCTGCCAAAGGCCAGGGTCTCGAAGTCAGCCCCTGCCCGCTCAGCCCCAACTCCCTCCTGTGTCACACCCATCTGTGGGTCTTCAGTGGGAGCATTTCTCCGGGGGAACAAGGCTGAGACCCGGACAGATGCTCACTTTAAAAGAAAGGCTCGGTTCCATTCTTTGGTTAATTCCCAGTTGGACAGAAAAATGAAAACATCAAGAGTCCTTCACTCCTAAATGTCCTCATTCATTTTTCGGCAGGGAATGTCCATCTCCGCAATGCTTTTAGAGTCAACAAAGTAAATGCCACATCATCTCCACATTCGCTGCCGTCAGATTATCAAAGCAGCCAGAGCTAATGGCTTAGGCATTAAATCTGTAATGTTTTCTCCCGTGAGTCAGCTACAAAGAAGAGATGTAAACACTTTCTGTGCAGTAGAATTTTCTCCTACCAAGAGAAAATGTTGAGTGATACTCCAGAAATGCACCTGCTGGTCTAGCAGTGGACAGGCCCCCGTGGAAGGAGAGGGGCTTCATCAACCTGAAAACTTACCCATCTTCGGGTCCGGGGGGTGGTTCGCATGAACTTTGCTTACTGTATCACTGGGGGAGCCAAGGCGTATGAAAAACCGAGGAAGGTAAATTAGCGTATCCTTCTGAGACCCAAATCTTTTCTGATAAAACAGGTGACGAATGGGCAAAAGACAGTCTCCCTAGCTGTGTCCTCTTTTCCAAATGCTTAGCGTTTTTAAATAGCTCAGCACCACTAAAAGCATATTTATTCTGCTTCCATTGCAAATCTGTGAGTGGTTTTCAAAGTTGGCATTATGATGCTTTTCTTCAGATGTGGCTGAGCAGTATTTTCAAGAGAGCATGGCTAGTTTCAAAGATGCCGAAGGGACGGGAAAAGCCAAGCTTCTTTCCATTCAAGATGAATATTGCCATTTTCTACAAGTCACTGGACAGGAAGAGGTAAGTGACTAGGGACCACAGTTGACTGGTTATTTACACGGGCAGATACTGTAGTCCTTCGCTCTGCATGCATCCAGTAGGCAGCTACTATGTGCAAGGCATGTGACAGACTCCACAGGGACATGGGTAAAAAGGCCATGCGGCCACTCTCAGGCCACTCCCAGATACTCGCTCTTGGGAATATGAGAATGTGACATCGTGGTCACCCACACAGGATCTGAAGGACTAGAAGCCTTGAGCAGCCAGTGGACAGAGCCAGGTTATCGCCACCTCATTCTGGCTGGGGTGTGGCTGGGGTGTGGCTTGTGCCAGAGCACGTGCTTGGAGGGCAAGACACGGCTGGGGGTCGACCCTGTTTATCCCCATGCCTGGCGCCCTGCTGCCTGGCACAGCTCGTCCACCCACACGTGGCAGCCTTGCGCTGTTCTCACCCTGGGCGCGGACTTCTCACGGTAGGTCGGCCAGCAAGGGCTGGGCCCGAGGACAGTCCCAGAGACGAGCAAGGGGCTGTGCTCAGACCACTCCAAATGAGGTCACAGCCTGCCCATGGGCCAGCACCCTGCACTCACACGAATGTGATCTCTGGGGAGGAAAACGCCCTTTAAAGTGAAATGTAAGTAAGGTGGCTCTTGTCTGGGTGGCTTTATCTTCTAGTTGTGCCACTCGAGAACTTTCTCTGACTTTTCTTCTGGTGAGGACATCGAAATTCCTGGCTGTGGCACAAAGGCCCTCCGCCACCAGCCCAGCCTGTGACCCCGCCTCACCTGCCTCAGCTCCCCTTCCTGTTTTCTCTGCGCAGTCAGATCCATCCGCTCCCTGGCCCCGAACGTGCCATGTGCTCCCGGTTTCCCACGCCCGCTTCTCAGCCCATCTGTTTTATTATTCTTTCCACCTCTTCATTTATCTCTTCCAACTCTCGGAGACTGACACGGTCTGTTTCCTCCAAAGCCGTGTGGCATCTCATCCATTGCCATCTCGACTTGCCACTCAAGTTCATGACATCGCTCTCTGGTTTCCTGCGAATAGCATCGAAAGTTTCATTTGGGAAAAGGAGTCTGGCTCTTCTTTCCATCGTTGGCTCCTCACAGCCGCAAATCCACTCCCACAGAAAAGCTGCCAACCCCAACACTGCAATGCTGGGTCCTTGGTCACAGACGCTGGAAGAGGACGTGGTACACGGGGCGTGACGGACTTTAGCATTAGGCAAGGCCCTCACCTGCCAAGGTGGGGCGCACATTCCCAATTTACGCAGTGTCTCTGCCCGGGCAGCGGTTCCTTTTCCCACCTAAGACACTATTTCTACCTCGTCAGCGCCTTTTCTGCGGTTTTCCCACCACACCCCCCAACCAAACTCATGTTATCGCCGGAGAAAGGAGTCCAGCCCTTGCCAGCGCCTTCTGTCCGCGGGGCGCTGTCCAGGCGCCGTCAGGGCTGTGTGATGGGGGAGCGTCTTCCACCGGTTCCTGCTTTACTTGCCTCTTGAACTCGGCATTGTGCTCTGCGGCTGTGATCGCGCCTTCAGCTAGATGATCTCGGAAGAATTTCAGGAAAAACCTGGGAGAGCGACTCACAGGGGTTTCCCTCTCCACGTCTCGGTGTCTGATCGAAGAGATTAATTTCAGGAGATACTGGTTTCTAACCAACTCATTTTTGTTCTATGTTAGTATAAATAAATTAGACAAACGGAACAAAACGTCAAAGACATTTAATTTTTTATCAAGTGTGCTTTTGGTTTCATAAACGATTTCTTATGAGAAATAGAAAACACTGGAATATGTTTTGCATGTTCTGTAAACAGATAAATCACCAGGAAACGAGTTTTCACTCGTGTAAACATGTTACTGCACAGAGGAAGAAGACTCTGCGACTAAAAACGATTAAAATCACTAGTCGGCTTCAGAGTCTGTCTTTGCCACTGACGAGCTGTCAGACTCTGAGCAAATTTCTCGACAGCTCTGTGCCTCAGTTTCCTCCTCTGTCAAATGAGGATTAAAACTGTGCTTATCTAAGGGAGGCTGAGAATGAAATGAGCTCACACACGTAAAATGTTTAGCACAGTTTTTGACACACAAAGGACACCATCCCTGTTAGCGTTTTTTCTTACTACTCAACCGAAATGGATTCTTATAACTTCCGAGGTAACTTTCCTCCAGGTGTCCTTTATGCATTCTCTCTTCACAGTTCACACCTTTCCCCCCACCCCATAGACTTCTGTCTCTTATTTAACCAGAGGAAAGTAGGCTCAGCTCCCGAGACATGCTCCCCAAACCCATTCCCCTAAAAAGTGAAAATACACGCGAGTTACATCATTTTCTTAAGCGGCACCGATTTTTATCAGCCTTTGAACTTTTTAACCAGACAGCTTTCTGATCCTTTCGCAGAGAGCAACCTCCATCCTGAGAGAGTCCTTGGGAGCCAAAGTGGCAGTGTTTGGTGACCTCAGTGCTGAGGTGGCAGAGACGTACCGCCTCCTGAGCAGGGCTGACCTGGCGCAGGGGAACCACAGCAGGGCCCAGAAGAAGCTGAGGAAAGTAAGTCTGGACGGAGTGAGTACTAACGCCAGAAAAAACCTCCATCCCTCCTCACGGGCCACTTTCTCTCCTGCCCCCATCCTCTGTTTAAATGAGCCTTTTTTAGGTAAGAGGACATCGCTTTTGCGGTTGATCTAAATGAACACTTTTGGGGTAAAAGCTATAGTAATCCTCTTCTACAAGTACATTTTTAAATGCATCATCAATTATTTTTTTATAAACGTCATGCAAATGGTGTTTAACTTTTACGTAGTGTAATTGATCCATATTTTATTTTATCGTACTCTTTCCGTACACCAGTTTGGAGAGGAATTTGCGTGTTCTTCTAGTACTTATATATTTATTTCTTTTTTGACTTGGAGTTTGTTCGTGTGGATGGTGTGAGGTGTGGAGTTAATGGGATCTTTTTTCCAAACGGGTACCCCGTTTTCCAGCACCTGTTTACTAAAGAGCCTACTATGCTCCAGCGATTTGGGATAACACCTTCATATCCTACATTTCCACAGGATTTGAGTCATTTCTGGATTTCTCTTCTATTCCGCCGATCTTGGTTTATTCGAATGCCAGTTCCTTATTGTTTTAAATTTAGAGATTTCATAGCATGATTTAATATCTGGCAGGACTACACACCCCTCATGGTTTTTCTCCCCTTTGAATATCAGGTTTTCTAAGTATTCTTGCATGTGTATTTTCCATGTGAATTTTAGTATCAACTTGTCTAACTGCATACAAAGGTTAATGGTAATTTTTAGAGGATTGCATTATTCGTAAACAAACTGTGGGAGAACTGGTATCTTTATGATGTTGGGTCATTTTACCCAAGGGATATCTTTGTATTTGTTGATGTTACTTATGTATTATTTAGACACATTTTAAAGTGTACCTTTTACAGGTTTGGCACATTTCTTAGTAGGTTGATTTCTAAGCATTTTATCTCCTTTAATACCATTATAAATGGAGTCGTATCCACTATTATATTGACTGGTTATTTTTGTGTATGTGAAGACTCTTGGTTTCTCTGTTATTTTGTATTCTGCTACTGTGTTTAATTTGTTTCTTGCTTGAGTTAATTCGAGGCTTGATTCTCTTGGGTTTTCCAGATATCCTATTACGTTATCTGCAAATAGTTTTACTTTATGTTATTCAATTCTTTTGGCTCTAATTGACTTCTCTTGTTTAATTGCATTGGTTCATACCTCCAGTACAGTAATAAGTAATGAGTGGAGATAAAAGCTCTTGATCTTGTTCTTGATCTTAGTGGAAATGCCTCTAGCAATTCTGCCTTTTAGTAGATGCTGACTTTAGGGCTAACTTTTATCTATTTTATTGTATTAAAGAAATATCAGTTCTTTTCTATTTCCGTGAATGGTTTTTTATTAGAACTAAGTGTTGGATTTTATCAAAGGTTTTTTTCAACATTAGTGGAGATAATTAGGTGATTCTTCTTAGATCACTTAATATGGTGTATTATTTATTATAGTATCGAACCAAACTTGCATTTCTGGAATAAATCCCCTTAGTTATTATATTGAAATATCTTCTTAACGTGAGGTTGATTCTGTTTGCTGATATTTATTTTAGGAGTTTTGCACCAATATTTGTAAATGATATTCGTTTAAATGTCAATGTGTGTTTGCTTCATAAAAATAATTTGGAAGTTTATTTTTATATTCTATGCACTGAAGAAATTTGTGCAGCATGAAAACTATCGAGTCTTTGAGGGTTTGTATGTCCTATGAAACTCCTTAGGCTTTTTTATGGAGAAATCTCTTGACGATTTTCTCTATTTCTCCTACAAAAAAAATTGGTGTGTTGAAGCTTTCTACCTCTAATGGGATCATTTTGGAAAACTGTTTTTTTCTAGGTAACTATTTCATTTATACTTCAGACTGATTCATACAGAGATTTGCAAAGTAGTCACAAGAATCTTTTTAATTTCTACTTTTTGAATAGTCATTTTCCCAGTTGTAGTTTTATATTTGGATTTTCCCACTTTTTTATTGACTGAATTAGTTAGTTAGTGGTTTCTCTGTTTTGTTCATTTTTTTTTAGGGGACCAGGATTTTAATTCCATGGACCACTTGTTTTCCTATTCTCAATTTCATTAATTTCTGATTTTATCTTTATTATTTCTTTCCTTGTGACTTCTTTTATTTTATTTTACTTCGTTGGAGTTTTTTGCCGTATCTTTTTGAGTTTAAGATTTTATTTGTTCTCATTTTTATCGATTTAAGTGTTTTAGGCTATGTATTTGCTTATTGCTTTAAATGTATTCGATAAGTTCTGTCGTGTTGTTTTTCCATAACATTAATTCGTTTTAAAATGAAGAAAACCAGGGAACCTCTAAGTAACATAACTGACCAAACCCAAAGACTTAACTTCCGTTCAGAGTGGGCTGTCCTATAAGTCAAGCTTTTTTTCTCTTTTCCTGACTTTTCTGATTCTGCTGCAAAAGGCACCAGATCTGGTAACATGTTCGGTACCTATTTTTTAACGAGATGACACATGTATCTAACATCAGTTAGTTAAGAAATAGTTATTGGACACCTTCTCTGGGCCAGTCGCTGTGCTAGGCAGACCCGAGGGAAAAAGCTACGCAGACAAAGGTGCTCCTTGTCTGTGCGAGACGTTCTAGTCTAGCCAGGAAGACATGTACTAAACATTAGCTTGATAGAGGTCATTTGAGCATCGCACATGTGCCAGAGACGTCACGGTGAAGGAAGAGGTAGAAGGGGAGCTCAGGGCGCTGGTCTCTGTGTTTCCCCATCACCCGCTTCCACGGGTGAGTGTCGCGTCTCTGGCGCTGTGTTAAGCGACTTACGTGCGCACAGATATTTAAGCCCCGCGTCACCCTGACGAGGCGGGCGCCTCTCAGAGTGGGAAACTGAGGCCGAAGGGACGAGCTGCGAGTCACCGGGGGATTCGAGCCAGGCCGTCTGTGTTGTGCGGTCCTCCCTACACCATCCTCTGTCACACACGCGGGCTTCCAAGTGAGATTTCGTTTGAACAAGAGCATCCTGTGCTCAAAGGTTTG
>NW_006443292.1:3827570-3829385 GCF_000325575.1 Pteropus alecto | reverse complement strand
CGGAGCCTTCGGGTTGCCCCTGATGGAACACCGCGCAGGTCGGCTCAGGTCTAAATGGCGTGGGTCCTGTGGATTCCGTGGAAACGCTGGCAGGCAGAGGATTGAGCAGGGCCGGCGAGCAGCTGAGCCTCAGGAGGGAGTGCCAAGGCCAGGCCCTAATGCCACCAGGGTCCTCTCCGCCTGCTTCTCGGCACACCGTGGCATGGTCTCTCCACTCAAGATGGAGACCGTGGCCGCCAGCCCTCCAGAACCCTCGAGGGGCCACTTACTAGCCCCATGTCACTTCTCAGTCATAGCCTGAACGTTCTCGGGGAATGACAGTCGGCCTGGCTTGAATCTGCTGCCTACCTTGGATCAGTCAGAGAAGGCCAGGGGCACGGGAGGCTGTAAGAACGTGGTGCCTCCAAGGCAGCTGGGTGGCCCGGGGCAGAGGTGGCACAGGAAACGCAATCCCATAGCCAGGAGACTGGACCGAGGTCAGGAGAGCTCGTCCCTGTTTTGGGAGCATGTGCAGCAGGTACGATAGGAATGCAGCAGCCCCGTCCCTTACGGCCAAGTGTCCCAGGCCAGGGAGAGAATGACAGGCCATAAACCCCCAACTACGATATCATATGTGCTAAGATCTGTGCCACAGGCCCGTACGGGGCTCTATGGGATGGAAGGGGTTTAGGGAAGGCGTTTAGCAAGTGGTCCTGAGAAGGACTGAGGGAGAGGAACCCCCAGATTGGAAATGGGTGGAAGGGAAGGCTGGGGGGCGGCGAGAGAGTGAAGCCTGTCCCAGGAGCAAGGAGCCCTGGGGACGGCTGTCCGGACGAGGCGCAGGGAGGGGCCCTGGGGTGTGTGTGCAGGTCACGGGGCTGACACGCGATTCTTTCGATAAGGGTCGCAGGTGATGGCCCGCGGGCCAAATCCAGCCCACTGCCTGTTTTCGTATGGCCCGCAAGTTAAAAATGGTTTTTATAGATGAGCATAAAATCTGTGGCAATCATTTCACAGGTGGCATAAGTTGAGTTGATGATGGGGATCACTGACTTTGAACCCCAACTGAGATATTACCCCTTCTCCCTCTAAAAAAGTAATCCGTTCTTCTCCTGAGAACTAGATTATAGAAAACCGTACTCGTTACCGTAGTTTGAATTTTACCGATAAAACTTTGTGAAAATTTCTAACTCGTTACATAAGTGCCCACTTAGTGGCCCGGCTTTGTGTCTATCTGCCCTTTGTAGAAAAGATTTCCCAGCCTCGCTCTGAGCAGCTGGGAGCCGCCGAGGAAATTTAAAGCAGGCTACACCAGGTTTATTTTGAGGTTCGCGGGGGGAGCAGTTAAATCACCGTGAGGATAGTGTCGAGAATGGAAGGGAGTGGTTCAGGAATTGAGCCAAGAGGCCTCTGTTTTATCATCTGTGAAATGGAGGTGACAAGAACACGAGCCCTCTGTCTGCGGCCACGCCACCCCGAACGTGCCCGGTCCCGTCTGATCTCGGAAGCTAAGCAGGGTCGGGCCCGGTTAGTACTTGGATGGGAGACCGCCTAGGAAGACCAGGTGCTGTAGGCATAAAAAAAAAAAAAAAAAGAAAGAAAGAAAAGAACACGAGCCTTCTGGCCGTCCTGCTTCTGAGGGCGGCGCGAGGCGAGGTGACTGGGGTGCCTCGATCAGCCCCAGGCCCTGCCCGAGTGCAGAGGGCAAGAAAGAAAAGAAGACGAGCCTTCTGGCCCTCCTGCTTCTGAGGGTGGAGCGAGGCGAGGTGACTGGGGTGGCCCGATCAGCCCCAGGCCCTGCCTGGGTGCAGAGGGCAGGTGGCCGAGGCCAACAGG
>NW_006443292.1:3814045-3827524 GCF_000325575.1 Pteropus alecto | reverse complement strand
TCTTCCCAGCGTTCGGCTGGGCCAGTCACCTCCAGGCAGGGGAGAGACCTCGGGAAATGGGGGAGGACAGCGAGTGTTAGCAGAGGCACCGAAACTGAAGCCGGGGCCACACAGACCTTCCCAGGGCCCTGCTGACCGTGGCTGGGCCGGGCTGGTACCGGGACTGCCCATGTGCTTTGAGTCAGGCTCGCCGCGGCCAAGGGCAGCTCATGCGTTTTTCCTGGTCCTCCCAGCAGCCCAGAGGGTTGGACCTGACCAGCCCTAATTTACAGACGGGGGGCCCGAGTCCCCTAGAAGTGACTTAAATTGACTGCGGGCCAGTCACTCTTAAGCGGAGCCCACCTTTTTCCTTTCGCCCATCGTTCGACTAGCATGGGACTTAAAGCCTCTGCATCGGAGTCGCCTTCTGAACCAGTCTGGGACAGGGGCCCAGGGCCTGGGGTCTGCACTGTAGCTTTGAGGGAGGTCGAGAGTCACCGCTCTGAGCACCCCCTTGTCCACCCGGGGTCTGAAAATCACCTCCGCTTCAAGCGGCTCTCAGGTGTCATCACCTCTCACGCCTGCCCTGGAAGCTGGTGACATTTCCCCCCTTTCGTTTGGCCTCATTAACCATCAGTCCTGAAAACTCTGGCTGTGACATGTCTGAGCTGTCTGGCCACGGGCCAGAATCAGAGAGGAAAGGGTTAAAACCCGTGTCCGTGCGGGGTGTGCACACTGTGGTACACGCAGTCCCGTTCCGCTCTCCACGTGTGTCCCCCCTCCCCCGAGGACAGGCTGGCCCCGCCGTGGACACCGGGGCGCACGGGGCTTGGAACATGCCTTTCCCTTCGCACTGGACTTTGTCAGATGCCGTATTTAGCTCTGAGCTCCGTGGAGCCCGCGGCCATTTTCTAAAGCTACCAGCTCAGTGTTTCTCTGGTGCTTATCACAGCAGCCGCAGCCCCCAACTTTTTCAACTCGGGAGCAGCAATCCACCAAATCCAGGCCTTTCCAGAGGTGCCCACATGTGCTGAGCAGCCCAGGCGTGGTCCTGCGGGCGTGAAATACAGGAAGGCACAAAAAAAGCAAAGCAGACAGTGGGATTAAATTACTGAAAAGCCAACCAGATTGTTGATCTGTCTTTCAAAGGCGTCTGCCCGCAGGGGAAATTAGAGCACTCCATTAGCCCCAGAGCGTAAGTCCGCGTGCTTTTGCGACACAGAGCCCTAGTTTGATTCTAGGATGGGCATCATCGCCAGCATTTTCACCCAGGGGAAAGGCCGCACAAAGAGAATTTGCGAACCATTCACTTCCTAGGTCGATAGTGTCTCAGAACTGACCCTGGGCCCAGCTGCAGCGTGAAGTCGGGGTGGGCCCCCTGTTAATTACCGTCACCATCAGGATTCGGGCCACTGCTTGACTGCTTTGCAGCCGCGAACATTGAACATTTCCATGAAAGAATAATATAATTTTATGTGATCTCTTTCTCCAGGAAATCCGAAGCCCGTTATAATAAGTCATTTAAAGAAAGGAGGTGGAAAATTGTTTTTATTCGTAAAACCATGGATGGGTCGTATGTGTCATGGGTCAAGACAGGACACATGAGGACAGGCCATAGTCCAGCCATTCCTCCAACGGGCCAAACACGTGTAGACGACGGCTGTATTTTATACACAGTTCACGTAGTGTCGTTCCATCAGGGGCCACTTAGTTTTACCTTCCCTTGTCGCCCTGGATGCCAGGGAATCCAGAGCCAGGTTCGGGGTCCCCTCAGAGCCCCCATGTTTTCATATGCAGAGTCCCACTCGTCCTTGATCCTGATTTTTCTGATCGTCCTTGACTCACTCACTGTTGGGCTGCAGCAGTCACCTCGAGTCTTTTCTGAAAGAGAAGAAGGTCTTAATGACGTTACTTTGACACACAAAATCCTGTTCCCGAGCTGAGAAACTTGCGTGAAGACGCTTCGAGCCCTCATTAGTTGACGTTTGGAAATCAGTCGATACAGCCAGTATGCGCGTGGGAGCTGATGGTTAGAGGGGTCGAGCTCATTTCATTCATGCGTAACCTTCTGTGGGGAAGACACGGAGCCCCCTTGCCTGCCTAGGCCACGTGGAAACGAGGACTTCCGGTCTTTGGGCCATGAGCCGCCCTGGCACCACCGACTGCCAAGAAGAGCTGATCTCCTTGGGGTCAGGCCCCTAAGTACGGCCGCCCAGCACCCTCCACCTCTCTGTCCCTTAGAAAGCACAGGTGGCCAGTGTACACACACTGCCCAGGAACGAGGCCACGCTCACCACGAGAAGCTCTCAGGTCTGGGCCCGTGCTGTGGCTCGGTGAGAACACGGTGCCTTCCAAGTTCCGAAATCGGCCCGCAGGTCTGCAGACTGCAGAACCGCGGGTCCAGACAGACCGTCCTGGCCTGAGACCATCTGGCGCCGTTAGACCTCGATGGAGGCAGGGGGACTGTGGGTTCATGGGGAAGAACCCATGGGTAAGATCTCCTACCACATAAATTCACTGTGACCTTAAACAAGTGGACAGAGCGATGGCCAGGAACGGCTGGTACGGCCTCCACCAGCTCGGGAAGCGCTGAGCGAGATGGCCACGTTCCAGACCGTGAGGGACACGCGCCGGGAAAAGGCAGCTCAGGGGCTTAATTTTAAGAGCGTCTGGCTCGCTTCCTCCGCCTGGCTCAGGAACGGGCAAGTTCAGCCTTTGCACAGAGAGCCGGTCGGCTACCCACTCAGACGACGAAGCCTGAGCTCACGCGTGGGTCCACAGCAGGGGCCCCCTCCACAGCGTGGCCCGCTGATGCTTCCGCTCTCTACACGCTTGTGTCGCAGTTGTCCCGGAGAAAGGTGCTGGCAGCTTGCTCCAAGACAGTGGCCCGGGGATGGAGCAAAGTCGCGGGGGAGTCGAGGGATGGCCATGAGGATATAGGGCCCACGGCACTTGGCAACTCAGAGGCGAAGGGGGAGCTGCAAGGGTGCCCCCCGCGTTTCAGAGCCTGACACTCGGCTTTCGAACGGGGCTGAGCGATGGTGCCCGCGGGCCTCCCACCCCTTCTCCCTCCTCTCCCACAGCCCTCCTCTCCCCAGGGACCCTGCTCCCACCTCACCTGTGCTGCCCTCAGGGGATCCTTCCTACCCACCTGTGTAGCCGTCCTCAGGGCTCAGACCTAGTGGCCCCTTTATGTAAGGGAGCCGTAGAAGGAGAGAGAGAGAGAGAGAGAGAGAGAGAGATGCAAGGTATGCTCCTGCCTGAGACTCCACCACACCAGCCTGGTCCTCATCACCTGGCTGACCCCCCATCTTTGCAGGTCTCAACTTGAATGTCACCCCAGAAAGGCCTTCACTGACCCCAGTATACTCCGTTGCCACCGACAGCCCATTTCGTTCTTTCTTCCACAGTTCTTATTAAGAGCTGCCATGCCATGTTTCCAGCATATTTCTAAGTGTCTGGCTCCCCACCACATTGGAGGTCCCGGGAGAACAAGGCCCACGTCAGCCCGTCCTCTGCCCCGTCACCGAAGCGGGCGCGGGGTTGGGACATGACAGGTCTCAGCAGACATCTGCCGCAGGAACGAGCGGATGCGGCAGAAGATGTGGCCGCAGCCGGGCCCCCGTTTCCGGAGGAAACGCTCTCTGATGAATCGCGTTTTGGTTCACCCTTTCGATCCCCCACGTTCGTCATTTGAGTGATCATTTCTGCTTGCCTGCTCACGATTGGTAAATGGAAGGATAGTTGTGTTTTTCGAAACATTGAAAACATTTCACACTTTCACAGATTTGGGGTTCTGATGTCTTTTTTTTCTTTTTTCCTCAATACTAGCCTTAAGAATCGACATGAAAACAGAAGCCCAGTTCATGAATTTCTAGGTAATTTTTCCTTCACGGATATACACTAGCATCAGATGATATATGTGTAACGAAGAGTAGTGATTAGAATAGTTTTTTAAAAATTTACCTTTCTCTGGCTTTGTCGTTTGCTCCGTGTGGAGATAAAACACACAATAGCATGGCAGGCTTGGCGAGGGCCCTTCCCAAGCTCGACGTAGGCCTGCGTCAGCTCTCCATCGCGGAGTCCTGTGGCCTCGCAGCCGAAATGGCTCTTTAGTTACAGCACGTGCTGTAGTCGTCTCTGTTAATAAATAGGATGTGGTCCATCGGCGCTTTCGTTGTCTGAAATTCCCCCAGAGAAATTGGGATGCGGTTCCAGGACTTCAGGCTAGAAGCTGAGGGAGGAGGGGAGGGCGAAGGCACAACCGTCCACTTCTGCAGAGGTCCTGCCGTGACAGTGGCCCTGATTAATGATGCATTCTGCAGATCGTCAGAGGTCCACCCCCTGCTCGCCGCCACCACCAAACCAGAAAATATGCTTCTTTATGAGTCTGGGTATCTAACCGCTGTGGTTTTCTAAAGCCAGAATATACTGAGTCAGGTCACCTTCATGCCATAGCTGCCACCAAACCAGCCCTCTGTCCACTGGGAAGGGTGTGAGCTCCGGGGCACAGGGATGGGCCACAGCTGGCCAGACGGCAGGAGGATGGTGCCTGCCTCAGCCTCCTTGTCTCCTGGGCCCTGTAGAAACCGAGCTTTCAAACCTCATGTCAAAAAGACCTTTTAAAGTTTGTATCAAATGCTTAAGAAAGGAGCATGCAGTGAGCATTCTGTCTACTGGTGACCTTGCCCGGAGTATGATGGTGACACTTTGTGACGTGGCACCCACAGCGGCGCCTCCTTCCCAGAGGCTGAAGCAGCGGACGCATCACGGGAGGCCTGGGGTCCAGTCGTGTCTTACGGCTCCATATGAGAATTTCTCAGTTGCTCTGTTTGTTTACTGATTTAATCATTCATTCATTTAGCAAATATTGCATCCACTTATGTGCTGGGGACTGTGCAAGGCCCTGGGACATAAAGGGGAGCGAGACAGGTGTCAGACAAATTTGGGGTCAGCTCACAGGCGGGCGTTCCCTTTTGTCTTCCTGCAGAAAGCCCCCTGCTTGGTATTGAGGAATCATAGAAACATACATGACTTCTCCCAACCCCGCAATTCAAATCAGAACGACAGCAGTGTTATGATCCCCTAAGAGTCATCGGGACACTCAGAATTTCACGTTTTGTCCACTTAAAGAAAAGTGAGAAAGACCCTTTGCAGGCTGATTTCAAACAGGAGTTCACTGGCCTCCTTAGAAGCATCTGGAAAGCACAGAATGCCTTCAGAACGGTGGAGAACGTTCCGCTGTCAAGGTTTGGGAGCTGTTTACTTAGCTCGGCAAAAATGTTTACACCGCCCGGCTCCCAGTAGGTTCAATGAACATTTATCGACTTTGTCTCTGCCAGTGTCTTTGTTTTTAAGAAAGGAATCAAAGTACCTGTTTCACGCAAAAATGCTTCCGCAAATTTAGCCTAGAGCAGCAGAGCATTGAAAAATTCAATTTATGTGTCTTAGATAAATCTACAGCTATGTGTAAGACATTTTCTGGTAAAAGTCGGTAATGGGTTATTTTGCTTTTGAAGAAAGGCGCGTCTTGAAGACTATTTCAGTGACTGAATGAAAGATTTTTCCTGTCTTGGTGCCTGGTGTGGCCTCCCTGGGCGCTGTCATCACAGAAGGGCTCAGGGAGGGGCCGAGGGTGTTTCTCTCTCCTAGCGACATCCCGAGCATCTCTTCTCACATCAGCTAGAAGCTTGAGCAAATCTCCTTATTGAGGATAAGCAGCCTTTAAGAATAAAAATCTATTAATACCAGGAAGAGAAGGGCCTTGGTTGGGCCTAGCGGGCAGGAGGGAGATAGGGCTCACCTCTTGCTGGGTTTGATTATGGGAAAGGATGACTTCACCCAAGCAGATTCTCTCTCCCATCTCCACTGCCCCTATGACCATAACGACCAGCGAAAATGGTCAGAAATGGAGGTGGTTAGTTGAACCAGCGAGGATTCGTAGAAGCACTATCAAATGTCTTCTCCTGCTTCTCAGGAACCCACAGATAGTCAGCTACTATATCTCTTCCCCTAGAGGATGAGGGGCCAGGGAGAAGAAGCTTCCATAACCCAAAGGGGTAGGATGGAAATTCCTCCCGAGTTTTAGATTTTGGAGGCCATCTGTGAAGACAGGGTGAACCGAGGCCGCAGACTGTCTCAAATCATTTATAACGTCAGCGAAATGCTCCTGCCTCAGTGAGTGAATTAACGCTAAAGCACGCTGACGTCAGCCTGTCTCAAAATGAGCCGCATCGGAGGCACTCGTAAATACGTAAATGGGAAGTTCGGGGAGTTTTAAAATTAGGCCTGCTCTGTTACGCTGAGTGAGGTGTTTCTGGCCACGCAGGAGACACGAAGTCTGTCCTGGCGAGAGAGGCCTCCCACTGACGGCGTGACCGAGGGGAAGCACGCTTGCTTCGTGCTTGTTCCTTCTGAGCCCATCCCCTACCTGGACTCAGCTTTACACCTGCATGAAGAGGTGAACTCGGGCTTCCAACAGCCAAAGCCAAGCAAGTGGGGGCGGGGATGGGAAGGCGGGGAGTGCTGTTAGCGTTTTCGGTGAGTGTCATGGGTGTGGGAAACCCGTCCCCAAAGCCACGAAGTGCCTTGTCAAGGTTCCTGAGTCTCCGAGGGCAGGCTTGCTGGGCACAGAAGCTGGAGTCCTTGTCTTTGCAGAATTCGGATTATTATACTAAATAACATAACAGAAAAAGGTTCCTTACTACTTCTTGGTGCTATATAATTCAACTAAGGAATAGCAAATATTTTGTTATTTAAAAAAAAAAAAATCCTGGCGTATTCTTGTCCAATAATATTTCTTTCTTCCAAAAGGCAGCGACATTCTCAGATCCCAGAATCACATTCTCAGTTCTTCAGACTGGACCAGACAATTCTGATATTTCCCAAAGCTCATAAAGACAAAGCATTTGGCTACTTGCGTTTTCCTTTCCTCGAAGACCTAAAACCAGGTAGCAGACTAGAATGAGTAAACAGTCTTCAGTACTAAGTCCCCAAACCCTCACACTCTTGGTCAGCTCATCCTGTTACCACGTAGAAAAACAGATTCAGTCTTTCAAAAATATATTATGAAATATTTCAGATAAATGTAAAAGTGCAAATAATACAACTCTGAGCTCACTATTTAACATGAGAAATAAAACATGACCCCATATGCCCCTCCCCACCCTGTCCCCAGATAACTACGCTCTTGAATTTGATATCATTCCCACGCTTTATTTTACTATGGTTTTGTTTTACATGTTTTTTAACCTATCGTATAAATTATATACATAAAAATATAAATTCACCACAATTTGCCTTTTCCTTTCTACTTTATAAGCATGAGATTCATCTACGTGGACACACACATCTCAAAAACGTGTATATCCCACAGATACCGTGCATATGTATATCATAATTTACTCATCCATTACTTCTTATGGCCAAATTGCTGTACGAAGTAGTTGTACCAGCTTTAACACCCAGAATCAGTACACGAAAGAGTTCTTGTTCATTCAGATCTTTGACAAAGCTTGGTTTACCATTAGCAGACTGTAACTTTTGCAGTTCGATGGGTGAAGGGCGACCTCATAGAAGTTCTAGTTTGCATTTCTGGTTACTAGCAAGATTAGGCGTGTTTATTAGCCATTCCTTTTTCAATTTCTTTGAGTAATCTTGTTGTATCTTTCGATCGTTTTTTTGGGGGGAGGTCGTTTGTGTTTTCCTCATTACCTTATAGGAGTTCTTTATGTGTTCTGAATGCTAATCCTTTCTTAGTTTTGTGCAAAAATTTTCCCTCAGTCCGGTCTGTCTTTGGATACTTTGCTTAGGGTGATTTTCGGTGTACAGATGTTTTAAATTTTAATATAGTTAAATTTCTTCAGTCTTTTACTTTTGGTTTGTTCAGAGTTCATCCAAGAAATACTTCCTCACCTCACGATCAGAAGGGTATCCTCCAATATTTTCATCTAAAATTTCCAAGTTTTGCATTTCTCATTTAGTTCTTCAATCAGTCTGGGATTAATTTGGGTTTGCAATGGGGCAGGGGTCCATTTTCTTCCATTTGAAAAGCCAGCGGTCCTAGTCGCACTCACCGACTACTTCGGCTCTTCCTCACGGACCCTTCAAGGCCACTTCTGTCACCTGTCGAGTGTCGGGCTCTCCGCTGTGCTCCATCGGTCTGTCTGTCTGTCTCTGGGTGTCACCCATACGCTTGGATTACTATAGTTTTCTAAAAGTGTGGACAATAAAGCAGTTCCCTCCATCTCATTCTTCACCGAAATTATTTTGGCCATTTTGGGCGCAAATTGAATCTTTATCCTTTTTTTGTTTTTTGGGTTTTTTTGAGTTGGCCTTGGCTGGGTACAAGCAATCAAACGGCAGGACAATAAGCAGAAGGAAGAAATGAAGCCAAAGTTAGCCCTGGATCACGCTTAAGCCGAATATTTAACCCTTAAATAAACTCCAAAGAAATCGCCGTGTAGTAATGAATAGAAAAGGCCCATAGGAAATAAACTGCTTGTTTACAAAAGCAAAACTATTCCAAAAAACCTTGCCAGGTCTGTAGCAAGGGTCATTTAAAAACAGAAACTGGAGGCCAGCCTCTGGTCACTACCAGTGTTCTCGCCTTTATGTATTTTTAAAGGTCCTGCCATTAAAATTTATTTATTGTGGTAAAACAAGCACAACGTCAAATTTACTTACGTTATCTCGTCCATCTGTAAGTGTACGGTTCGGTGACGTTAAGCACATCCATGTCATTGTGCACCCGTGACTACCACCCTTCTCCAGAACTTTCTCATCACCCCGAACCTAGACTGTGTCCCCATTAAACACTAACTCTCCACCCCCGCTCCTTCCAGCCCTTGGCAGCCGCCACCCTACTTCCTGTCTCTATGAATTTGTCTAGTCCACGAATCTCTTATAAATCCTGACTTTGACTTTTTTTTTTTTTTAAAGTATTACTTTTAAACATACTTTTGCGTACGGGTGGTCACGGAGAGTTCTGAAAAAATCGTGCTAAAACTGTGCGTTTGTTCCTGCGCTTCCTCAGAGCATGCGAAAGGCAGGCCAGACGTCCCTGGGAGAAACCGCGAGAACACACCGATTCTGTCGTAGTGCACGGGTCTGGGAATGAAGGGTTCTCTGCCCCTTTCCAGGGAGACTTGTGTTCCTGCAAAATGCGCTCAGTGACATTTCTGTAGCCTCACAGTCACTATTTGGTGTTCTGCAGTGCCTTCAGATTCAAACGCTCTTGTACGGACCGCAGGACAAGAGGACACTGGCCACCCAGCAGTCCGTGGACGTCCTGTCCAAGTGAGTAGGCCTCCCTCGCACGGTCTCCCCGCGTGGCCCACTCGTTCGGAATCTCAGAGGAAGCGGGTTCTGTGGACGTTTCCATGGAAAGCTGTACTGACTTCCTTTGACTCAAACGATGCAGGACCAGTTCCTTTGACAACCCAGTTGTAAAATATCTTCCTCGCCCGGATGTCAAGAGGAAATTAGCTCTGGGATAATGCCGGAAACATGTGTTGGGACTGGTGTCCGACTGCCCGCAGGTCATCTCATCCTGCTGGGGGACGTGGGGGACCAGCACTGCCTTGGCCCGCTGCAGCCTGCCTCTAGGGGCCTTTGACCCCACCTGGAAGGCTGTCCCCACTGGGCAGAGCCCCACCCCCACCCGATGAGCCTGTGCCCCAGAGAGCGGCTGGCCCACTGCCACGCCCGTGCTCCCGGTAGCCTGCAGATGCGGACACAGCCAACAGGGGGCACTGTCTTGGAGCCGGCCCGTGCGCCCAGGCCCCTTCCCAAGGGGAAAGCAGGCCACCCAGGCCGCCAGCCCAGCCTTCCTCTCCCTATTCTGCTCACTGTTCCATCCTCAGCTCAGCGAGAAAGGCGGCGGGGATTTAGAAGGGAGAAAACGCTTGTGTCGCACGGTCCCGTGCTCCGGTTCGCCTCTCGTTTACGTTCTCCCCCGAGGCTCCCTCCTGAAACGTAGCTTGGCCACTGCGGGGCTTGTCCGCACAGCAGCCAAGGCCGGGGGACACCGGGCTGGGATCCGAGGGGCGCCACAGTCATCCCCCCTCTGCTTGTCCGCAGGGCCCCCGAGATGGCTGTGAAGCCGAAACAGGCCCCGAAATCCAAGCCGGCCTCTGGCACCGGAATGCCCCAGCACACCGTGACGGGGAAGGCGAGGCCGCACGCTGGGGACTGAGACCCAGCCACCCCCGAAGACAGCTTCGCTCATGCCCGGTGCCGACATCCGGGGCGCTGCATCGGCCTGTCTCCAGCCAGAAGATGGAATTCAGTGGTCACTGTCCAGATTTCCAAGGCCAGGTGTTTGCTGGGACACCCAGCGGTGACACCAGCCACCTCCCGTGGGCCGCATCTGACAGTGCACGCCTTTCGGGGTGATCCGGTGCTTCTATACAGCATTTTTCTTTTTACCGCCTACGTGGTTTTTCTTGCCAACAAAAATTTCTACTATTGTGACCGAAAAGCTTCTCTTCACACGTTCAAAACGCTCGTGCGGGAAAGAGGACTCAGCGCCTCGCGCAGATCTGGAGTCAGGTTTGTCAGATTTGGAGCAATGAAATTCAGGACAGAGCCCTTTCCCACAGGAAGGGGACAGGGACTGAGAATAAAATGCTAACGAAGGGAACTCGTGTGTTCCAGGTGACGCTGGGAGCCCTCAGACCCCAGCAGGGGGCGTGCGGGAAGCTCCCCTCGCTCCGAACCAGTCACCCGGTGATGGTGACGGATCAGGTGTGAGCTAAGAACGCTGTCCCCACCCTTTCAGGGCTTCACCCCCAACACGGGGGTCAGTCGCAAACATACAAGCGTGGAGTCGATGACGAGAGACAGAGAAATAGCCGAGTCGAACAGGGCGGCTGAGGGAGGGACCTGACCTGGCCTCGAGGTCAGGGGAGGCAGGTGGGAGCGGGGGTGAAGAGAGGGGAGCGAGGGGGCGTCGGGCCTGGAGCGGGTGCCTAGGGATAGGGTGCCCGCCCCCCGCTGCTCTGCTGCAGGCGGGACGAACGCGGCTGCCACTCTGGAGCGTCGTTTCTGAGCTGGCGCAGCCCTCGGCCCCCGCTCTCCCCCGCTCTCCCCTGCGTTCCCGGGTCCGGCGCGTGGGGGCGGGGAGGGCGGAGTGATGAGATCGGTGTTGGAATGAGCTGGATGGAGCTTGGGAGGGGCAGGAGTGGGGTGCGGACAAGCTGTCCCGCCTCCGCCCTCCCCATGCCACGAGCCGTGGCCCAGCAAGGCTGCGGGCTGGCTAAGACAGCCGCGGGATGCAGCGTGGGCACCTGTCCCCGCCAGCGCCCCGTGGGGACCCAAAACCACTCTGGGGCCACCTCAAAAACCGATGAGGGAAATCAACCCAAAATATCCAGGACAGGGCGGAGAGAGGCAGAGGCCCTTGTCTTCCTCAGGTGTGTGACAGCAGCCACACAGGCCCCCTGTCATCCCAGCCAGGCCTAGGGGATGAAGGCAGCGTGCAAAGGTGTGCGATGAGGCCGCTACTCACCAAGTGTCCCGTCTCACGGAAGACGCGGCTTTCGACGTGGATGGCCGGATTAAAGCATTTTATACACGTACCACACGGGCGTCTGCCAAGGAGTGACTGAAAGCTCGCGTCCCTTCACAGCCCCTGTGCTGGAGCCCTGATCCCATCGTGATCTCTGGGTCTCTGGGAGGTGGGGTCTCTGGGAAGTTATTAGGACACAAGGGTGGGGCCCCGTGGATGGGATTAGTGCCCTCACAAGAGGAGACCCAACAGAGAGGGTCTCTCTCTCTCCATCACCTCAGGACACAGCAAAAAGGTGGCCATGAGCAAACCACAAAGAGCCCCCACCGAGAACCGAATCCAGCAGCACCCTGAGGTTGGACTTTACCTCCCCCCCAGAACCGTGGGACGTAAACGTCCATGTTTGAGCCCCCCCATCTGTGGTTTCTGTTAGAGCAGTGTGAGCTCAGCAAGAGAGTCCATGCTGGGTTTTGGGGGGAAAATGTGAATTCCAATCATACTTTTCCCTTCTTTTCTGTATTTCTTGGAAGATAATACTTTGGAATCCACAAAACACATTTTGAAAAACTTAGCCACCAGCCTAGGAAAGAATGAATTTTGGAATGGTCTACCAAATGCCTCCCATCTATTAAACAGGGGAGGTCTATAGCTATTCATGGGTGTGTGTGTGTGTGTGTGCGCGCGCGCGTGCGTGTGTGAAAGGCTGCAAACAGGTAACGCGTGCGTGTGTGTGTGTGTGCGTGTGTGCATGTGTGAAAGGCTGCAAACAGGTAACAGTACCTAATTATTCCTTTGTCACAAACTACCTCAATTTTTTTCAAGCTCCTAGGAAACAGCCATGGTTACCTAACCATCCCAATTTGCACGTAAGGTCACCAGCCACCTTGGTGTGCCCAGCGAGTGTCCTGGTTTTAGCTCTGAAAAGTCCTGTGTCCCTGGCAAAGACCCCTTCATCCCGAGCAAAATGGGATGGCTGGCCACCCCAGTGGTGCCAGCCTTCCAGGCTGTGATGACGACATTCTTACCACAAACTGTCCAGTCTATGTCCGATCTCCCCAGTGATTGTGAGCCACCGTAGACAACATGCGTGTAAACACGTGTGTGCTTTAACTAGAGTTTACATAGAAAACACAAAAGTCACCTACTAGAAAACATTCTCTTTTGGAGCCACGTGGGGTTTTTTTTCCCTTAGATTTTTATTTTTGCACATTCTTGTGATATTTCCCTTCACAGGGAATGGGAGGTTAGCAAGATCAGCTTTTTAGATGATTCGATTCTAAATGTACATTTAAAATAACAATATCGAACAACCAGTGGGAAGGTACAAAACATTCCATTACCACTTTGCCTGAACAACAATAGGAAAAGACTGTGTCCACACCCCATCCAACCACAACGGTGATTTCTACTGTCTTCGGAGTGACCGGTTTCAAAGGACAGGCAGCTGTAGGGTGACCTGTCACAGCGTCAAGGGCACACCCTGCTCTTGCGTGACTCAGAGACGTCGTAACCTACGACAGCTCATGACTCCGTGCTGGTAAGAACTCATGGTGGGATACTTCTCAAAGATAATCATTCCGACATGGAGATAAGAATGAAGATCTCAGACATTTATTTCCCAAACAGACGTGGGTCACACACTTCACAACCTATGCAGGTTAGCACCCATCTACGAGGTCATGAGCCACGACAGTGACATCGAACTAAGCCACTTGGACTCACATAATAGAGTTCCCGTCATCGGTCCTGCCTTCAAAACAGTAGGCTGTCACCCTGACCAAATTCTCATCAATAAATTACTTTTACAAATACCACCAATGCCACAGAAAATCAGCCCATCTCTGTGTTGGAATCAAGAAGTCTGTGGCAATCACCAGTTTATTTGGCATATAACAAAGGCTTAAACTTGCAAGGCAAATCAACTTTCTATTCCCTGACTCACGGTGTTTTTCAAATAGACCATCCTGAAAGCTCTGTGTTTCTCCCACTCA
>NW_006443292.1:3810960-3814016 GCF_000325575.1 Pteropus alecto | reverse complement strand
CCAGGTGTGTGTCTTGGGGGTCTGAGGGCCATCGTGTGAATCCCAGAGGGAAGACCCTCAAATGCCTTACTCTCCCCCGCTCATCGTAACCCACCTGAGGGTGACATCACCTTAGATCATCAACCCCAGGACACCACAGGCAGTTCTGATACTGCGTTAGGGAAAGTACAGTTTAGACAACCGCTATGTGAAAGAAACTAGTTTGGATTAAAATGCCGTGCTGCTAGAGATGCTAGTTTTAATGTGATGCTACGCCTTAAAAATGGAAGCTTTAAAAACAAAATACCCTTGTGTAAAATCAAATGGATCCATTCGAGCACACTTGAACTTGGTGATGCAAATCTGCCTGCCTGCATTCCGTGGATCGTCAGAGAGGGGCCTGTCTCAGCAATCCCCCAGAGGCCCCTTCCAGATGCTTCTGTGCCAGGCGATGGGAGAGGCACCCGGTTCCTTCCCCAACACATCCGTTTCTAGCCAACGCATTACTCGTTTTTCCCTAAACAAAACCCCGCCACGGCAACGTGTTGAAAGTACAAACCCTTTCATGAGGTTGGCTGTCATTTTTCATCTCCAACTCTCTGAGCTCAGAAAGACCTCCACCCCGGTCGCGGTGGGTGGAGAAGGGCTGGTTAGGAGCACAGCCCACCTCCAGCTTCCGACTTGACCGCGCATGGCCACCTGGCCAGCCCAGCCATGGTCTTCAGGGTCTACCCCCCGACCAGTGGAATAAACGTTTAGGTGCTGACAGCTGAAATACAGAGGTTCAAGTACACTCTGACAAGAGCTGGCTACTCCCGGACTCAGGTAGTAACAAAAAAAGAGCATTTAGACCGTGTGTCACCAATGACTCGGTGCCACAAAAAAGAAATGGTACCGTAGGCGACTTCTAATAATTGTTCCTCTCACACGTGGGTCCACAGCAAGTTTGTCAATTTGAAACATCGCAATCGGCTGGAGCTGTCCGCTCCAACAATAAAATATTTTTTAAAGTTCTGCACATAAATTCAAGCCTTAAAATGAATTTAACTCTACGATGAATAACTTTTTCCTAAAGAGGAAATCTTCAGATTTTTTTTTTTAAATCTAAGCAATCTGCTTATTTCCTGTGATTCTTTTTGAAGAGCCTTTGGAAAGAGAAAAATGTAGTGATTTTTTTTCTTCCCTTAAAAGGTTAGCTTACTATTTATTAGCACATGCAAGTAAAATTTACTCTTAAATATATTACTTTAATCTGGTTACCATTTAGGCATTTTACCTAAAGATAGTTAATTCTGGCTTCAAACAGATGCGAGGCATCTCTATGGCCACTGCAAACCGGTAAAAATCATCTCTAGGAGTTTAAACTCCAGAAAAGGGAACTTTTAAGACTAAAAAGATAGAAAGTGTTTTTTGGAAAAGTCCAGACTCAAAAATAAAGTTTCAATGCCTTTTAAGGCATGAATTAATTCGAAACCTTTATACATTATAAAATAAATTGACATTGCCTGGAGCACTCTTTGGAGGAAGTTATACGGTGGAGGTTTTAATATAGAGTGGGCCTCCCCCGCCTTACAATAAGCAAAGGCCTTTGTGTGTTATCTCACCGAATAAGATGCCATTTCAAACAAGATATTTATCAAAACCAGTCTCCCTCCTCGTCCTCCCCCTGATTGTCTAAATAAAGGACGGCCACTTTCTTTTCGTCTGAAACCACCGACCGCTGGTCCACCATCCTCTGGAGCTGTACCGTCTTGTCAAACTCAGCCTGCGCCTTGCTCTGAATGCTCATGCTGGCTGCGGGGTCACCCCTACTGCCAGCGTCTCTCCAGGTGCCACTGTCAGACACGCCATGAGCTTCTGCCTCTGTCCCTGGGGGGGACAGGGCTGTGGCCTCTCTGGTCCAGCTGGGTGTTGCCTCTGTGTGACTCACGTCCACCTGGAAGGGAAACAAAGTTTCTTTGGGGCCCAGTGCTGCGTGCCTGCGCCACCTGCTGCTGCCCGCTGGCTGGCCGCGCTCGGCGGGGTCCACGGAGCCGGTGAGGGCGACTGTATGGAACAAGGCCCATGGGGGTGTGGCGTGTTCAGGGGCTCGGGGTGCCGCAGGACCCACCAGAACGCCCCACTGTCGCTTCCGCCCCTGGCGTGTGCCCCCGCTGGGCCCTTAGGGAGATTCGGAAACGGCCCCTTTGCAGGTGCTCTTCTCGATCACCAGGACGTGCCCACCCGCGGTGTAACAGTGGCCGGGGTCACATCTGTGCAGCCCTCGCCGTGGCCCCTGCTTTCTGGTTGCTAAAGATAACGGGCGGCCCCGATCTGCTCGGTGGGGTGAAGCCTCCGAGGCCCGACGGCGACGTGCCCGACGGACACGCCACCCCGGAGCGCGCCTGGAGCGCACAGAGGCGCCGGGGCCCCCTGACTCCACGGTGTCTGCAAGGGGGCTGGGAACCGCCTCTGCTCGCTGCACCCCTCTCTAGGCCTAACTGAAGGGGCGCTGCGGAAGTCCAGGCAGCCACTGGCTCTTCTGCTGGAGAATGATCACCACCCTTCCCTGCCCCGGAGTGGGGGCCTGGAAAATCACTGCCCTTTGAGCGTGAGCCTGTTTGGAGCCAAACCCGCTGGAGCCCCCGACCTGTGCGTGTCCCAAACCCGCTGGGGCCCCCGACCCGTGCGTGTCCCAAACCCACTGGGACTCCCGGCCCGTGCGTGTCCCAAACCCGCTGGGCCCCCTGCCGCCTGCCAGGCAGGGACAGGCCCTTGGAAGATGTCTTTGGACACTTGACCTGGATCAGGGCCCAAGGTCAAGTGCCCCACGGACCAGCTGGCCGCCCCGAGCCCCCCGCGGGTCCCAGCGGCCTCCCGGACTCACCTCCAGCACCTGCGCGGTGCGTCCCTCGGGCGAGCCTCGCTCCGTCCTCCACGTTCCCGCGGGGCCCACTCTGACGTGTCGCACGGACTGGCTGACGTCCTCTAGCACGTGAGCCTGCGCGAAGCCCCGTGGGCTGGTGACCTCCACGGTGGCCGACACCGGGCCCTGGGACGGGGCCCTGCGCGTGCTGCGAGAGGCCCGGCCACCGTCG
>NW_006443292.1:3810035-3810810 GCF_000325575.1 Pteropus alecto | reverse complement strand
CGGGGCCGCCACTGCGGCTTCCCTGTCCGGGCTTCCAGGCGCCGGCCCCGGTCGCTTGGCCAGAGTGTCCCGCACCACCGCCTCCACGGCTTTCTCAATCTCGCCGGCTTCGTCTCTGCTCAGCTCCTCCAGGTCCAACCGATCAGCGTCCACCGTTTCCGAGAGGTTGACTTGGGCGACCAAGGTCACGGCCTCGCCGCCGCCCGCGGCCTGGCCTTTCTTCACGTCCACGGACACGGCCCCCGGGCCGCCGCGGCCCTCGCGGGTGACGGCCGCCAGCTGCTCCCGCACGCGCTCCGGGAGGCTGTCCTCCAGCTGCCCGATGACCTCGGCCAGCCGCTGCCGGGGCTCCCCGTCGCCTCTCCTGATGGCCGTGTGCAGCGCGGGCCGGATTTTAATCTCCTTCTCGATGACGGTGGTTTCGGCGTGGATCTCGCCGCTTCCAGCTTGTTCTTTCCAGGGAGGGCCCACGTCCCCCTCCAGAGGAGGTGCCGGGACGTCCAGGGGCTTCACGACCGTCTCGCCCCACGCGTCGTCCCCCCTGACTCGTCGCCGAGGCCCCGGCACGATCTCGTCCTGCCAGGAGTAGCGGATGGTGGACTCCTCCTCGATGTGGATCTGCCCGTACACCGAGCCCTCGGCCCCGCCGCGCCCCACGTCGTGCTCGGGGCCCTCCTCTGGGGTGGACACGAAGTAGCTCTGCTCCCCCTCCGAGTCACCTGCCTCCGTCACTTCCTCCACGTGAGTCCCGAGCCCCCGGGGCGGCGGCGGCGGC
>NW_006443292.1:3809398-3809989 GCF_000325575.1 Pteropus alecto | reverse complement strand
GCCCCTCCGCGTCCTCCGCGTCCTCCGCCTCCTCCACGCGGAACGGCGTGGGAGACTCGTCGGCCCCCTCGCCGCCGACGCAGCTCATGGGCTCCTCGATGACCTCCACGCTGACCACCCTGGCTCTGCCCTCTCGCCCCTTCAGACCGAGCTGGATGACATCCCTGACCACCTGCTCGGTGGCCTTTCCCGTCCGCTGCGCCTCGTCCCGCACGTCCTCGCTCAGGAGCTGGTCCAGGCCGGCCGCGTCCGAGACGTCGAAGTCCTCGGTCAGCCGCGACTCCACCACTATCTCAGTCGTCGTCTTCCGGTCATCGGGCAGCTCTTTCCGGCTCACGTAGGTGACTTTGGTGTCCGGAAAGGAATCGGCGGGGGCGTCCACGTCCGCGGACTGCGTGAACCGCTGCAGGATGCCGGACACGATGTTCTCCGCGATGCTCTCGGTCATGGGGTCGCCGGTGTCCCCGGCGCCCAGCCTGAACCTCGCCTCTCTCCGCTGCAGCCTCCTGGCCGGACCGGCGCCCGCGTCCTTCTCCGGGGGCGTCTGGACGCCCGTGGGGGCCCCCTCCGGCCCGCTGCTCTGCGGCGCTT
>NW_006443292.1:3808974-3809351 GCF_000325575.1 Pteropus alecto | reverse complement strand
CCCTCGCCGTCCGCCGCCACCCCGTCCTGCTGGCGCCCGCGCTCCCGCGCCTCCTTGTCCAGCTTGGTCAGCGCCTCCCAGCGCAGGTTCCTCTCCTCCGACGCCTTCTCCTTGGAATCGAACATCTTCTCCCCCCACATGGCGGTCCTCTCATGCGCCCAAGTGTCCCCGCCGAGCGTGGACTCTCCGGCCACGCCAGCGCGGGCGTCCTTCGTGCCTCCACTTCTTGGTCGACCGGGCAACGTGTGCGCTTGAACTTCAGTGTTTCTCAAGAGCCCAGGGACGGGAGGGGAGGTTGTGAAGCTGGGGGGACTCTGGGCGGTTTTCTCATCGGCGATTTCCCGCCGGGCGGTGGCGGCGAAGGGCGGCGGGGCGCC
>NW_006443292.1:3791279-3808926 GCF_000325575.1 Pteropus alecto | reverse complement strand
TGTCTGCGGGGTGCGCGGCGCCCACACGTTAGGGCCGCGGTAGAGGCTCCCCGAAGGTGCTTTCTGCCTCGAAAACAGGTTTCTTTCATTTTCCCTCCGTAATGCCGAGTCGGTATACTGATAAGACGTGTTTCTGAATTCTGTAGAAAATGAGCAATGCGTTAAAATGATTGTCGTCATTACCTGTTTTCATCTTAAAGCATCGCCATAGGTCAAATCCCATCCCGTCATAATACGAACCTGTTATGGCCACAGAAAGGGCATTGCGAAAGATCTGTTCGATCCCTAAATTATTTTTTTGGTAGTTTTAAAAATCCTGTTCCAATAGAATAGCGCCACGCATGCTTCAGCTCAGTACTTTCTCTAGTTACTGATGTTAAATTATTCATCCGCCTTAACGAATTTATCGAATGTGTAAAGCATGGCACATGTACCAGAGAGGCTGGGGTGCTCATTTCTGTGGCCAGACTTTCACAATATTATGATAGTTTGGAATCCATCATTTCTACACTGTTAAATGTATCGATTACAGCAGAGAAGAGCTTCATAAGTTACGTAATTAATAAACACTCACGGAATTGCCCCTCCGCCATTTAATACGCTCTTACCCTTCATTGATTTCCATGTTGGGCCAACAAGTATTAAAGAATTTAATGTTTTTTTGAACATTCCTAGCTTTTACTTTCACACTTTTATTTTTATGAACTCTCACATAAAAAGAGAGTTCTCTTTTTATGCCTCCTCTCCAAACCTGACCTCCCTCAGGGCGGCCAAGGCCAGCAGCCTCTTTAGGACAGATCCCAGGATACAGGAGCAAGACCAGGGCATTTTCTACAAAGATTCCTCTTTTGGGGTCAATATACTGATCCTGAGCTGAGAAGTCCCAGAAGATGGACCCAGAAAACTGCAGGAAAGGCCTAGTTTTTTAATTAAGGTTCAATGAGAAACATGGAAGATCACAGACTGGTTTTCGGCCTATCATCTTGGGGGCAAGTGGCCAACATCATTTTGTACAATATTCCAAAAGACACGTGAGCGCATTAATAAGCATTGATAAACTCACTATCTATTCAGTGAACAGTTAGGGGGCACCTATCGTACAGCACACACAACTATTTAGAAGATCAAAGCCAATTAAGAGTTCGCAATCGATACTCTCTCATTCTGATACTTCCTGTTGGCATAATGCATAATTGCTAAAACAAATTTAGTTTACAAATATTGTCTCTATATCCTTTAAGAAGCTGAATAAGTGAATGAATGAATGAATGAAACCAGTTAACGGAGATACCCAGTATGCCTTTTCCTGAGCTCCATGATCACAGCTAGTAAAAGACAGTGCGGGGGCGGGGGTTGGGGGGAAGAAAAAAAAAAAAGGTCGGTGAGCCCGGATGGAGACTGTTGGTCATCCTGGAAGCTTCGCCCTCATTCTCTCTCTCCCTTCTAGGTTATGTGACGAATTTCCAGATTTACATAGCCACACATAAAAAAAAAAAGCGAGGTGACTAAGTAAACCTTGAAATCTGGTGAATGAATAATTCTTATTTTATAGATGTCATTACGTTAACTGATGCCAGGCGGACTGACTAATGGGCACTGCTGTGGTCACCTTTGCTCTTCCCAAACTTACTCTCGAAATTAGAAAGCAAACTTGCTGGACCAAATTCCTGATAGTCTAAGACCAAATTGCTTCCAGTCACAGATGGCTAGAACCACGATGGGTATTCTGAACCCAGTGGCCCATTGAATCTGTGAAATGCCTGATAGGGACAATACTGTTTTTAAAAAGTAAAGATGGGAGGTGTTATCTACCTTCTATCCAGATTGGCTGTTCATCAAACATTGTCCTGACAGAGGCACCAGATACACACACTCCTAATTTGCTATGATGCTGACTATGTCACACTCATGCAGACTGGAACCAGGCTGTGTAAGGTATACAGTCAATATACTATGAGGAATCTGCCCCTGCTTAGCCAGAAAGCTCTTGAAGATTCTACGGGGCATGAAAAGTTTTAGGGCATCTCTAATGAACACTGACTCTCTTACGTCAGTTTGCAGAAAATAGGATCTGTGTTCTGCAGCATTTGGCCTGAAGCAAGAGAGACCCAGCTTAGGGCACCGACGACACCTGTCACAGGTATCAACCTGAGTTGCCCACTAACCACGGTGGAGATAGAAATGATGTAATTATCCTTCCCACCTCTGTGCCCGGTGGGGGAGCAAACTTCAGAGTATCGGAAATGATGTAATTATCCTTCCCACCTCTGTGCCCAGAGTATGGACTGCCTGCTGTACAAAGCAACACCTCCCTTTACTTGTGTTAAAGACAGAAGTCTTTGGTCTGGAAAGGGTGTATCACAGGGTGTGAGAACCAAGTCCATATCACCTTCTCGTCACCCTTTCCTGCTCCCCATCAGCCCCTCTCCCCGTTCACCCCGTCGGGCAGGAAGCACCCTAAAATATTGGCTAGGTGAACAAAAAAGTTTATCAAGCACGTTCCCATTTACATTATCATTTAAACTATGACCCACTAAATTGAATCTATTTTTGATACTTAAGGGAGGGGTCAATGGCAGTTATCCGGAAAATCGCATCTAACCCCAATTCTTCTAGGTAAAAGGTGCTTTCCTATTTGTCCACGGACTGAACGCGTTTGGATGGAAAGCACTTTAAAACGAAAGAACCGGCTTTTCCTATTTTTACCTTGTGGCAGGTTTTCAATGCGCTCAGTCAAGATCAATATCTCCGGGTTACTTTCTCCCTCCAGTAAGGCTCTGTAGGGGGAAAAAAAAAAAAATCATTAGGAAACGAAAGAGCAAAAAGTTACCCTACACGCTGTAGGATGGAGTATTTGGCTAATGACCACAGTGTCATAGTGGACTGTGTTTTAGGGCTCGTGTCTGAAGAAGGGATGCAAGCCGGCCTCAGCAGGCCTGACCGGATAGAGCATCCATCCAGGTGAGGGAATAAAATGAGGGTCTAGGGCTTCGGAACTCCTGGAGAGCCTTCTAGAAAGCCCTTCTAGAAAGTTCCATCCAGCTGAGGGGACAAAATGAGGGTCTAGGGCTTCGGAACTCCTGGAGAGCCTTCTCAAAAGCCCTTCTAGAAAGTTCCATCCAGGTGAGGGAACAAAATGAGGGTCTAGGGCTTCGGAACTCCTGGAGAGCCTTCTCAAAAGCCCTTCTAGAAAGTTCCATCCAGCTGAGGGAACAAAATGAGGGTCTAGGGCTTCGGAACTCCTGGAGAGCCTTCTCAAAAGCCCTTCGAAACCCAGGGCCAGGAGAGGAGGAGACAGGAGATGTAAAAGGGGGGGAGGTCAGGGGTCTGGCTTCTCTGGGAAGCGGGGAGGGGCTCCTTCAGGCACGTCACCTCGGGCTAGAGGGCCCTAGAACAATGACATCCATGGGTCGAGTCACAGGTCAGGGACTGACCAGGAGCAGAGCAGGGACTGAAGTTTGTAAACAAGGCAGCCACGGCCCCTGTGGCTTTCAAACTGGGATTCACCCCCTGTGGCTTTCAAACTGGGATTCACCGTGATGGAGTGATGATTAAAAAAAAGAAAAACAGAGGACAAATGGAGGAAGGGGCACGAGAAAACAGGAAAAGGAAGAGCTGAGATCCCCGCCCCCACCCCCACCCCCAGAGGCCTCATTTCACCCAAAGGAGCATCCTGTTTTGCTTCTAACAAAACCCCGAAAAGCACCGTACCACGCGACTTCTCTAGGTCCCAACGCCTAAAACTTAAGTTGTCACTGCGTTGTGATTCACACCTACAGCTCAGAGCCGGGAGGAGCCGGGACAGGGCAGGCCCCCACCCGTGGACCAGGCGTGCGGGGGCCACGTCAGCACTGGGATGTCCCTCGCTCAGAGACCCCTGGGACACTGGCTGCTACGGGCGAAGGGACACCATACGCAGGACCACTGGGAAATGTCAGTGTCACCACTGAGAGAGAGCTGGGCACGAAAACCGAGGGACGCCCAGCGGGGCAGGGACTCAGGGGTCGGGGCAAAGTGGTGCCAGGTCCCTTCCTGAATGTGCGGATTCCCACAGACACGTCACTCCGAGGGCGGGTGGGAGGAAGCAAAGGGCCACCGAGCAAAGGGGCGAAGACGACATCCCCAGGTGTGCGCAGGGACGGACCCGCACACAGTGCCCAGAGCCCCGCCCCACCGCCCGGGGCGGACGCCAGGCAATGGGACACAGCCGGGCAATCTCACACCCTCATGACCGTGCATTTTACGTGCCAGGAACAGAAATAGCTTCCATCGCCCAGAAAATTCCGAGGCCTGAATGTGATGAGAGGAACGTGCAGGGTACAAGTTAGACGCCCAGGGTGGGCGCCCCAGTGCCACGGCCACGCAAGAGGCGGCATTGGACACTGAGGGCATCGGACCCTGAGGGCGGGGGGCTTGGCGAGAAGGGCACGTTCTATTCCAGACCTTTCCTCAGCCTGCTGGGCAGGAGCTGCCCCGGTCAGGACGGAAAGGGCTTCAGGAGTCCAGGCCAGCAGACGAGCCAGTGACAGGTGTACGTGGCAGGGGGCAGGGCGGGGGCGACGGTCCAGAATAAGGAAGATCCCTCCCCTTGGGGGAAAATATCTTCTCTCACCCCTCGAAGGGGAATGGTTTTGTTCCTTTTCCAAGGAAAATCTAAACCAGCGCCCGAAGTCTCCTATGTTCAGGACCCTGGGAATTGGGTGCTGTGGTCCCTAAGGGGCCACCAAGTGGTCGCGTGCAGGTCACAGATGCAGCGCAAACAAAACACCTCCGGAGCCTCTGCTAGCCCTGCCTAAGACTGAGCGCAGTCCAACCCTCCTGTCTGTCACCTGCAGAGTCCCCCTGGCAACCCCACACGCTGGGCCGGTGACGAGCATCCTGGCTCTGCAGGTGGACAGGATCGGCGTCTCGGCCAAAGGCACACGGCTCCCCCGTAGGACCCTGTGCCACCCCCAGACCAGAGGAGCGAAGCCTATTGGACAGTTTGGTGGTGTCAATCAAAAGGCCCTACGGGGCTGTCCCACAAAGCACGGGGTCCCCCCTCAATGGCTGGCTGAGACAAAGCAGGGGTGTGTGTCACCTTCTCCCCATGAGTGCCCACCCAGGGCCTTACAGGCTCCGTCAAGGCACCTGTCATCAATTCATGCCTTAATTCACACACACACACACACACACACACACACACACACACACACACCCTCACACACCCCTCACGACACAGCGAGCCCTGCCATCCACCAACACGGCTCACGAGACTCATGGCCGAGGCAGAAAATGGACCAATCAATGCTGAGAAGCCAGAAACGTGCCATTTCCTCGAAACTTCTCCGAGGCCCGTTTTTAAGGAAGAGACAAGTACCCCTCTGAAAAGTGGAGAGAGGTTCTCCGGTTATTTTGAGAGCGGAGAGGAATTGCCCTCAGGTCTCGGTGACTCATGATGCCAACACCCCAGCTCACGGCTGTCAGGGGACATTTCCCAGGGGACATTTCCCACAGTCCCACAGGGTTCCAGCCTCTTAAGCAGGAAAATAAGTGGACACATGCCTGAAAATCAAGTCCCTGCCCTCGTTAAGCAGTGGGAACAAATCCACCAAGTGGTCGTGAGCTACCTACCATGTGGCCTCTGGCCAGGCTCCGGGCCCTAACTCTTCCCTAGTTCTGTGACCTTGGGCAAAGCGCTCAAACGCTCCGTGACTTGGTTTCCCCACTTCTGAAATTGGGAGCAGGCACCAGTTTCTGGTGGTAACTGATTAAGTAATTGGCAAGCTGTCAAAACAACCGCCACAAAGTGTTCCATAAATGTTAGTTTTCATCATCATCATCTTCTACAGACCTCAGAAAGAAAACAGATTTTCAGTTAACTGAAGCCACGCTAGAGGGGAAGAGATCCTGGATAATCTAAAATCATGGTTAACTGAGGGTTAATTCATTTACACAGTGTAAATGTGGGGGAGAGTGAGCAACCACACGTGTGGGATGGTCCTCTCGCTTACCCTCGAAACGACAAGCTTTTACTATTTCAAATATTTTCTCTCTTAGCAAGATAAGTCCCAGTGTTAACACAGTTTTACGTTCTTCAAAGAGTAGGAATGAATTTTAAAAGACATGTATTTCTCCTAAGACCCTGGGAGAGTCCAAAGAAATGTTTTCCTTTGAAAAGGTATAGGGGGTTCAGAAAAAAAATGAAGCGACCAGAAATACCACTACAATGCTGAAATTAAGAACATTAGGAGTGACCTGTACTGCTTCATTAGAAGTCTACATCGAAAGACGGTATTTTCCTCAGTTAAAACGCACTGCGTCTGCCCACCGCAGCCAGAAAGAAGAAAAAAGAAGCTTACACGTCTTCCCCCTGCACAGACATACAAAGAACATTTTCTAAAAATTGCTTCCATCACTTTATAAAAGGATTTTTGCTGTAAGGGGCCCAGACAGGAAACCTCTGCATTGCATTTTCATATCTGGCCAGGAAAGAATCTCTTCAGTACTTTCCTTTTGAAAAATCATTTGGCCCTGCAGTCCATTTTTTTTTTTTTTCCATGTAAAATTTAGCACGGTTGTTATATCGCCTCCGTCCACAAAACATAAAAAACAAAGCCTCGTTTTAACTGTGGATAGAGGCTGCGTCATCTGTACCCAGGATGAGGAATTCGGGACGGGCCTCTTCTTATGCATGAAGTTTCCACATCCCTCGGCTTTGTGGTTTCTGGACGCAGTTTATTCCTGGGGATTTTTGCATTTTTTGCTTCCATTTTGAAGATTTCTTTTTTTCCATTCTATTTTCCAACAGCTTGTTCCTGATGGTTGGGTTCAGTTCCCTTTGGGCGGGGGATGGGGGAGTGCTATTTTTTTTCTAACTGAGTTTCTACAAATTCTCATTGTAGCATCTAGCTTTGGGGCCAGATCTTCGGGGCAGCGGTGGAGGGGTTTAGGATGCTGCGGGTTCTGGAAAGCTCTGTAGTTTTCGCCATCTTCAGATAATCGGTTACTTCTGAATAAGCAGCTGCCTCGTGGAGAGTGGAGAGGGCTCCGTGCTGGGGGTGGGGTGGGGGTGGGGGTCTTGTCTGTAAGAGCACGTGACGAACAGCACACGTCTCCCAGGTCCTCACCCAGAGACCTCCCACTGCCAGCTCCGGTCACCGCCTGTACCGGCCGAGCTCTGAGGCTCCCTTGGCCACCCATCCAGGTCCTCGCCATCTGACCCTCCGATGACTACAGGGACCTCCTGAGGCCTCCTGCACCTGCCTTCCACCTCAGCACCCTCTCTCACGCCTCCTGCCAGTGGCCGCCTCCCCTCTGCTTGCCACCTGGCATTTGAGACCCCTGCAACCTGCTCTCCCCCGATGCCTTCCTGCCAGTCCTGTTCCTACCCCCTCCCCAATTGCCCCACCCCTCCAAGGCCCAACTCACCCCTCGAAAATCTCGCCTAATCACCTCGGCTGGAAGTTCTCGGTCCCTTCCCTGAACCATCTTTATGAGACTTTATTTGGCAATAAGCCACCTACAGCATTTTCGTGGAACGTGTATTATTTTTAACATCTTCTCCTCCCAGGCCACCCCTCCTCCCCACCTCCCCCTCTCCTACGTGTCTATTCAAATCTCCGCCATCCTTCAGGACAGATTACTCTCACCTCCCTCTTGAAGCCCTCCCAGATTCTCACGACCCCCTTCCGCTGTCTGGAACCCCTGCCCTGTGTGTCGCTGGGGCATGTCCTGTTTCCTGCGGGGTGGGAGGCTACTTCGGTCCGCATAGCCTGATCCGTAGAAAACATCCCTTAACACCAAGGCCACACTGGCCAGACCTGCGCGGGTCCCCCGGGCAGGCATCGCACCCTGAAGCCGCCTGAGAGCAGACCCCGGCTCACCAACCAGAGCACGCGGCTTCGTAGGTGTCATTCTCGCCCGTCACCCACACTTGGCAGGCCTCCAAAACCGAGCTGACCAGGGGCACCCAAATGCGTGGCACCGCCACAGACACCACACGAGCTCAGTCCTCAGGTCCTCGCCCACGCTGTCCCCTCTGCCCAGAAAGCCCGTCCCACACGGTCTCCTTCTGGCTTCCCCTCCCGCCAGACCCAAGCACCACCTCCTCCAGGAAGCCCACTGCCCGCCCCATCAGCCCCCATAGCACGCGGCACATCACTGGGCCTGCCCGTCCTCTGCCTCGTCCTCTAGGCAGCTGTGAGATGGCCTTGGTCCTTTCTGGGCGTCCCCCGGCTGCTCTGCAAACAGCAGTGTGCACACGAGTCACGTGGGATCTGGTCGCAAGGCCAGCTTGGGTCCGCAGGTCCAGGTGGGCCTGAGTGTCTGTGTTTCCCGCAAGCACGAGATGCCTCTGATGCTGACACTGTGAGCAGGGGGCCCTGGACAGGTGGCCCTCCCCCTTGGCAGCTGCTGACCACCGCCCTGGGGGCCTTAAACCACAATTGCGCCTGGGCCTGCCCTGCACCAACCTAACCAGAATATCTAGCGCTGAGCCCGGGGGGTGAGCAGGACGAGCGTCCCCAGCCCCGCCCCACGGGGGCTCCCCGTCGTCACCTGCAATGCAGGAGGAAAGCGTTCATCTTCACGGTCACCTCCCAGGTCAGGCGCCAGGGTCTTTCCCGGCCACTGACTGGCCAACTAAGTTTGATGAAATCCTCCAGTCTTCGACTCTGAGGTTCGCTTTGTTTTAATTTTATGAGTTTATTAAATTACGTACTTACCAACCGTTAAGTCTGTATTTACGATCGTTCTATTTCCTAACGGAAAGGCCAAATATCTGGGTTCGGAAGCGGTCATGACACTCGAGAGCTAGCCCCAGCACAGGTGACGAATCCCAGCTGGACTGGACTATGCTTGCAGCTTTAAAGGGCCACAGCCCTGCCCTATGCCATGGTTAGAAAGGATGACGACTGTGCTGTGAGAACGGCCACCACAGAGAAATTGGCAAAGCCGCACGATGTCATCCCAAGAGACGAGCGATGCCAGCTGCAGTGTCGGCCGCCCTCAGCCTCTCTGGACAGGGCCGATGAGGAGTCACACCGCACGGGCCCCTGGGCTGCGTCTCCACGGGGTCGACTGTCCCCGCTGCCTGCAGGGGGACAGGTGTGTAGAGGTCCGGTGATCACTTGCAAAAGCGTCAGAAGCACAAAAGGGCATTAACCCAAATGTGAATTTTTGTACCTGTCCTCAGAATTGGGGCGGCGGCACACAATACTGAAAACGTCGCAGAAGAGATGACAAGGACTTACCTGCGGGACACTCATCGGTGATAAAAATGCTAGGCTTTCGGCTTCTACGAGGAAACGGGTTGTATTCAACCGCCTGTGGGTCATTCAGACCCAGAGCAGTGGGAGATGACTCTGACCACTGAGGTGGGTGTCGGTGGCTGGGCAGGGCCGGGCACACCGGGCTCCGGGGCCAGGCTCCTCATTTTCACCGCGCGAACTTGGCCTTCAGAAAGACATCCAGTGCGATCCATCACTTGCTTCCACGAAAGTACTGATGCCTCCGAAATTCCTAGGAGGTGGCCGAGTCAACCCCAAACTGGGTTGCGAGATGCCAGCCACAGTGCATTCGGTCCCCACCGACGGGTCAGCCAGCTGCCGGGAGCGAAAAGGGCTCCTGATCAAGGCCTTTGGAAAAGCTGAGCTGGTAGGGATGCGGGCACCTACCAAAAAGGTAAGGCCCTCTCAGGGAAGATGCCCACCTGTGCCCTCTGACTTGTCACGACAGAGAACCGGGGGCAGGACAAAGGGAGGAAGGAAATCAAAGTAACCAGATCTCGACCCAGACGACCGTCGCTGAGTGGATACGGGACAGTCCGACTGCCCCCGTAGGGAGAAGCCTCACCTGGCATCAGGTGTTACCCAATACAGGCACAGGTGTGGGTTTTCTGGGCCGGCTCAACATCCGCCCTCGAACAGAGCTAGGTTTGGGGTACCTCGCACTCCAGTCTCAGCCCATGTAGCTCATGAAAAGCTGACCCCGTCCACCCTCCGGGGACGGGCATGTGACCCAATAGAACCAGAGAGCTGGGCCCGGGAGTTCTGCTGCGGCGTTTGGGGAAGAGCCCCATTCTGCGACAAAAGCCTACAGCTGCTTGGGGCCCGGCCTGCCACAGTGTGGGCGGAGCCCCCAGGAGGCAGAGGCCAATCGCTGACAACCTCGTCCAACACCTGGATCCATCCTGTCTCCAACTAAGGACCTTCTCAGTTAGATGAGATTCAGTGCCTTTTTGGACTTGAGCCCCACTGAGAAAGGTCGCTGTCACTTGCGAGTGAAAAAAACACCCAGATGAACTCTTCCTTCTTCTCGATAAAGTTCCCTCATTTGTGAACTTGAGATTCATCTGACTCAGCAGTTGTTTGACTACCCCAGCCATTTAACTCTGCGATTGTTCACCCCACGAGATGTCCCAGCAGAGTGTGGGAGATGGACTTTGGGAGGAAGGACAGGCTGGCCGGTGCCTCCGCTCCCTGCTCTCAGCCCCGACTGCCACATCCCCGCTGCAGGACACAGCCACGGCATGGCTCTCAGAGGCGGGAGCCGGCCAAGTCCCCACTGGTTCAGCCGTAGGACAACTCCATTCAGCTGCAGACTCCTCCAAGGGCTGCCATGTCCCTGGGCGGGCCTCACCCCTGAGCGGCCACCGGAGGCCCAGGCCAGGGGCTGCCCGAGAGCCCATTCCCCCTTCAGCAATGGTAAGGGCGGGCCCTGGTAAAAGGCCGGCTGGGGCGAGTGCCCTGGCAGCAAAGGCAGAGGCAGACAGACACCAGCACACACCAGCCAGACACGTCCTCATAATGCACATCGCAGCAGCCAGGCCACTGCGTCAAAGCCGTGAGCAGAAGACCGTACAGGCAGCTCACGGGCAGTGCTGAACTGGGCCGGGCTCTGTCCCGCTCCGCCCTGCCCGGGGAGGGGACCTTCGTTGGAAGATGTCGGCCACTACGCCTTCCACCGATTTGCCCAAGCAGAGCTCCCAAAGCTCGTTCAGGCCTGTGATCGGTGGGTTCACACTCACAGAGACGCCGTGAACAGAGGGTGCATCGTGTCCACTTTAGCTGGTTCGGTGGGTGAGGGTCCCCCACCAGCCTGGGCCCCCACCTTCCGGGCCCCTCTCCCAACAGAGGGGGTGATTTGGATCCCCCACTGGACAGGGCGACTGTGGGCAGCAAACAGCTGCAGAGGACTTAGCGCTGGGTCTGGCGGGCAGTAAGGACGTAATAATGTCAGCTACTGCGCTCACTCTCACAGGTGGGGAACCCCGGTCTCTAAAATGCCTTGCGTTGTAAACGTCTGAGATCTGGGCCCCTCTGTACCAGTCCTCACGGGGCATGGAAGCTGCAGGAAAGAAGGGGCGCCACCTCAACCAAAGACCACGCACCACACAAGGAGGGGACGGGGAGCACCAAGAGGAAGCGTCACTCTGCTGGCCCACAGGCCACCTGGGGGACACCAGACTGTGCTCTCTTTCCCGCCCAGCACTCAGCCCTTTGGAAGGCTTTGCGACTTGTTCATCTGGGTTGGTCACCCCAAATTCGAGTCAACATCTTGTTGAACGAAGCCACGTTCCTGGAGTACCACGCTAAGCTTTTGGCAGACAGGCAGCTCTTCAAGGCCAAAGTCTGGGGTAGACCCAGAGCCCTGGGGCTTGAAGCACCGGGCCGCGGGGGACTCGGGCCTCCACTCTCTAGCTCTGGGACTTCCCTGAGCGAGTCTATTCATCTGTAAACACAGAACTTAATCCCCAGGATGCCAAGAGCTGACCTAAGGGCAAAGCTCTTTGATGATGCTCAGGACACGCAGACATCCTTTGTGCAAAGCTCAGCTACTCTGGTCGCCGAGGGGAGGCGGCTCTGTGATCTGCTCTTCCTCCTCCCTCAGGCCCTGGACTCCTCGCCTGGCCATGCCAAGGGCTGCTCGCCCTCGCTGGCCCTCGCTGGCCCTCGCTGGCCCTCGCTCTGTCACAAAGCCACAGGCACTGGGTGGAGGCTACAGCGATTTCGCGCTGCCTGCTCCGTCCAGGCAGACCCTGCACGGCGTCCTTACCTATAGGTCGCCACCTCCAGGCTGAGGCCGGTCTTCACGTGCACGAGCTCCTGATAGTCCCGCAGCCGGTCGGCCATGGCCAAGGTGAGGGCCGCTTTCTCATCCTCCAGGCAGCCAATCGCGCTCTGAAAGGAACGGACAGCTATGAGATCGGAGGACGGGAGCCTCTCTGGGTTGAACCGAAGGTCCCAACAGTTCAGGACACAAAAGGGAACGAAAAACCTCCGGCTCTATGAAAGATGCAGTCATCGCGAGGACGATTTTACATCGTGCATTTCTCCCACGTGGAAGTTTATATAGAGCGTAGGGACGATTTTTAATAGGACGCTGGCTTCTCTGTTTACACTCCCTCATAATAAAGAACGCTTCAGAGTTTATTTAAAGCATCTCTAGTGCGGGCATCAGTCCGCTTAGAAAAGTCAATAATACATCCAACCAGCCCACTCAGATGCTCCTGAAAATAAACCAAAACCAGAAAGCAGGGGTTTTACAGTATTTCCAACAGAAGTCGCTCCAGTTTGCAAGAGAATTTCTCCCAGTACTAGGCAGGCAAGCCCATACCAGGTTATTCGTTTCGCGTAGAAAAGCGACTTTCAAAATCATCGGGGGAGAAACGCCGCATGGATGAGTGAGATTGGAATACGTTCTGGGCGCAAATGTCAAAATTCAGACCCGGGTATGGATCTGCTTTTCCGACTGGAGGACGCAGTTAACAAGCACTCCCTCTCTACGCGGTCACATGACTCCCCAGCGCCTCGTGCCCGGTCAGGTCCATCTGTCCCCCTCTCTCCCTGGCTGGGAGACACCGAAGGGCATGGCCTGTGCCTTGTACATCCCTCGCCTCTAGAAAAGCATCGTCCACGGGGCAGTTCCACAGCACGCCCCTGGAGGATCGGATTTAGAATGAAATGATGAAGACAACACGACCCTCCTCAAAATGGACTATTTTAAACTGACAGTATCTTTTAATCAATAGACACGGTAGCTTCATTCACACGATTTTACAGTTTCGCGTAAAATGTTTTGCATAGCACTTTATAGTCTTGGGAATAATTAACCAGGAACATGTAAACACTGAAATAGGTCTGGTTTGTAATGGAAAATAGCGTTTTTTCCCTGAATACAAATAGCAAACTATATGTTTAGTCGTTCATCTTTGTGGCACTCAAAAACTGTAAGACAATCGGGACAGGATCTCGATTTTCGTTCCTTGTATCATCCGCCCACCAAAGGCACTGGCGACATACTGAATGAAGGTCCACAAAAAACATGTCGTATGTGAAACCAAGGAATGAGAGTAACGACAACGTCACACTGGATTTGTCATTAAAAAAAAGCAACAACAACAAACAAAAAACGCATGATAAATAATTCTGCTTCCCAGAATTATTAGCTACTTCTTAGCTAATAATTGTTTTGGGGTTCTCTTTGTGTATACACAGTACGCTAAAAACAAAAACCAAAAGCCCTTAGTTTTTAAAGCGAAGGAATACATTTAGAAACCACTAGCTGGTATCCCAAGGAAGATTTAAGGTATCAGCCCCAAAATTGGGCATTATGAGTAGATAAAGAGGTTCTCCAACGCAGACTACTGGCCAGTCTTGATTCAAGTGACAGAGTGGCCAGAATTTAGCCATGACATTTGTACACTCTACAGTCGGCTACCGGTGTTAAAATCCTACATGCCCCATTTTAAAGGGCGCAGAAACTCAACTACACGGTTAGATCATAAAATATAAATCTATTATTCAACCTAAATATTAAAACTCGAGAATCTGTAGTCACTTATTCTTTACAAAGAAGTTCAATCACTGCTAAATCACTTAGAAAGAAACACATCAGATACACTTGAGTCTCCAGCCACAGACTGCCCTTAGCAGGTCAAGGCCTCTCCGGTTTTCCGGAAGCTTCTCCGTCCTCCGAGCGATCAGAGTGGCTCTGAACCCCACCCAACACAAAGAAGAAAACCTAACTGTGTCGAGGTGACCCGTTCCAACCACATTACCCCGTGAGTCAACACTTCCGGAACTGTCACAGGGAAATGAATGGACTTCTGGAGACAGAGACAGAAGGCTTAGTGGCTCCCAACGCTCTCCAGAGACACTCTAATGGATCCTGCTGGTTGGACAAAGCTTCTCCCTCTCCAGAAGTCTTCAAACCATGGGCCCCGCCCGAGGCACAGGGGCCGAGACATGGCATGCTGCCTCTACCCCAGGCACAGGCAGCTTCACCTAATGTTATCACAGCGGACAGAGACGTCACGTTTTTCCGCTGTTATTTAGAGAACTTTGGGACAGCATCACGACTGATGATGAAATGTAGGTCTAGACCAGACAGGCAAGCTGCTGTGAGCATCCAAAGAACTCAGTGTCTTAACCAAACCTGAGCGGCGCCTTGCTGAGCAAGTCCCCCAGACACCACGGGAGGAACCTGCAGATGTCACGGTCACGTCACTGGAATCCTCAGCGTAAGAGCTCGAGGGAATTTAAGCTGTGATAATCTCGAGCCTAAATGTGAGAAACTCATTTAGACGCAAAAACTAAATGCACTAATAATAAGCACTGACTGGAGGCTAAGTATTTATAGCTCTAGCCCAGACAATGCCCCGAACTGTAGACTCACAGTTTTATTTCACAAGCTCAGGTGGGTGTCTCAGAGGCATCTCAAACCGAACTGCGACCTCCCGCCCAAACCTGCTCTCCTGCACCAGCCACCGTCACCAAGGGCGCTCGCTCCCTTTGTCCAGCTGCTCAAGGCCACAGCCCCGGCTTCGATGTTGATTTTTCCTTCTCTCTCCTTCCACATCCAACCCATCTGCAAACCCCACTGGCTTCGCCTTCAGAACAGGTCCCTGTCTCAGCCCCTCGCTCAGCCGCGGGCACGTCCCACCTCGATCATTGCCATCGTCTCCTGGAGAATTCTCCAGGCTCCCAGACTTGCTCCTCACCGTCTGCTCTCAACACAACAGCCAGAGGCGTTCCGTTAAGACACGGCCAGGCCGCCCTCACTCGCTCAGCGCCTCCAGTGGCTTCCCAGGGCACTCAGAGCAAAGGCCCATCTCCTGCAGCTGCCACCCTCCTCCTGGCTCGCCTCACGCCAGCCACGCCGCCTCCTCAACCCTGGGCAGTTTCCATCTTAAGACCTTTGAGATCAAGGGACTGTCTCAGCTTTGTGTTGTTCGCCGCTGTATCCCCAGCACGTGAGAATCGAGCGCGGCACACTGAGTGCTCAGGAGCCGTTGGCTGAATGAATGAACGAACGTTTGTATCCCGTGAGTTATGTTCATTATCCCTATTTCACAAATGGGGCAATTGAGACACACACAGTGGGTCTAACAGCAGAGCCAGAATCCGGGCCCAGGTAGGGTGGGTAACCCGTCCCTATGCCATTCAAGAGCAAGTACTCGTTCAATCACGTGAGTCTTGAGGGCTTGGAGGCCTTTCGCAAACAGCCTAGGAAGCTACCAGCTCAATTTCGCAAGGGAAACATTTCAGTGTTTATAGGGTAAGGCTGGCGTAAGTCGCGTATGTCTGACTGTATGTCTGAAGCCCGTTCCTGCAGACTGGGACACGGCATATTAGTCAGGCTTTCAAGTGATCTAGACCAGCGGTTCCCAACCGTTTTGGCACCAGGGACCGGTGCTCCTATGAGACTCTAACGCCTGATGATCTGAGGCGGACCTGAGGCGGTGATGCTGGCGCTGGGAGCGGCTGTAAATACAGATGCAGCTTCGCTCACTCATGAACCGCTAAGCTCCTGCTGTGCAGTCCAGTTCCTAACAGGCTGTGGACCAGTACCAGTCCACGGCCAGGGGTTTGGGGATCCCTGATCTAGAGGATGTAAGAAATGCCAGGGACTGGGATGGCACTTCAGCAAACGTTTCTCGGGCAAATCTGAGGTGAGGTGCTTAAGGGAGTGTGGGCATGTGGGTCGCCCAGGAGGGACCACTTTTCCCAGCGTCCCAGTGAGCGTCTTGCCCCCTGAGTGGCAGAGGGACCCGGAGCCAGAGAGATGCTCGGCATTATGTGTGTGGGGTGGTGCCCTGCCTCCAGATGAGGCAGGGGGAGGGATCCCACAAAATGGAAAAAGTAAATGAAAGACATTAACACTAAAACTATTCGAACAACCAGCTGGAAAGGTCTAAAAGCATTTTAGGATTTCGGATTAACAGGGTAGTCCTCTAGGTGAGCCCTCAGGAAGAGCAGGCATCATCATTCCATAAATGCAACGTGAATTCTGGTTAAAAGTGTATCTTTGATGGACCAAACAGAAGAGAGGAGGCGTGGCCCAGAGGTCAGCTGTTCAGGCACTGGAGCCTGAATCGAACCCTAGCTTGGCTGCTGACTAATGAAGTGACCTCGGTTTCATCTGTGAAATGGGGTTAATATCAGTAGTACCCACCTCACAAGATGGGTGTGTGGGCTGGGAGTGAGGCCATGTCCAGGTCCTCACTCCTCGCTCCGTACTTTTAGGGGAAAGAAGCAAATGCCAATGAGGGAGGTGTCTATCACTGGACAGGAAGCTGAAGGTGGGATTCTAGTTCCGGGTCAGGTGTGACCCTGGGTGGGTCCTGGGGTCGCCATGTCAGACGGGCTGGATGGCGGTTCTAACGGCACATCTGACATCCCCACCTCTCCTCCAGTGAGAGGAAAGGGTTCTGCTACCAAAATAAACACCACCCCCAGAGCATCAAGGCCCGAATGAATGGCGAGGGTCAGGCCACACAGCACGCCTCAAAGAAGCATTTTCCAAACCAGCCTGCGCAGCACCCACCGGCCCTCCACGTGGGGGCCGGCGTTCCCCACAAAGGGGTTCGGTTCGCAGCTAAGTCTGGCGGGCCTCCCTCTTGGTTCAAAGCTCCAGGAAAGCCTGTTTTCAGAACATTTTTAAACTTTCATCGGACACAGAGCACGGGCACTGTGCAGCTTGTACGCCTGGAAAGGGGAGCGCTCCCAAATCTAGAGCAAGTTCTGGAAATCACACCAGTGAGCCGGTCGCCGGCTTTGCTCTGCCTACAATGCCCACTGGGAGCGCTTTTGAAAATTAAGAGGCAGGGAGCAAACGAAACCCACGATCCAAAAAGATTAAATCCCAACACTGGTACTGTACTGCTTGATATGATTTCTCATCTAGACTCCAGCCCTGGTAACTGAAACCTCAGCACCGTGCTGGGGACACAGGGGCAGGCCACAGGCATCTATCTGCTGATTTGTAAACACTGTCCCATCACCACAGTCCTCGATGCCACGGCCACCACGTTGCCTTTACTTCTAATTTTTTTTTTTTTAATATAAAAGCAAAAATCGCTCTATCACAAATCTTTAACTTGAAGTTACAAGCTGTTCCCTTAAAGTACTTCTAAATTTATGTGGATGTTATTTTAAACTGTCCTAAGAACCACCGATAGGATGATTTGGGAATATTTCCAATTCTGATCCGGTTTGGGCAGGGCCAGGGCCCAAACGAGGACCGGACTGGGTGAGCAGACAATAAATTAGGCACAAATGTCACCCTTTTGTTGTCAGAAGTTTGAGCTTCACGTCTCTGAAATGGTAACTGTTTATATTACCCTGCACTTGTAATAACATCCTGCCTGGGGGACTCCCCCGCC
>NW_006443292.1:3790500-3791105 GCF_000325575.1 Pteropus alecto | reverse complement strand
AGCTCTTTTCTGCATTAAGGTTGCTGTCCCGCCCAGAACACACAAGGTGGTGGCCCAGGGAATCATCAACAGCTGCCTGAAGCTGGGAAATCATTTCGGCAAAATAAAAAATGTTTTGGAAAACAATTTAAGTTTTCCCGCAGGGGACCACCAGGGCCAACGGGGCTGCCGTTCTGGGTAAGGACTTGACTTTGCTTAGAAACCTCCTAACACAGGGACCTGAGAAGGACTGAGCTGTCACTTCTGGAAGTCGGAAGGGTTTCTTGGTTGACTTTTAAGGGCACTGGGGTCTGGAAAGCACAGGAAATTGAAGGAGAACCCAGAGCTGCCGGGGTCCTCTGTGAGGATGTGACCGACCAGTCATGTCAAGGTCTAAAGAAGATGACAACCTAACGAGATGACAGGGATAAGCGCTCTCCACCAAGACCTGGCACTCGGCACTCGCCCGTTGGGTTGATGGTCCAACGAACCGAGCTCTTTTTCCCGGGCTGGCGGGATGCTAGGACCCTGAGGTACCGCCGCAGAGCGAGGGGCCCCTTCGGCGCCCGGGTACCCAGGCGGTCCGGGCACCCTCGGGGCCGGCCTCACCCATCGGTGACGCAGGG
>NW_006443292.1:3785891-3789287 GCF_000325575.1 Pteropus alecto | reverse complement strand
CCGGTGGCGAGGGGGCTGGGCCGGCCTCAAAGAGGGGGTGCGGGCGAAGGCTCCCCGCTGCTGCCGCGTCACGCGCGCCTAGGGCACCCAAGTGTCCTGGCGTTTGTGGACGGAGAGAGAAGCCGCCACTACCTGAGACGCTGAGGCGTTGCGAAGCCGGTCATCCGAGGCCCTGGAGATCGTAGGTTTTACTATTTTTTAAAATTTTATATATACACATACATGATATAAATGTTATATGTACACGTATACATATATTTTATATCTACATATATCTATTGACTATACATATACGCGCGTGTGCATTAAATATCCTGTTTTAACTAAAAATATAAATGCATATATAAGTCCATTTGCGAGCGTTTCAACGCACAGGCGAGGCTTTTCTTTTGACACGGGTTGACCGGGGTTCCATGTTTTCCTTTTTATATAAACGACCCGCAGGGGACATAGTCTGCCCTTTCCACATCGGTTCTTTCCTTTGGAGTGAGTTTTCCTGGGCACCCCACATCGCCCCAAAGTTGACAGTTGTCACCCCATGCCTGACGGGATAGCTCTTTTTCCAACATCTCGCCTCAGTTTAACTGTCACAGAAACCTCAGCTCTTTCGCATACTCGCGTTTCGTTAGTGTTCATGACAGTTATTTAAGTTACAAACGACATAAGCAGTACTAGTGGCATTAAGGGGCACAGGAACAAACACGGTTGGCCCTTGGTTGAGGTGTCCCTGGATTAACGGAGCCAGGAGTGCCCAGGGGAGGTCTGGAGACTCACCCACTGGCCAGAAGGCTGCTCGGGGCAGTGCCGCCAATGAGTGTGTTTTGCAGACGGCTGGAAAGGCGGATTGATCAGCAAGTCGGTCCAGGGACGGTCCCTTGGGACAGACATGGCTGTCCAGCCACGAATGGGTCGGAGCGGGACTTTGTTTGACTGGAGACCCCATATCACCGACCCCATTTTGCGGGCGGTAGAAATTTATATTTTTCAAATTCTGTCCCTTTCTACCAAGGCTAAATTGTGTGAACGGGGGAGAGGGTGTTATTCGATGCCAAATCGAAATGCCCTAAAATATGGGAATCTGGTTTGGGTGTTATCAGTGGTGTGAACTTGGCCCGTTCACGTCATGTCTCCAGGCCACAGCGTCCTTGGCTGTCACTGAGGGACTCAGACTATGTCCTTGCGAGAGCTCTGTGGGAGCCAGCTTCCGCGATGGTCCTCAGGAATTCTACTTCCTGTCACTCACTCCTTCGATGTGCCAGAGAGTGTTGACATGACATCTGGAGTTTGGGTTACGAAAAGCGCTGTGGCTTCCTCCTTTGTCACACTTTCTCTCTCCTGTGGACCACTCACTCTGGGAGGGGTCAGGTGCCATGTGATGAGCAGCCCTTCAGAGAGACCTAGGCAGTGAAGCCTCAGACCCATTCAAGGAACCGAGGGCTGCCAATAACTGCGTGAGTGATCTTGGACGTGTCAATCCTGAGATGGCTGACCGCAGCCCGGCCTACGGCTTGTCTGCCACCTCATGAAAGAGCAGGAGCCAGAACAGCCCAGCTAAGCCACTCCTGACTCCTGACCCTCGGAGAGACTGTGAGACCACAAACGTTCATTGATTTGAAATCACCCGTTAGGCATCAATAGTTAAGTAATATAGACCATTTCTGGCTTTAAAATCCTATAAGCCTAAAAGCCCTGAGATGGAGAAAGCCTGATTTATAACAATTGTTTATCTCTCCTCTCCCTCCCCCAGCTGGAATCCATAAAGAGATAATACAAAATATGCCAAAATATATTTTAGAGTAACAATATTTATTTTATTTGTGTTTATAAGAGTTCTCAAAGCTTTGTTAATTTCTCTTCGCTGGACCCTTTATTTCACAAAAGGAGGTGGAAATCCGGATAAATTAGGTGATTGGAAAAATCTGCTCGGTTCAATGAAAGATGTTTTCACATCTGCATTTCTTCAGTGGTGAATAAGAATGAGGTACGGGCTTGCTTTGTTTCGCCCCAGCTTCATCGTGAGAAATTCATCTTGAGCAGTGGCGACACTTGTAAATATCTTCCCAGGAGACTACAGGGCCCAGTGAAATCCCAAAGGACCCTAAGACAGGGCAGCAGTGACAAGGGAGAATGAAAAGTGCTAAGTCACCTCCAGGAAAATAGTTTGGCTGGGCAGTGGGGCTATCATGTGAGCCTGGACCAAGAAAAGACTTTTGACAGGACAGGAAGAGACTTCCGTTTTAAAATGAGACCACAGTCTCATAAAACGGGAGGCCAAGAGGGAGATCGAGGACGCAGAGGGTCACATGCCATAGGAAAAGTGTGGATCGCGCAGTGAATCCAGGCAGAGACCAGGGACAGGCTCACAGACTCGTCCAGCACCCAGCCTCACTCATGCTACCTCTCCCTTTAAAGCCACTGGCTGGTGTAGCCAGTATGATGGAATGACACAGTATGTATTCTTACATATCTGACGTCTTTCATTGAACCGAGCAGTGGTCTTTATAAGAGCCAAGAGCTAGAAACATCCAAAACGCTCACTAACAGACATAACTAAGTAAATCGTCACCTATTCATACAATGTTATACAACGCAGCAACCCAGGCGGATGACCTGTTGCTACGAGCATCAACGTGGATTAATTTCAGAAACGTGAGGTTGAAAGAAGCCAGACTCAAAAGAATATACTGTTCAAAACCAAACAAAACTAATTCAGAAGTGAGAGCTGTGGGCTCCTATTGGGGACGATGGAAAGTGTAAAGTCCAGGAGTTTCTTCAGTTTTTTTCAATGTCGCCGTTATAACGGGTGTTTCACAGGGTTTAGGGTTAGGGTTTTCCATTGTTCTTAATAATGAGGTCGAACATTTTTGTATTTATTGGCTATTCGTTTGGCACACGTCTGTTCACGTCGTTTGCCCATTTTTCTGCATGGCTGTGTCTTTTGCCCAGTGTTTTTGTTTGTTCGTTTGGGTTTGGTTTGTTTTTATTTTTTACATGTTCTGGATACGAGTCCTCTCTCGCCTCCGTGGTTAATATCTCTGTGGTTACAGGTGTGGTGAATATCTTCTCCCACCGAAAGTCTTGCCTTTTCTCTTTCTGAATGGTGTCTTTTTAAAACGGAAATGTAATTCACACACCATAAAATACACCTATATAATGTGCACATGGCGGTCCCTGGCTAGTATATTCATCACCACTATCTAATTTTAGAACATCTTTGTCAGCCCCAAATGAAACCCCATTCCTATTAGCTGTCACTTCTCATTTTTTTCCCTGTCCCATCCCCGGCAACACCAATCTACTTTTTTTTTTTTTTTTTTTTTTTTTTTTTTTTCTTGTTTCTGCTACCTTCTGTCCAGAAAATTTTGCCTTGTATAGCTCTTCAGCGCTCCTTTCTAT
>NW_006443292.1:3777659-3785092 GCF_000325575.1 Pteropus alecto | reverse complement strand
TTTTTTTTTTTTTTTTTTATCGTTGAATTGTAATAGTTATTTATATATTCTGGATACAAGTCCCTTATCACATATATGAGTCGCAAATATTTTCTCCCATTCTGTGCGTTATCTCGATAGTGTCTTTTGAAGCACAAATTAAAAAATTTTTACGAAGTCTAACATCCATTTTTTTCTTTGGTTGCTTGTGTTTTGACGTCATATCTAAGAAACCGTTGCCTAATCAGAAAGGTTTGTACCTGTGTTTTCTTCTACGAGTCTTAGAATTTTAGCTTTGAGCCATTTTGAGCAAACTTTGGGATATAATGCGAGAGAGTCCAATTTTATATCTTGTCATGTATTCATTTGTCCCACCGTTTGTTGAAAGAACTATTCTTTCTCCCACTGAATTGTCTTGACATCCTTGTCGAGATCAGTTGATCATAAATGTAAGGGTTTACTCCTAGATTCTCAATTCCATCCCATTGATCTATATAGCAATCCTTATGTCCATACTACGCTGTCTTGGTTGCTGTAGCTTTGTAGTAAGTTTTGAAACTAGCGAGTATGCATCTTCCAACTTTGTTCTTCTCTATCAAGATTGTTCAGCCCATTCTGAGTCTCTTGCATATCTGTATCAATTTTGAGATCAGCTTATCTATGTCTGCAAAAATGGCAGCTGGGATCTTGGTAGGGATTGTGTTGAATCTGTTGAACAATTTGAGGAATATTGCCGTCTTAACAATATTAAGTCTTTCAATCCATGAACGTGGATTTTTTTTCATTTATGTAGGTGTTCTTTAATTTCTTTCAATGACATTTTGTAGCTTTCAGTATAAGATTTTTGCATTTCTTTTGTTAAATGTATTCCCAAGTACGTTATTCCTTGCTACGCTCTTGTAAATGGAATTGTTTTCTTGACGAATAATTTCATTTCCAGGTTAGTGGTCGCTAATACATAGAAATAAAAAGTAGATTTTTATATATTGATCTTATATCCTGCAAATTGCTAAACTCATGATCTCTAATAGGTTCCTTTGGTATGGATTCCTTAAGATTATCTGTGTATAAGATCACATCATCTAAAAAAAGAGAATTTACTTCTTCTTTTACTTTTCTTTCTTGCCTAACTGTCCTGGCTAGAACCATCAGAACAGCATTGAATAAAAGTATTGGGAGAGGACATCCCTGTCTTGTTCCCGATTTTAGGATCATCTTAGCTCTTTTGCCATTTCATGTTAAGTCTTTCTACATTCGGTTAACTGTGGGGTTTTCTTAGATGCCCTTTATCAGATTGAAGAAATTTTCTTCTATCCCTAGTTTGTTGACTGTTTTTATCATGAAAGGGCATTGGATTTTGTCAGGTGCTTTTCTGCATCTATTGAGATCACCGTGTTGTGTGTTTTTTATTCTATTAATACGAGGTAGTACATTGATCGATTTTCTTATGTTGAAGCAGATAAGGTGTCCTTGGATGACAGAATTTCTTAATCTTAATATAGGTCAATGTATCCACCTTTTACTTTAGGTTTTATATTTTTTGTGTCCTGTGTAAGAAACCTTTGTCTATCCCAAGGACGTGACGGAAGTCTCTTTTATGTATTACCTTTTATGTCTTTGTTGTTTTACTTTTCACATTTAGACCTACCATCCGTCTGGAATTGATTTTTGTGTAGAGCGTTTCTAGAGATCAACATAAATTTTGTCAATATTGATTTGCAATTGACCCAGCACTTTTTACCGAAAAGATCATCCTTTCCCATTGCTCTGACGATAAAAGCGTCACCCTCGTCATAAATTGAGCACGTATGGGTACTTCCAGACTCTCCAGTCTGTTCCACTGATCAGGTGTCTGATCTTGTTCCACATCGTCTTAATGATTGAGCTTCGTAGCAAGTGTTGACGTCCTGGAGTGTACGTCCTCCCGCTCCGCGCTTTTTCTTCAAAATCAGCTTTTCTATTTTAGGCATGTCAAGTGGCCGTGTAAACTTTACGATCAGCTTGTGAACTGACACACACACAGACACATTTACACGCACACAGACACATATGCGCGCACAAGCAAAATCCGGAATTTGTATTGAGATCGTATTGAGTCTATAGATCGATGGAGAGAATTGATATTTCTATATCATTGAGGATTCATGTGAGTTTATCAGTAAGTTTTTAAGCCTTGTCTTTGCTATGATTTCATCTAATGAGAATAAATAAAGATAACGAAATAACAACAAAATAATAATAGCTAACATTTTTAACAGTTATTATATGCTGGTTATGTAGGCTACGTGCTTTATGGGTATTATCTTATTTCACTATAAAATTTTTCCAAAAATTATAAGACCTCCCTGAAGAAAGCCATAAAAACAATATTCGAACAAATGGAAGGCACATAAAAATGTCAATGATTTTCCTATAAATATTTACCTTATATTAATTCCAATCAGAATATCAATGGTGTTTTTCTAGAGTTGTACAAAAAGCATTTTAGTATTTATATTGAAGGAATTTTAAATGTTTTAGAATTGACACCAAAAATCTTTAGTTTTGAAAAAGAATATTGAGGTACGATTGCCTTACCAGACGTTAAAACTTTCCACGATGCTAATGTAATCATTTTTTAATAATCATATCATTTTAGATCATAACTAAGCTTACAGATCAGAAGGCCAGACTGTCAAAAAATCTGAGTATATATTCAAATTTAATACATGATAAAGACAGCATTTCTAGTCAATGGGGAAAAGATGGCCTATTTAATTAATGTTATTGGTAAAATTGATTATTTACTTACAAAAATACCAAAACTCCAACCATGAATAAAATTATTATGAATGCATTAAAACTCAAAATGAAAAACATAAACCAAAAAGTAATAGAATAAGCTTAGGAGAAAACTTGCATAACCTCAAGATTGGGGGTGGGAACTTACGCAATACAGAGAATCTAGACTCCATAAGGGGAAAAACTAACACGTTTGACTATAGAAAGTTAAAATGCAAAAACATACTGCAAAATATATTTGCAATATTCTGGACAGAGAAGTTATTTTCTCTAATGTGCAAGGAACCCTTGTGGCTGACAAGAACAACCAATAGAAACGTGAGCGAAGTGTACGACTGGGCAAGACATGGAAGAGGAAACGAAAATGGCCAACAAATGTTTAAAAATCTCCAGACTCTCTATTCAACAGGAACTACGACGTATATCAACATGATAGTATTTTTCACCAATCACACTGGCAAGAGTTAAAAGGCTTTAAAAGTACATTCAGTGCTTATGAAGGTGGAGAAAACAGGCCGTCTCATACGATGCCATCAGTTAAAATAATTACGTCCTTTTGATAAAGGAAGCTGGCTGACGGCATCAGTTAAAAAGTCAAACGATATACCATTTAACCCAGCGAATCCATTTGGCGGATGCTGTACTTCAAAGGACATCTATTCACAGGTGGCTTTGGGCCAGCTATCGATAAATGAGTTAGATCTATCATATGGACTATTTGAGATGTGTATGACATATTTAAGTTGAAAGAGCAAGTTGCAAAGTAATGTTATAGACTTAATAACATCCATTTAAAGCACATTTATTATGCAGTAGGGTCAGTTCTAAGAGATTCACAGGTATTTACTCACGAAAACATCAGGACCAGTGATGGGGACTGGGACCCACACACTCTGGTTCAAGTCTGTGTTTATAACTTCTCTGGTATGCTGTGTGTTGATCCCAATTTTTAAAAAGAAGAAAAATAGAAACCTGTGTACATATAATTATTTTTATGATATGCACGATATGAAATAACTGTAGAGTTATTTCAATGTGTCGAACGCATTATTTTGGTTGTAAAGATCACCGGTTCTCACTGGAACCATCTGGGAGTTTGAAAAGACTCTGATACCTGAGCTGCCCTCCCAGAGATTCTGACTTCATAGGTATGGGATGTATCCTGGGCATCAGATTTTTACAAGCTCCCCAGGCGATTTTAATGTGTAGCAAAGACTGGCATAAATAACTTAGGTCCGAAGACCAGTTTTGAAATAGTTTGGCAGGTGACCTGTGAAGCTATTTTTGCAATTATCCTGTTGACCACTAGATGGGGCACTGTCCCCATGACAAGGATTCAGCCTCCAGGTTTTTGCAAGACTCTTTGTAAGCAGGACGTGTCCAGGAAGCGCTGAGAGATTGAAGGGACCAGATCTGTGAGTAGGTATTTGGCCAGGCTTTTAGCCTCACACTGTATCATGTAGTTAGAAGACATCTTTTTTAAGTTCTAAGAAGAAATTCTCATCATCTTGCACGCTTGACTTTCCCTCAAATCAGATTCTTCCCGTTTCTCTGTCTTTTCCTGGACGTGAATGACAGAAAATCATTCTTTGCGGAGAGGCCACACCCTCTGCTGTTTGGCTATAAGGGTGAAATGGAAGGAGGCTCTTAGGAAATTTCTTAATTAAAAGTACATAATCGACTGTGCAGTAAATAGCCAGGAAGCCAATATTTAAACCCTATTGAAAGATTCGGATTAGAGGTGGCAGTAAGTCAGAGAAAATAGTTAAATTTAAAAAGATTCCTGTCCCCTTAACACATAAGAGTGTGATTTTTCTTCCAGAAAACAAGTACCTCTGGGCTTGATTTTTCTCCCTTTGATGTCAAAATAAACACCAACCTCCACACGTCTCGGTTACGCACCATTGATTCATTAAAAAGCCATATGCTGATTTCCTGTAAGTGCTTAACTCCTAACGATTATGGGCAAAGTCGAGAAACATAATTAAAGGAAAATTTCACAATAAAATTAGCCTCGAAACTAAGCGTAATTACTGTATCAGTATTTCCACTCTTTGGACCTTTTCCCGTTGGACTTTGTAAACAATGTTTTTACAACGTTGAAGGTACAATTTCCGTGTTTCCTAGAACAAAGAACACCAACTCGCCAAAGAATGAGATGGCTGCTGTATCCCACAGAAGGAATTAATGGGAAGGACTTGAGATTTCCGTCACAGCTACTCATCCACAAAGCAGTCTGTGAACTGTGAGGTGCCACGAGGCTGTGCCCAAATCTCCAGAGAGACGGAACAGACACATACCTACACCGTCATGCACCGCATAGCAACCTTTTGGTCAATGACGGGCCCCATATCCGACAGCGGTCCCATGAAATTATAACGGAGCTAAAACCAAATTCCTGTCTAGTGACGTCGTAGCCATCACAATGTCGGGCATGTCACCTGTCTGTGGTGACGTGGGTGTAAACAAGCCTATTGCACTGCCAGTCTCATGACAGGACAGCACATACAATTATGTACCATTCACAATCCTTGAGACCCCATTGATCTCAAAATAAACAAAATACCGGTGTATGTGCTTACTGTACCACGCTTCTGATCGTTCTGGCAGCGTGTACTCTTGCTACTTCTGAAGAGAAGTTTATCGTAAAACAGGAGCCGTGTTATGGCAGCAGCAGCCTCGTTCATCTCGTGTTGACCATATCTCTGGATTACATCGTTTCCTCCTGCGCGCGATTTAATTTCGCGTTGTTTTGAATAATAACATGCCGCGCGTGTGTACAGCGTAGGAGCGGCCGGCTGCACCCCGTAGCCTAGATGTGTGCTGTCCACGAGGACGTGCACCTTGGTGTTCCCACAGCGACGAAATCGCCCAGCGACGCGTTGCTCGGAACGTGTCCCTGTCGTTCAGTGGCACGTGCCTGTGTGTGATTTATTATAAGGAGGTGGCAATTCTTTATGACAGATTCCTTCACCAGTATGGGAATGGAGCAGTCCCACGATCTGCAGTTAGCAAGCCGGTGACCCAGGAGAGCCAGTGGTGTAAATTACTGTCCCAGTCTGAGCCCCTGGGCAGGAGAAGACTCAGCTCTTCAAAGACTGTCAGAGAAAATTCTTCCTTCCCCGACCTTTTTGTTCTGTTCAGACCTGCCATTTCCATCCAACAGCTTTTTCGACGTGTGTTCCACGGAATTCTAGTTTCTTGAGATGTTACTACAGGCGATTTGGTTTAAAAGGCTTCCGATGTCAAATACGTTTGGAAAATCCGGGGTGAAATAAACAGATTTCCTTCTGCAGTCTTTCTCAGAGCCCTTTGGCTACAGCAGTGTGTTTTGTGACGATTCAGAAGGAGGTGATACTTTGCAAAGTTTTGCAAACTTACTTAGCATAATATCTTGCTTGGCATTTAGTACTTCTCCCAATACTAGAATACTGCTCTATTAAGTGCTTCAGAGTAGAGACTGTGTTTCATCCGATTCGTTGCCCCAGCCTCTACCTCAGTGCCTGCCAAGCAGAAAAGACCCAATAAATGTTGGAGGGTCTTTTAAAGGAAATGGCGAATGACGAATGCAAGAGTAGCAGAGATGCGGCCAAGCCGTAAACAAATCCTAACAAGACAAGCCTGAGACTAGGGCGAGGACTTCCTCGCCCACCCCCAGGGGGGCCAGAAAATGTGAAGTATGAATGACGAATGCAAGAGTAGCAGAGATGCGGCCAAGTCAGGGGGGCCAGAAAATGTGAAGTACATTTTGAGGACCTGGGAGCAGAAGCCGAAGCTCTCACGGTTACAGAAGATGCCATGGGAGAAACAAGGGTGAATCTGCTCGTTCTTAGTGAAGCAGATGCCGCCTGTGCCCTGACCATACGCCCTCTCTCTACACAGGGCCTGCCCTTCCTCAGCCCCCTTGGAGTTGGGCGTGGCCACGTGACTTGCTTCGGCCAATGGAAGGCGAGCAGGAGTGATAAACGCCGCTCCCTAGAGGAAGCCATCAGGAGCTGATGCTCTGGTCCTTCCTCTCTGCCATGACAGCTGGCAGCGTTCCAGATGGGTCAGCTCCATCCGTCCGGGGTGACAGTGACACATCTGCCAGCTATGAATAATCGTGCAGCATAAGCAAGAAATAAACCTTCATGGTTTCAAGCCACCGAAATTTGGGGGCTACCACTGTAGAGTGACCTAGACAATTCTGATGGATAAACCTGGGAAAACTGCTCCAGGAGAGACACACCCAGGAGCCACAGGCAGAATGGCCCAGTGGTTGACTGGACCGTCTCCGGAGCCCGCTGGCTGGTGTTCGAATCCTGACTCTGCCACTTTCTCGCCGAGAGACGCTGAGCAAGTTGCTGAAGCTCTTTGTTTGTGTTGTCATAAGTATATTCTGCATTTCTTGTGAGAATTACATAGGTTAATTACTGTCAAGAGCTTGGGAAATGGCCAGGCACAGAGTAAGTGCTCGATAAATATTCGCTTTATTATTAATATTTCTTCAATAACGAACAACAGTTGGATGCCGCAGGTGGCCCAGATCCAGCCTGAGGAAAAATATCATCCAAAGGAAACGTCGCTGGCATCCGGCCTCCAGGGAGACAATCTTCTCTATCAAGAGATGTGAACCCAAATGTCCCCAGACCCCAGTGACTGGCATCGACGTGTTTATTTTTCATTTCTCTACC
>NW_006443292.1:3776725-3777618 GCF_000325575.1 Pteropus alecto | reverse complement strand
TGTCACAGCCCCACAATGTATTGTTCTTTATTTTAAAAGTTATATAAGCTTTTTTTCTTCGAGCCTTTATTTTCCTTTTGATGAAATTTGTATGTTTTTCTCCTGTTAATGTCTTATCTATCAGTTGAATTCTTAGGCCCAGCCATAGAACCTAGGAGGGTAGAGAGAAATTATTCTCCTCTGCACTAGGCAAATCCTTTCTTTCTTTCTTTTTCTTTCTTGCTTGCTTGCTTCCTTCCTTCGTTCCTTCTTTCCTTCGTTCCTTCGTTCCTTCGTTCCTTCCTTCCTTCCTTCCTTCCTTCCTTCCTTCCTTCCTTCCTTCCTTCCTTCCCTCCCTCCTTCCTTCCTTCCTTCCTTCCTTTTCTCTCTCTCTCTCTCTCTCTCTCTCTCTCTCTCTCTCTCTCAGAAGTAGAAGATTCAGATCTTAAAATGTGAATTCTTTTTTTAAAACACTGTTTAGGCCAAACAGGTCACATGAGAAAGTGGGATGCAGGCTACGGTGTGTAGTCTTCTGTTATCCAGACCCTGAACTTGGACGGAGCAGATGTTCAGACATTCGCGTCACTGAACGTTTGGGTTTCTGGGCAGCTTTTTCAGAACCTAGGACGCCTCTTCCCAGAGATGTACCCTCGTGCTTTAGACGTGGCACAGTCTTCAGGACCTACCCCCCTCCGAAAGCTGCCCAGACTTTGGTCTTAGGCTGAGCTCAGACCAGTGGGAGCAGTGTCTCCTTGCAGCCTCTGCGAGAAGCAAGCTTGTCCCAGGCTCCTGGCCTTGCTTGGGACAGGAGCTGACACTTCTCTTAGGGCCGCTGTTTGGAAGGCGTAGGCTTTTGAGGCAACTTTGAGGGAGCGGCCCCTGCTGCTGCCACTGGTCCACTTGCAATCTGTCCC
>NW_006443292.1:3773851-3776695 GCF_000325575.1 Pteropus alecto | reverse complement strand
TGCGCAGCTCAGGCTGCTGAGTTCTTTCCCCATGCCCTCGTCCCTCCCAGGGGACATGGGGACGGCAGAGAGTTTCAGAAGTAATCCTGCCCCACCTTTGTCTGTACCTTGGCCGGGAGGAACCACCGTCAGCCAGAATAAAGCAGCGGGATCCTTCAAAACCAATGACACCAGACCGATCACTGAACAGTTTCATTTATTTATTTTTTTGATGATTCAGTCTCTTATCTGTAACGTAAGTGTAATAATAGCATCTCCAGAGAGCCACGTGTCGCAGAATTCATTAGCGTTCCCAAACGCCGGTGAGCGCCTCGGGAGACGTGGTGTACCCGCCCACCCTTCTCCACGTGGTCCCATATGACACGAACACCTTCATTTTCTAGTAGCAGCTGAACGGGGGAAATGATTTTGAGAAACGTGACTTAAAAGAGACTCTTCGATGATGCATTGACATGTCACACGACTGACAGTTTCTTGGTGCCATTTCTTTTTCCGAGTGGGTTTCTCCAAACGGAGCTGGCGGATCCTTTTCCACCCAATCTGACCCCAGTTCCAACTCCAGCCCTTGTATAATTCCTTACGTGTGGTCTAAACCCAGAGCCACACTTGACCGTGAATCCAACTGGGTTTTTTAATCACTTGGAGACCTGGGTAACGAGATGCCGAGAGCCTCACGTCTAGAAGCTCAGAAAACTTTTGCAGAGACATTTTTTTTCAGAGTCTTCCTCATTAATATTACAAGACGTTTGCTGCCGCTTTAAAAGATGGGGCTTTGTAATGTGTCTATAACTAACGCAGACAAATTCATTCATTTCAGGTGGATTCATAGCAGCAGCCAGGGGAAGCTCTCGCTCGGTCTGGCAGACACGAGGGGACCAATTCTCTCTACCATGGGGACTTCAGACGTGGTAAGTCCTTAAGGAATGTCTCAGCACCCCTGAGGAGAGAGAAGCAAGCCATTCTTCCATGTCTTCTCTCTAGAGCAACAGACAGTAGCTTCAAGCACGAGATGAGGCTCTGCTTATTTCTAGATTCTTTTCTTACTCTCTAAACACTCTGGGTCTTGCACGTACGAGAATGGGTGAATTGGGGGGACACAGAGTGGGGTCCATCCACGCATGCTTGCCAGTGGCTGGTGACCAGGAAGGAGCACACAGATGAGGCTCGGCCAGCAGCAGAGGTCGAGAGGTCAGCTGACTTTGCACAACTTTTCTTCACGCGATCCTGGTGCAGCAGCTACTGTCCAAACATCTGTTTATGAAAACGCAGCTGTCCCGAGGCGAATATTCTGCGCTCTGGACCACCCAGTTCCGATGGGGCAGTTGTCCCTTCTGATGAGCCGGTGCTTGCCTAGACAGCTGTCATCTGAGTGAGTGTGACAGGGCTCAGAGAAGGGTCCCCAGGAAGTACCTTAGTGCTGGTCATCAACTATTTCCCATTCTTTATCCATTCTTTAATGGCAGGATTGGGGTTGGCCCGGTGACCCGCCATGTGACATGCAGTTAGCTATAGACAATACAATGTGAGTTACGAATGGCGTGTGTCACTTTCAGGTGGAAGCTTAAGAGCCAGTGCCCCGTTACCAAGCTCGCTCTCCCTCTGTCACGTCGCTGGGGACATTCCCGCTCATGGTTCCTCTGTCAAGCTACGTCCCCGGGGCCATTTCAATAGTTGTCACTGCGCTGGTGGGGAGAATTTAGAGGATTTGGTGTGGCCGGAGGGCAGAGGGTGGCCAAGTGGAGCTTCTTTTGATCGGACCTCCTCACCAGACAGTGTGACAGTTCGCCGTCCTTGGGGTCCACCCCCTGACTCACATCAGTCCCCTCCCCGGATGCAAGAACGCATTAATCTCCTAAGATCCCGGATCACGGTTAAAACTAGCTCTGACATCTCTCGCACTATTTGTCCAAGGACTGTGCCCGAACCCCACGGGCAGCACTGCCGAGACTTGTCCTCCCGGAAGAAGAAACAACCCATCTCTCCCTCTGCCAGTGGTAAATGTACAAAATTCTCAACATTTCGGGTCTGTGTTTTTATAAACGCACTTAGAGAAAGAGGCTGAAGTCCTAAGTGTGTGATTTTTGCAAATTATCATCAGGCCAAGCGTGATCAGTCAGTTGGTAAATTCTTGCAAGATGCTAATTTGGAACTTCCGGCGGAGGCGGCGAGGCCCGTGGAGGCCGCTTTCTGGAGACTGAGCAAGCGCAAAACCCGCACGTGATTCTCGAAACCAGGACCCACTGGAGGGTGGAGAAGGATGGGTGTTGGAGACGATTTGTAAAGAGCAGGTCTTTGTGGAAGACTGAGCTACACGTACAGCCGCCACCCGAGAGGGTTTCGAAGAGACAACGTGGGGTGCTTGACATGTGTCCCTTGCCGTGAAGGGGACCCGACGGACCGGTGTCTGACGGCTGCACAGGAAACCTTGAAAACAAGGCCGGAGCCGACTAGCGGAGAGGCGGCTGCAGCGGGCTGGCCTCCACTCCAGTCCGTTGGGACCAGGATGTGTGACTTTTGGACTGGGCGTGGCCTCGTGGCATCGGGAGTCTGTAGGAAGTGGACAGCCACGTGGGGGAAAGGCACTGCTCTGGCGACAAGACGTGCTGTCGGATACTTCCCCTGGGGGCTGCAGAAGAGCCTACCCAAGTCCTTGGCATGGCACCTGCTGTGAGCGAGCGGGGACATGCTGCCCCCTTTTCTGCTCCCCGCTTCCCGGCCGTACTCCAGCCACAGAGGCCAGGCCAACACCAGGTGTCGCCTCAGATGGGTCATTGCCCTGATGGGTACCGAACATCGCGAATTTCACTTCCGCCCGGAAGAGTCAGACTTCGTCATTTTCAGGCT
>NW_006443292.1:3770720-3773800 GCF_000325575.1 Pteropus alecto | reverse complement strand
GGAGTGGGGGGGAGGATTGGGGGGGCGAGGGCTAGAGGGGAAAACTGGGAGCGCTCGCCCCTCCGTTCCCGGGCAGCAGGCTCGTCCTGCAGGGCGCCCCACAGGCGAGAAAGGCGCCGTCATCCCGAACGAAGATGGAGACTGGGAGGCGCTGCGCATGCTCTTTCTAGAATCAAGACGGTCTGTCATCACCTGGGCCTGCCTGTGTCCCTGGGAGGGACCAGTAGAGAGCCACGGGGCTGGCCTGAGACTTCCTCCAGAGCTAGGAAAGACATCCTGGCAGACATTCCAGGGGAAACGCGAGACAAAAATCACACTGCCTGCTCCACGAGTCAGTTTTGACGTCTTCACTCGAAAATCGTGGAGGGATGTTCGAGAGGTGATTTGTCAAATCATAAATAAGTAAATAAATGTTGATACTACGTTCGACTTAAGCAGATTATCATCTGAAAATCCACAGCGACGTTTACGGAGGGCCCATGACGCGTGGGACGCCACGTGGCACTTTCGCCCTGCTACACAGTACCGGGGCCCACTGCATCCCTTTTCGTGTGGGAGGAAGCTGGCCAGGGGCCCACCTGAGAGACGACTTTAGGTTGGTGTGACCATATCACCTCTGTAGTCTCAGATCTGTAAGCCCCAGGGTTTTGAATGGACCTCTGTTTTCCCCAATGCGGGCATGACTTGTGGGTCATTCAAAGTCAACGGCAAATAGCCACGAATGGGCCAGGCAGGATGGCTTGGTGATCAAGAACGTGAGTCTGACATCAGCGTTCGTGGGTTCAAATCCCAGTGGGACTGTCTATTACTGATCTCTCCTTCGAAGAGCTACCTAGACAACGTTTAGCACAGTGTCGGGTACAGGTGCGAAGCTCTCTGCCCATCACGGTAGCCAGCGCTGAAATTATTCTTGCCCTTGGACTTGAGACCTGGTGAAAGGGGTCAGTCTCTCCTTGAGAAGGCTCACTGCTTCGTGGCTACTTATTGGACAGTTCGGGGCTGGGTCTCTGTCCTGGGAGGCTGCCCACAGGAGCACAGCGGAGGCACTGATGGAGATCTGCAGGGAACAGATCTAAACCCATACCTCGCCCACTGGCCACCACTGCCCCCCACGGGCCTCCCCCCGACTCCTTAACTTCCACCACTCACCCTCCTTTGGCTCTTATTTCTAGAAGCTCCTGGGAACCGTAGGAAGTTACCTGACTAATGGAAGGCAGGTGCCAAACAACTAATGACGCCAGTGACTCTTCCGTGGGCCGTTCCATCGTTACGGGTCCGTGCCAATCTACTGATACAGATTTGAACCCTGCAATGGGCAAAGTGCCGTGCGAGCTCGGGGGGACATCCTGAAAACAGTTCATCTGTGTCACCCTCCCCGAGTTATCAGTGCAGCTGGTGACATGGACATGTGCTCGCATAGCCGAATATCTGTGCAGACACAAGTTCTCACTTGTAAGGAGCGTGGGGAGCTGTACCTTCCAGTTTTAGGGATCAGGGAACGCTTTGTGGAGAAAGTAGGATTTGGGCATAGACTTGGCAGGGGTTAAAAACATAGATAATGATATCTATATCTATATATAAAATACATGTATATCACAGAGACATGTTATTTCCTTCATGCCGTTTAAAAAAAATAGATTTTTATCAGAAAAGAATATACATTCACTTCCGAGAAGGTTTCACCAATACAGAAAATCTACCCGTGAAATGAGCCACCTAAAATGCTAGCACCCGGGGGAGACCGCAGCCAGCGCCGCCGTGAGCTCCCTTCTGCGCAGCTGCGGGATGCTGTTTTGCATGGTGTTTGTGTCACCGGCTGGTTTCATTCACTACTATGTCGTGGAAATTTTTTTTTTTTCAGGCCAATTACTCCCAATCTCCATCATGGTTTCAGTGGCTGGAGGGTCTCCCATTATACGGGTGTACTCTAAATTAATCAAATCCCCATCGATAAATATTCAGGGTTGCGGTCAAGGGCACAGACGGGAGCCCCAGGGTCCAAGCATACGTCCTGGCTCTGCCCCTGGCCAGCTCGGGAATCTTGAGCGGAAGCCTAACCTGTGAGCGCGGGTTCATCCTCTACGAAGCAGGAGTGTTAATAATCCCCACGCATAGGGATGTTGCGAGTAGATACTCATAAAACATTTATAACAGTTTCTCGCGCACAGTAAATGCTCAGCTAAGGCCAGCTGTCACAAGCAGGGCTGTGACCAGCATCTGAATACGTCCTCCCCGTTACCTACTTAGGATAAGGCTTAGAAGCGGAATGAAAGAGCCACCAGTAAACGTATTTTAAATCTCGATAAATAGAGTGCCATTTCCTTCCCTCCGTTGGTGGGCGGGAGGATCTGTGTCTGTCAAGAGGAGGCCTCAGCAGGAGGCCACGCGAGGCGCCGGCCCGCTGCTCCTGGCCTGGAGCGCAGGAGACCCGTCGGGCTGGCCCAGCCTTCTGGGTGGCACTCTGGCCTGTAAAGCAGCAGGAAAATGGACAGCCAGGTCAGGCGCTCTCGCTGTGATTTCTAGAAGGCGAATTCGAGTTGAGGCCATCCTCGAAAATATAGGTCAAATCTCGGTTTCTGTGGTTACCAAACACTGTCAACCGCCAGTGACGCCCTCCCTCGGGGGCGATGCCAGGGTTCCGAGGCCTGGCGGCCGGGCCTGGCTGCCCTCCAGCCGCGCCCCGCGCCCGCCGGCCTGCAGGGTCCGCGGGGAGCGCTTCGAGGGGGCCTCGCGCTTCCACTTCTTGGGGATGGGGGCGTCGGCGGCGCTGCGGATGGGCTGGGGGGGACCCCGGACGGCGGCCCCGGCCGCTGGCACGCCACTCCCAAGTCCGCGGCCGCAGGGAGGAGGGACGAGAACAATGCGGTCGGTTGTTCCGCGGACTGTCAGCCTGGTCCCCAGATCCTGCTTTCCACGCCACCCCCCCTCCCGGCCTAACCGCCGCGGCCGGCGCGCAGAGGGAAGCGCCCCCTTATTTGGTGCTGGAGAGGAGGGGGAAAGGTTATCCTCGGATGCCTGCGGCGTTGGGTCATCGGCCCTCGGGGCCTGGCCCGCGTCCCGGCGCAGCGCCGTCTGGCGTC
>NW_006443292.1:3760388-3770329 GCF_000325575.1 Pteropus alecto | reverse complement strand
CGCGGGCCGCGCGCCCTCCGCTGGCCCGAGAGCCATGACACGGGGCTCCTGCGCCCTCACCTGCTGCAGCCCGGCCCCGCCCACCCTGCCAGCGACCTGGGGACCCTCTTCGCCTTTTTACACGGAGCCGGGACAGGCTGAGGTCACAGCAACACTTTCGTGGCAAAGCTGGGATTTGAACCCGCGTCCTTCACGCCGCGCAGCCCAGGCACATTTCCCGCGCCCCTGACGCCTTCCACTGCAACTCCCGTGATATGTGTCATTCTTCAGAGATCGGAAAAAGAGCCAGACGTGACCGTGATGTGAATTTTCTTTAGAGCAAAGCCGATGTCACTGGGGAGTGGAGGCGAGTCCCATGGGTGGACCTGGTCCCCCAGGTGAGAAGGAGGCCCGAAGGCACGGAGGACAGGGAGCTTGGCTTCTGCTGGAAGTGGCCCCTGGGCTCGTGTCCTTCTCCGGGGCTCCGGGGCAGCGTCCTGCGTGGCCCTGGTTTTGTCGCACAGAGGGGCTGGCCAGGCAGGAAGCCCGTGGCTAACTTTTATTTTCTATTTTAGGCAAATTGCGGGCAGCCCTCTGGTTTGGCTGAGTGTCCCACACACACGCCTCCCTACCCCTTCCCCTGTCCCATCTGCCTCTTGGGGAGGGGTGCAATAATGTTCACTCAGAAGACTGGAAGTGGCCCCTGGGCTCGTGTCCTTCTCCGGGCTCGTGTCCTGTTTCAGGCTTCTTCATCCCGAAAGAAAAATAAAATAAAATGAAACTTTCCAAGCCACACGGTTATAGACAACTTTTGAAAAGAGTTGCTGGAGTGAGCGTTTCGTGCTTCCTTGAAATGAAACAATGCCAGTTTTTCTTTTAAAAAAGAAAGTTTGCGTGAACAAAGTTAAATCCAAGAAATGTGTTTTTCCTCTCTCGTTTTTGTGAAATAGTAAAAAAAAAAAAAAAAAAAAGCATTTCTATCGGTTTTGGGGGGGTTCCAGGTTTCCAAGAATGTATTTAGCTTGCTACAAACTATAAAAAAAAAAAACGCTTCTATCGGTTTTGGGGGGGTTCCAGGTTTCCGAGAATGTATTTAGCTTGCTACAAACTGTATTTCTGTGGAAAAATTATAGCAAGGCTATCCTGTAAACCATGGCTTTCCATCACCATCTTGCTGGTTCCCAGCCTCGGTGAGAACAAACACCGCCCAGGTTGGTGGGGACATTCCGGGGCTCAGGTCCCCACCCCAGAAGCCAGAGGGTCCTTGTCCCTGCTGCCTTGTCCCTTCCCAAATGTGCTGGCAAACCAGAGGGGTGTCTTCTAAGTCCTCACTCTGCATTTCATCCTTCAGCTCTCCCCACCCGAAAAGTCCCCAAATCTGGATTTCCTTCCACTCAGCTGCCCGGATTCCGCTCTCTGATTGTGTCCGAGGCAGGTGGAGCCCAAGGCACACAGCGTTACATCACCATCATCTCAGAAACCGCCCTGTTGGGAGGGACAGCGGTGACCAGCCACCCAGCGGAACGGAGCTATGCAGCCTGGGTCACGCTCCTTAACCTCTGTGCGCCAGCTCGTGTGTGTGTGAGGGTTTAATGATTTCTTCAGATATGAAGGACTTGAAACGGTGTCTGGCCCATGGAAAGCACAGTGGAGCACGCCTCCCAAGGTTGTTGGGAGAAGGTAATGAAATGGTGCCCGTGAACCCTTAGCCCCGGGCCCGGCACCCAAAAAGATCTTCCTCTTTCTGAGTGTCAGCTGCGTGCTACAGACTACGGCTCTTCGCATATGCACTTGAATCTTCATGCCAAACCTAGCGTGGAGATAAGACTATTGCACATACAGAGAATTCAGAATCAGGTGTGTCAATGAAATTACCCGAAGTCACACAGCTAGTATGTGGCAGGGCCAGGATCTGTGTGACTCCAGAGTGTGTACCCTTTTGATTATGGGCAACCTGGGAGGAAAGAAGAAATTATAAACAGTTGTATATGGTGAGCTGATGGGGTCTTCAGAGTTATAACTGACTCAGTACGAGTGACTTGCTATTATCCCTGTGCCTTTGGGGTGACTGTGGAAGAGTGACGTAAGGCTGATTATGCATGTAGATTTAAGAACCAGTAGACAGCAGCCACCTTTGGGTCTCCTGATTGTCAGCTGCCTAACTTCCCAAAGCCTCGTGGGCCCCTTTTAAGCCCAGGTTAGAGACGGCTCTCCATACTGGTCAGCATGCGTTTTGTTTTTGCAAGAGGCAGAAACCCAACCCAAGCTAGTTCATGTGAAAAAGGAGATATAATTGGCTCATGAAACTGATTGTGGAAAGGGGCAGCCTCAGGCATGGTGTGATCCAGGAGTTCGACAAGATTCTATGTACTTGGCCTGATCCATATGTCAATTTGGTTTCCTCCACGTTGACTTTGTTCTTATATTGGCTCTCTCACTGACCCTTTTTGGGCCTTTTTTTGGTCAGGCCTAGGAAAAATTGGGTCCCTAAAAGAAAAATCGTGGTTCTCTTTGTTATAAGAGGCTAGGGATGCTGGTCAGGCAAAAATAACGGTATCTACGTCCCGCTGCCTGTGTAGCATCATCAGTCAGAAAGATGGTGGAGAAAAAGCTTTGATGGTGAGCATTTCTGCCACGAAGGACACTCACGAGTCAAGCAGGCAGGGGAGGGGTAGCTAGAAGTGTTTTCGGTCACACAGGGGACCCAGGAGGACCCCGGATCCTCCCGTTTCTAGTCAGGCTGTGTGGTTCTAGACTAAGCGATGGAGTGAAATCTCAATATCTTAAAGATTGTTTGGTGGTCGTTAGAAATCTTTAGTGTGCTACCGTAGCAAAATGCTTTCACAATATAATACATACAAATATAACACGTAACAAAAAGCTGTAACAATGTAAACATATACAAATGTATGTAAAAGTGGATACATTTACATATAGACTATGATAAGTATATAAATTAATGTAAAAGTGCATAAAGTCCTACTGAATTGACTAAAGATCCTCGTAGGCCCTTAATGAGAGTCACCGCACACACAGCTATAAATAAAATGTTACAAGTCCACACGGACGGTGGATGCTGGGCTGTGGACCAGGTTTGGTCCCAAGCCGCGTGACGATGTGTTCATCGCACCAATCGGACATAATCAAACTGGTGCCCCAGCAAACTGGCAGATTGCCAGATGCCATGGACGGTTGGTCACTTCTTGAAGACTCAGGGTCGAGAATGCTCACTGGACAGATCTCATGGTGTTGCTTCCTGCCATCACATGTGCCCAGAGCCAAGGGCTAGGACACCGAGACACATCCTGCTCAGGACCAAGGTGCTGCTTGCTGAGCACCCAAAAATGGGGTTCGGAAGTGAGCCCAACATTTTAGATGAAATGTAGCGATTCTGTGTCTCCTTTGATGTGAATCAGTTATTCTTGACACTGAAACGTTTTCATTGCAGTAAAATACACATGACATAAAATTCACCATCTTAACCATTTCAAGTTGTGTTAAATACATCCACATCATTTCGCAACCAATCTCCAGAACTTTCTCACCTTGCAAAACCGAAACTTTACACCCGTTTAACAACGATGCAGTTTTATATTTTTAATAATTGGCCACAAACCCAATTAAATATTTCATTCGGAGAATAAACATTTCATTTCTAAATTTTAAAATATGTACCTAGAGGAGTGTATTGTGACCATACATGTCTTTTTTTTTTTTCCTGTATTGAAATCCAAATCACATGTTGAAAACATTTTAAAACATCTGTTTTAAAATGATCTCTCTGGAGCATTTTTTTTTTCCCTAAAAAGCAATTAGTTTCTAATTCATTGTTCTAAGCGGCACCTTCACTTGAAGGTACAGATGAAATCTGTTTCTTCCTTCAATTTTACCTGCTATATACATATCTTATTGAAAGCCACTTTTCCCAGAAAAGGTCAGAAAATATGGAGCATTTTTCTTTTTGTCAAAAAAGACAGCCGTTTCTTAAGGTTACCACCTGGCATTATCACGTCGCAAAAAGATTTGAGTATATTTTAAACTCCTTGTTTTCATAAAATAAACCACACTGATGACACCTTGTGTCACCTGGTGCATTTTTGCTTTTTAATTCTCTCATTCAGTGCTTTGCCTGTGAATGATGCAGTGAATGGTCTGCATTTGTTATGCTTGCTCTCTGAAACCCAGACCCTAGAACTTTTGTAAAAAATTACAATCAACACAACCATCCCTGCTGTGTGGTTACGTCTACACTGTTTGTCCACAAAACATCCACAAAACATCATCTTTAATGATCATGATTATCATCACCATCATCATCTACTGTATGTCTTCTCTTCCAAACAACCACATTTTTTACATTTTCATCATTGAAAGGAAATTTGGCAAATGCCATAAGCTGATACTTGTATTTTCAAATCTTCAGCAATACGTTCTGTCTTTCAGTGGTATTTGCTGACAAATGAATGCATTTCACTTTGTCTTTGTTTTTTTTCTACATATTAGTTTTGCTATATTTATGTGGCAAGAAGAACAAATATTCATAAATGGCATGTGAGTTTTGGTCTTTTGCACCAAACACCTTAGATGAGGCTTCTAAACATTTATCATCACACCTAATGAAGTATTTGAAAGTTTGGATCGAGTATTCCATTAAAGATTGCTGGGAAAATTATAGAAGTTTGTCTTCGTGTTCTAGCTGTCTGTTTTGTATTTACTAAAACACACGAGCCTTAGGTATACAGACCAGGGAATTTTTACCTATGTATTCACCTGTGTAGTCGTGACCCAAAGTAAGATACAAAACATTTACTGCACCCCAAAAAGCTCCACTGCTTCCCTTTCTGGTCAAAACTTACGGCAGTAATCATTATTCTGACATCTACCACCATGAATTAGTATTGCTTGTTCTTGACCGCTATATAAATGGAATCATATCTCTTCTACGTCTACCTTCTGTTGCTCAGGGTTTTTGAGATAAATCCAGATTGTTGTATGTATCAATGCTTCATTCTCTGTCATTTCTAGGTAGTATATTTCCAGTTTACAAATATATGAATAAACCAGAATCTGTTTATTCATTCTCCTACTGGTGGATTTTGAGATTGCTTCCGGTTTGGGGAAATTATAAATAAATTTGCTATAAAAGTTCTTGTACAAGTTACGTAGAGTAGGTATTGTTTAATTTTATTCGACGGCACCAAACAGCTTTCCTGTTTACACTTGCACAGAAATGGATGACAGTTCTGTTGCTCTAATCCCTGCCAACACTCGACCTTGGTCTTTTCAATTTTAACCATTCGGGTTGCTGTCTACCGATATCACATTGTGGTTTTAGCTTGCATTTTGCTGACGAGTAGTAAAGGCGCATATATTTATTGATCATATGTATGCCTTCTTGTGTGAAGTGCTTGTTCACATATTTTTTCCATTTAAAAAAATCGGTTGCTTTTTTGTTATTGACTTGTCGGCGTTCTTTATATATTAAGGAGCTGAGTTCTTGGTTAGAATTTATTGCAATTCTCCCCCCCCCATTCTGTGGTTTGCCTCTTCATTTCCTTTTTTTTTTAATTAATTAATTTATTTTATTTTTTATTTTTAATTAATTAACTATTTTATGGTGCTCTTCACTTCCTTAATGATGTCTTTTGATGGGGCAATTTAAACTTTTTGATGAAATCCACTGTATCAATTATTTTATTTCGTAGATAGCCTTTGGGGTACTTTTAAGAAATCTATCCTATTTCTAGCTCTGAGATCCTTCCCACGTTAATTTTTTGAGGTAGGGAATAAGGTTCTTTCCCATCCCCCTGGAGACCAGAAGTCTGAGATCGAGGTGGCAGTGTCACATTCCCTCTGAGACTCTTGGTAGACTCTTTACTACCTAAATTACTTTAAGAAGTTATTCATTGTCGTTGTTGTTGTCTTTTCCTTTCTAACTTCTGGTGGCGTCCGTTGATCGTCAGCGTTTCTTGGCTTGTTGCTGTTCATCACTCTGATCTCTGCCTCTGTCATTTTGTGGCCTGTCCTCCCTGAGTCTGAGTCTCTTCTCTAAAAGGACGCAGCCATATTGGATTAGAGCCCATCTTACTTCAGTTATGGCCTCGTCTTAATTACATCTGCGAAGACTTTGTTTCCAAATGAGGTCACGTTCGCGGGGACCATTATTTAGGATTTCGGCGTATCTTTTGGGGGAAGACGGTTTAACCCAGAACACACCTGTTTCATGCCTCGTTTCCTCTCCTCTCTGGTCTACTTTCGAATTATTTTATTCATCCCGATTTTTCCTTCTACTACATTAATTTTATAATCTATTTCTCATCTAGACATCGCAATATGTAACCTAAAGTGTAAAGTTAACCATTGCCTGTACCCTCTCCCAAACAATAGAAGAATCTTAGACCACTTGAAATTCACTTGCCTCTCTCTCAACCTTATGTAATATTATCACCATGCATTTCAACCTGTCTTTTAAACAATCTTTTTATTGTGAAATAAAACCAGAAAGCAGAAAGCCATGTCAACCAAATGTATGGCTTAATAAAAGGTTTTAAGAGAAACACCATTCGGGTCAGAAATAAAATTTTGCTGGCCACCCCAGAAGCACCTTCACATCCTTCTTCCCAGTTACGACCCCCTCCTCATCCCTTAAGTAATCACTCCCTTGGTTTCTATACTTATACTTGTCTTATGTTTCTTTAAAAAATCGTTTTATCGACCAAATGGACACCCCTAGACACTATAGCATTGCATTGTCCATTAAAAATTTTTGGTATTTCTTTTAGATCTCTTTTAATCTAAAGTTCTCTTTTCTTCCTTGTCTTGAAGGACCTGGATGATATGATGATGAGAAGTTTAATTTCCTACCACCTGGATTTTAAAAGTTATATCCTCACGATACAGTGTATTTCTCTGCCCTCTATATTTCCAGAAAATTGGGATCCAGAATCTGGATCAGACTCGGAGCTGATCCCTTTGTCACTCCCCTACCTCCTACAGTTTGACGAGACCAGAGGAGACACATCATGTCCAGTTGTCACTTTTTGCTCTCAGCGGTCATTGATGCTTAATGCCTAAATCTGTTCATTCCTTGGGGATTGCTACGTGGAGATAGTCTATCTTTTTTATTGTTATCGAATGGTTGTAATACCATTATAAGAAAACACTCCTCCGTCTGCCATCTGATTACACAGTGGAACAGTTCATATAGGAGACAGGATCAATGCTGAAATGTTTTCCTTTACTTAGTACGTTTCAAGATAATAAATCAGTTCTCTGTCAGCCTCCGAGGGTGACCATTCTTTTTCTCCCCTCGATGTCGTTATAAACTCATGAATTTAAAAGTTATTTTTACCACAGTGCTAATCCTCCCAGGGGGAGCCTCTCCAGGTTGGTTCCTGTGTCCTTCTGATCTGACCTGATGAGTCTCTAATAACTTCCTCGCTTTCCGATGTCACAGGATATTCCAGGCTCACCTTGTACATTTCCTGCATTCGACCCGGATCCAGGCAATCCTGCAGGATGTCCTGGTCCCCCTTAGTGAGAAAGCGTACTTCGAGGCCACAGTCATTGCTCACAGATAGCCATTGTTTTCTTTTCGGTGGAGCTAAACATACATACACATCTCAGAGTTTTTCTAATTCTGATGTATATCGCTCTTTCCATGTCTTGTACACATGTATACAAATATATGTTTAAAGATAAAGTCTCTTAGGCGTCAATATTGATACTTCTAACCCAATTCAAAACGACCAAGACTTCATTTACCTTCTTCTGTATTATACCTGTAACTCCTTCTTTGTACACCGTGAATCTTGATTTTAAAGAATACAAGGAATAAAATTAGAATTTCCCATAATGAGTACATTTTTTATCCCACACGCGATGGACTTGGAATAAAAATGCTAATAAAAAAACTGAAATTCTCGTGTACTCCCAACGTGATTATTAAAAAGATTAAGATAAATCTTTTTGCATATTCCCCCCCCCAACTTCTCTCCCTGTTTTCAAAGTCATACGATGTATTGTGCCTGTGTCCAATTTCTGCAGCTTATGGTAAATATAACCCTCACCATCTGCCCTCATTTCAGTGAGGGGCACTTTTGGTCGTCAGAAGCTTATTCTCTAGTAAATTTTCCCAAAACGGGAACACTATTCCTCCAAATGTTACATGCTGATCGTTGCTTTTTATACTTTAAGTTCAGTTTTCTTGGATATCAAACCTGGGTGCATATTTTCTTGAACACATGACTGCATCTTTTTTCTGGCGTCAAGTCTTCGTGTCAGGATGTCTGATGCTTGTCTAGTATTCTTTCCTTAAAAGTTCCGTTTTCTTTTCTCTGATGCTCAAATAATGTTTAATCTTTTTTTTTTTTTTAATCTTTAAGGCCTGTAATTATAGTAGAATATCTCTAAGTGTTAGTTTCTTTTGGTTGATATTTATAGGTACATGGTGTCCTCTTCTGAGTGGAATTTCATTTTTTTTCTAATTTTTTGGGGGGGGTTTATAGTCTTTAGTATTTGTTTTATTCCTTCACACGATTTCCTTCTTTGACTCTTTATTATCTGTATGTTTAGTCTGCTTCTCCACCTTTAACGTTTGTCAGTTTCTCCCAGATCTTTTATATATGTTTCTTCACTTCCTTTTTGACATTTTTTTTTCACCTTCTACTGAAGAATTCTATTTTGTTGAGTCTTTTCCACATTCCTCCTAGTGTAGTCTTCATTTCTGAAATGACTCTTTTATTCTTAATTCTTAATTATTCCTGTCACCTCGTTTCTAAGTTTTTATAGTTCTGAAGTATTTCCATATCTTTTCGCATTTTCTTAATTTTCCAAGCCCGTTTGGAAATCGCTTACATTTTTACCTATTTTGTAGGCACGTCTCTTTGAGTGTTTTAAATAGCTTCGTTCCTTATTTCCTTCTGTAAAATTCTAACTTTGTACAGAATTTGATCTTCATGTTTTTTTCTACGTTTTAGGTGAAGTTTATTTTCCTGATGTTTAGGACGAAGTAGGATGCTGTAGACCGAACGTTCGTGTCCTCCCAAAACTCATGTGTTGAAATCCTAACGGCCAAAGAGGTGGTACTGTGGGGCAGATGACAAGGTCACGAGAGCTCTCTCATGACCTTGGTTAGTGCCTCTTAAAAGAGACCCCAGAGAGCTCCCTCACCCTCTGTCACATGGAAATACAGCAAAAACTACCCACAGTTTCATTGAAAAGCCCTCTAAATGGAAACGAACGGCTAGAGATTGGCATTTTCGAAACTTAAAGATCATTTTGTGTTAGGGGGAGTAAGCGGGCCCTCTCTAAGCCAGGAAGTCTGGTTTCTCCCCACACGTCTGTGGCCAGCCAGCTGGTAACCGTCCGTAAATTATTCAACCTGTCCAGATGCAATTTCCACTTCTGTAAAGTGAAGGAAGTGATTTGTGTGATGCTTTCGAAGATTCTAGGCTGAAAACAGTGATATGTTCCATCAGATAGGATTCTCTCCTGTTCCTATAAGCGTTTCTGTAATGCCTTAACTTTGCAGGAACTGAAAAATCAGAACTACTCTGCCAAAGTAGTTTAATTGCTAGTAAGTTTTCTGTGGTCAGCCCCCAAAATTGTCACTGAGACTGAAAGATGAATTTGCTACCAGGACATGTGTAATATAGATATTACATCTCAAGTTTAATAAAAGGGGAAAGAATTTGGCACAGTGTCTTGGATTATAGACAACAATCATTGCCTCATTTATTTAAAAAATCTGAAATCGTTTGGCATAAAAGCAGATATATACACCTCACCAAGGTATTACTTCCTGCTTAACGCTGCTATTCCCCCCAAAAAACAGTCTTTGCTTAGATTTATTTATTTTTTTCTTGAATCCTATCAATGGAACAGCAGAGTAAATGTCCTGCTTATCCTTCAGTGCCGAAGTCTGGATGTCATATTATTATATATAATATAATATGATGTAA
>NW_006443292.1:3758892-3760018 GCF_000325575.1 Pteropus alecto | reverse complement strand
TAATAATATAATATAATGTAACATAATATAATATATAATAATGTAATGTGATATGATATAATGTACTAAATTATAATATAATATATAGCGAATTATGCTTTTTCAAAGAAAAAGTAGGTGCGTGCCATATTGTATTGCGTTTCCACTTCACATTTTCTGTGATTACGTTTTCACGACTTAAGCTTCCACATAGAATCTGAAAGAAACTGAGATTTTAAGGCAAGCATAAAAAACTGGAACATTGTTCTCTAACTCATCTTCAGAACCTCTGGAGAAAGTGTCGCCAGCGAACGGACCGGCGGATGCCGGATGGCCTCCTGGCTGCCCTGGCGAGTCTCTTCTTAGGACCTCTGTCCTGCCCCGGCTTGGGGCGGGGACCGTTCCTCCGTCGCGCTGGGCAGAACGGTCTTGTCTTGGGCTCATCTCACTTCCATCTTTTTTCTCTCTACACCACATTTTCGGATCCCCCCTTCTTTTTCATACCTCGGTGGGTAGAAGGCTGGGTTTCCAGGATTCCTGAGAAAGGTGTCAGCCACCATCTGTTCAGATGCTTTTCGACTCAGGAACATGAGAAGTTAGCTTGACATTGGTGAGAGATTGTGGCGGGACTCGGGCTCAGAGAGGGATGTTCGCACTATCTCTAAGCTCCGATTTCAACAGCAGCCAAATCCCAAGGCAGGGCCTGAACGCTGGGTGCCAGGGCTGCTTTGGACAAATGGAAACTGCGTAGGAATCCTGGAAAATCACAGAAACCAGAGCCGCACTTCTGCTGGGATGGAGGATGCTCTGAGCTAACCGTTCGCTTCAAAGCTGTCCTATACCCTCGCCGTCTGGGAAAAATGACATGATGTGGTTTTCTCTGCTCTCTGTCCCTGTGGATTCACCTGCCACTCCAGCACCGTGATGGGTCACCTCAGCGAGAGGGGTGTCGTGGGCCTGGTGTCCCTTTACCAGACTCTGCCTGTACCTGTCTGTACCTGAGTCACTTGGGCCGTGCATCCTCAACGGGGGCAATATCGCCCCCACCTGGGAGAAAACGGTACTAGCGCGGTGATATAGCTATATATAAAATATATATTTATCCACTAAATATATATTTATTCACTAAATATATATTTATTCTTAT
>NW_006443292.1:3757552-3758202 GCF_000325575.1 Pteropus alecto | reverse complement strand
GGCTGACTTCTCTGCGCCTTCTAATGAGCCCCCTGCCTAGAATCCTAATCTCAGACTCTGGGGAAGACTGTGAGTGTGTGTGCGTGTGTGTGTGTGCGCGCGCGTGCACGCGCGCACGCACGTGCGTTTTAAATGGCTCGTAACTTCATTGATTCAATAAATCAAAAGAGGGTCCATGAATGGAAGAGCCTATGACCTAAGATTGCGATTAATCCAACTCTCTGTGCCCGGGGGTCCATTTTAAACATATTTGAAAAGCCAGATTGCCCGGCTCCTTCCTTTCTAGCTGTGTGATCAGGGGCAAGTTACGTATCCTGTCTGTGCCTCGTTTTGCTCATCTGTAAAATGGGGATGCTAATAGCGCCTCCTCTCAGAGTTGCTGCGTGCACTAAAGGCGTTAGCTTGGGGAGGCTCTCTCTCTGCTGCTGTGTTATCGTGGCTAAGCACGGGCTTCTGTTGCTGCCAGACTCTGTGCACAGGGTCCCATGTCACCAGGAGGGCAGGGAGGGAAAGCAGCAGGCGAGTTTACCAGGACTTTTTGAACTAGAGGCCACCCTGGGTCTCGGACATTCCAGGCATTAGGCCGTCTGGGCTGACGAGTTCTTACTGCATTCACAGTCACCTGATGTAGTTAGTCTGTCGAGAGCATT
>NW_006443292.1:3747451-3757517 GCF_000325575.1 Pteropus alecto | reverse complement strand
GAGCTCCCCGACCTCAGAAAAATCCAGGACCTGCATTATGTCCCACCGGGCCACTGAATTCAAACACGGAATCATGAAACAGGTAGGCACTGGCCTAAAGCAATGAGCACTATTGGGCAATAGAAAAACACTCTGTGTTTCTTCTAATTCGCAGCAACTACAGACCCAGGTGGTGGCATTTATCTTGAAAAAGAGGGCTCCCGATTGCTTCAAATGTCCCCTCTGGTTGGCAAGAAGAAGTTGGGATCCTCCCTTCCCACGTTTGAGCTTTTGGAGATGTGACCCACTCCACTGCAGTTCTGATTTCCATGCGACTTACGTGTGAGTCAGCGATCTCACGAGTTGATAAAATGTTTAATCCCTCCGTAAAAAGCTACGTGCTAATTTTTCCTTGTACCCAAGCATTTCCATTTAGATTTCCACTCTGCAGAGACTGCTTATTACAGAATGAAATCACAGCCCACGGAAGCCTCTCCTTGACCTTTGCATCTCGGACCCCCCTGATTCCCCTGTTTAATCTCGACTTTAGTTTCTCCTTTCTCATTAGTTGGGGAGATGTGACTTCTTCCCACTCCGTCTGGCCATCGCCTCAGCAACAGGTGTGGACCTTCTCTGAAATCCCCGTTTCCAGAAGAACAGAGTCAGTGAACTCTTTCTAGAAAGGGCTGAATTGCAAATATCTTCGGCTTTGCGGGCTGGACGGTCTCTGTCGTTAACTACTCAACGTTGCTATGTTAGTGTGACATCCAGCACGGACAAGACCTAACCGAATGATTGTGGCTGTTTCCTATAAAACTTTATCAACAAAAACAGACAGCGGGCTGCAGTTGGTAGATCCTCACTATAGGACAACAAAAAATAAACGAAATGAGTCACCCGCCGGCTCCCACTCCGTTGGGTATTAGAAGGTCGCCTTGCTTTGCAGAATGATTTTTTTATGTAACGCTATGTACACAGGAATTTCTATATTTACTTCTAAAGCGGCTTTGAGTCAAAGCCAGGGTTATGCTGCCACATTCTCTGTATTTGCCATACTTTGTCAACAGAAAGCAATAATTAGGGCCCTCGGATTCATGCGTTCAGCTCATAAAAACCACATACCGGCCACCGAGGTTACACCCGTGGGTACATTCATCAATGGTGCTCATTGCGCTTTTCTCCTCGTCGTGCACAGTATAATTTTGTTCGCCACACTAGGCACAGTAGCAAGGTTTTTCTCCGCCGTGGACACACAATCAAAAGCAAGGGAGAATATTGACTGTGCTAACTTTGGCCCGAGACATCCATACGGACACCGGAGAAGAGAAACGCCATTTCTCTCGGTTATTTCTTCCACGCTCCTGAGCCCAACCGTGGACGAATTACTCTCATTGTGCCGACAGGGATAAGGCTTTCCTTAACATCGCCGTTCTGATCTTGGTAAACAAGTGTGTTGACACGGGAGCACCGCTCAGGATTGAAGTCACGGGGACAACTTCACGGTAGGTGGCCCTGCCTGTTTTGTTCAGGCGAGCGTTGATGAAGTCCCCCTCCGCCTCAGTCGGCTAGCTCACGAAAGCGTGGGGCGTGTGCCTTTGAAAAGAGGACACTCGTCATCAAGGCTGGTCACATTGCTATCTAATGACATGTGTCGATGTTTCTAGCGTTTTTTTTTCTTAACTCCTTGTTCGCTTGCTCTCCCGGTGAGGATAAAAAGGATAAATCTCCTCGGTGACATTTGATGGCTATCGGCTATCGGTTAAGTCGCTTTTTTGACTTATGAGTAGATATCAGGGACTCTTCGAAGATGACAAAACCTAAGAAATTATGGCTTCAGGTGCTCATCGGGCATGGTGAGAATGAACGTGTTACATCGTCACACTGAGAAAAAACAAAAACAAAAACAAAAATCCAGTGTGGGAATCCGGCTGTGTTTCGTTCTTTGAAAGAAGAATGCAGAAACAAGGGGTCTGGGGACACAGACGAGCCAGCAAAGCATCCTTTTCTGGGATAATAATAATAATTTACCGGATACTTGTATGTGCTCAGCTCGGCTCCAAGCGCCTCGTATTTTGATGCATTCAGTCCTCGCACCACGGAGCGAGGTGGCCACGTTACTGTCCCCGTGTTAAAGATGTGGAAATAATTCGAAGGAGGGCAATTAGCTCTGCAAGTGACACACCTCATTGAAACGGCGAGGCTTACGGTGCCAGAGGGAAAAGGACAGCTCAGGAGAGTGACCACAGAGCCGCATCGAGACAGACAGAGCTCTGTGAGGCCAGATGGCTTTCGTCACTTCCCCAAAATAACTACACTTACGGAGGATTTACATTCAATGTGTCTGGTCCCCGTAAGATAGGAGTATCCCCCCTTTTTTGCAAATGAGGAAACTGAGCGTTGGGGGCAATGATATAACTTGGAAAAACTCATCTATGTCGTAGCTTGGCAGAGGTGAGATTCAAACTCGGGTCTGATTTGCAGCTTGTTTGCTTCTGACCATGGATCTCCTGGTCGACTCGAAGGATAAAGGGACACCCTTAGCCCTTCCAGGGTTCCGTGATGTCCGGTTCCTGGGAGGTTTCTAGAGTTAAGGGTATTTATTCCCACTCATGGGTCAGGCGAGCGTTCTCAAGAGCTAAGGTTTAATCATGGCAGCTGTTCAGAAGACTGGCGAAGGTGACCAGTTGTCCCTATGGCACGACCTGCTAACCGATGAGGGTCGTGACACCCCTGAGAAGCTTGGTCCAAGCTGCTGGCGCCAAGGTCCTTACCGTGCTCCCCAAAAGCTGAAGGAAGGGTAAGATATAAGGCCTAGATATGAGCCACATTCTGGTTCAGGCCAGGTGTCATGGTCACACTAGCAAGACCACGTTCAAGCTTTTTGAACATCGAAGTCTCGGTGGAAGAGTCATGCTCAGGTTAGTTCATTTATTTTTTAATCCAGACATGCGTGCCAAGCGGAATTCTAAGAAATTGCAAAGATTGACTTTTTGAATTGTCTACTGGGAAAACCACAAGCCAGAAGGCTGCTGTAATAGATACTCGTGAGTCATCACCTGGACGCCGATTGATAGAGTCATCTGTCAGGTTAGTGTGGATTTTTGCATATCAAGGTGCCCAACCCTTGTAGGCGGAAGGGCCCCTGATGTAACCCGGGCTGGAGACACCAAAAGGCATCTATGGAGTCGGTGGCGTTTGGGGGACCCCAAGGGTCAAAACTGGCCAGATGAAAATCGTTGGAGACCACAAAGATCAAAGTCAGATACACGCCGGAACAAAGCAAGAGGGAGAAGCGAAGGTGGGGAGGCGTCTAGACGGACCGAGGCCACCATCGCTCTCTCGTGTTTAGCAAGAAATCCCCATTAATAAATAGGAATTCTAGGAGTTACAGAAATCACAGGCGGTGCAAATCACAGTGTGGTTTTTTGTTTCCTCCGTTGAAGTTCCTCTGCGGGCCGTTCACGGTCGGTGGCCAGTCCGTCCCGCGTGCATGAGGACGTTAGTTAACATCAGCGCTAGCTGCAGGGAGAAGCAGGTCCCTGATATTAACATCGCAACCCAATGACAGCTGTTTCCTCTGGCTGTTTAACAGCCTCTTGTGGCCCCTCGTGACGATCTGTTCAGTTAACCTGTTTAAGAAAGGACCCACATTCCTTCCATCCTGTGGTTCTGCCACTCCCTAACACCTCCGAATCGTCTGCACGGGGCCGGACGATGGAGAAAGAACGCGGAGGAGGGATTCGGGATGTGAACAGCCACAGCCAGAATTCCATTCAAATTCCATGGGCTGGTGTGGAGCCAGGACTGATGGGCGGGCCCAGCCCTCAGGGCTGGCTGCCTCTGCGTTGTCACCTCGGCTTTCTCCCTCCCAGGCCCACCCCACTCACCCCCGATCTGCCCATCTGCTCTCCCCCTGCTACCCCAGGTCTTTCTCCCCGAGATCCTCCAAGCGCTGCTGCCAACACACCTGGCCTCGATCACAGTGTTCAAGGGCCACGTGTTCCCTTTAAGATTCCTCTCTCAAAACTGTTCATAGCGAGTGAGCGAGTGTTTTAGGGGAAGCCAGAAACTCCACCCCCCCACCCCGGTCAGGCTGTATTTGTGCAACAAACTGAAGCAAAGTTGAGTATCTTCCGGATAATCTGATTAACGTTGACAGTCACATTGAATAATTAGACGATTTTCTTGGTATGTGTGTGTGTGGCGTGTGTGTGCGCATGTGGGGGTATTTGTGCCATAAACAGAGCAGGGGGTGGGTTTCAGTACCCCTCCTCTTTGGAATATGTGGATATGGCTTTTCGTGTCTGAGCCATCTGGTTTACCCAGCGCTTCCAAGGTATCTGGGCCATCGATGCGAGAAGGCTTCATCGTTGTTTACAAAGTCATTTCCAGTCACAGATAAGTGAATTTCATGACATTCATTGAAAGCTCTAGGCCAGTCTAGCAGAGGGGCAACCAACCAGGTGCCCCAGCTTCCCAAGGCGGCCCCAAATTCCAAGATTTTCATCCCTAAACCTCCCAAGAATTCTCATACCTACACGTTTTGATTTGGGTTCAGAAGATACGGCCGTCATAGAGCCCGGGGTCATGAATGAAGCCCCCCGCTTACCAGAGGGCACAGTGGAAGGTGGGGTCCGAAGGGGTGCTGGCAAAGGTCAGAGGAAAGGTCACAACTTGTGGAGCAGCCGGGCCTGGAGAAGGCGGCAGTCCCAAAGCGCACCTGGGGGAAATACGATCAACAGTCTCCTCCCCAAACCTCTAGGCATGTGCTATCTAGTTAAAATGAGCGTCCGAGGTCTCCGTCACTCTCAACATCTGTCTCCCGGGAGAATGGAGGGCAGAGCTGGGAGATGGCGGTGAAATTACAAGCAGGTTCTGAGCCTTCCTCCTGGCCAGGGCCCTGCTTCAAGGTCAAGGAGGGAGGCTTCCTCTTTGGGCTGGGGCCTGCACCTCCCCGTGCGGCGCACGCTGCGCCCCCAGGCCCTGGGTTATGGCATCGCGTGCTCTTCAGGGCTCGGGAGGCACGCCTGGCATTCAGGCGTCTCGTCCCATGAGAGGACAAGAAAGAATACGCTTCTCTTGGCATCTGCCACGGCTGGAAACCAGGACCCCCAGCCTCATTTCAGAGGGAGGGGATGGTAAGGAGCACAGGACGGGGGGATCCAACGCGTATGGCATGAAAATGTTGTTTTGATTTTTGTTTCGAATTTCCGGATGAATAATTCAGCGGCTATGCCAAGGTTGAAATATTTTTCTGTTTTCACTAAGATGTGAGAGAAGAAAATGAATTTTAATGAAATGTTTTGGTTTACTTTATCAGAGGCTTCCAGGATAATAGGATGCCCACGCCCTGAACGAACCTCGGCTGTTTTATCCTCTTGCCTGCAAAAGGCGAAAGACAGACGTGTGACTGCCCTGCTCGGTCCTCTTTTGTCCCCCATTTCCAAGATGGGAAGAGCTCCCCGTCGGTAGCATTGAGCTGGTAGACATTGGAAGCCACGTGAACTTCAGAAAACTAAAACGACAAGTGATGACTATGATGTCATCACTGACGTGAAGTGACAGGTAGCCGCAGGTGAGATCAAGTCACCTGTCCCACGTCCCTGGTACCTGTCTGTCCCCTGCCATCAGGCAGCACAGGCTCCCTGAGCCCACCAACTGCTCCCAGGAAGGTCTTCAGCTTCTTAGGATCCTGAAAACAGCATTTAAAAGGGAGACGGAGGGATATGGCTAGATCTCACGGCGAAGGCAGAGGCGTCAGGTGGAGATGATGTCACAGACGGCTGAGGACATGCCAGAGCATGAGCTAATTTACAGCTGCAGCCCGGGACATGTTTTTAGCAGAAATTTCGGAACTAAGTCAGCAGCTAACAGACCACATGGACTCTCTTCAATGGGATTACCGATAGGATTCCTCCTAATTCGAGAAAATGCCTGCCTAAAATGGGTTGTCATCTAGAGCTCCATCAAAGGAATGATTTGTTGAGCCCTGAGCGAAGGTAACCAGATCCTGCCTGCGCGGGTGTAGGATAATATGCTTGTCGAGGCAATGACTGTGCATGACAAACCAGAGAAAACCCAAAGATAGTCTGTAATCAAGCGCTGGCCTGGATTCTTGGCTGCCACCATTCGTGGGGTGTCGCCTTGTCTAAAGACTCGAGCAGATATCTAAAAAGAGGGGGAAACGAGTAGTTGTTGAAAGAACAGGGCTCTGAAAGATTTCCGTTGCCACAGGGACGTCACGATAATCCTCTTTCGCATACTTCTCCGTGGAAGGGTTTTCCGTCATGTTCTAATCGTGTATCGTTGTCACCCTAATAAGAAAAGAGGGGGCATCTTCGTGCTGGTCTTAGGAGCATCTTTGCTGTTCTCCTGTTCTGTGAAATATTTTACTGAATTTGACATTGAATTTTATTCTTCTCTTCTGATCGTTGTTTGTTTTAGACCAAAGAACAGATCAAGGAAATAAATTGTCACCACAGTGGTACCACGTGGTAGTTCCCTAAATCGTATTTTTTAGTGACATTTTGCTTTGATGAAAATTCACTTATTCATTATCAAATGATTATTTACATAAAATAAGATGATGTCAGACTATAACCAAGGGATCAAAGTTTAATCTTAGATATAAAAACTAATGAAGAGGCAGATTTGTCTTTTTCCCTTTTTTGCACAATAATATCTATTTTATTTTTATTCTCCTTTTTTAATGGCAAGATTACGTACACGAATATTTAATAGGAGGAAATTTTCAGTGCTTGCATTGCTTTTCTGGCCATTATTGTTTTTCATTTTGTTCTTGTGAATATTGCTGAAAATAATTCAGTCATATAGAGGTGGGAATTATTTTGCATACTCCTTCCTCTATTTGGTTCAATTAAATAGTAATAGTCACTATTTAATATTCAATTAAATACTACTTAATATTCAATCAATGAGTTATATATTAATATATGCCTAAATATCTCAAATGTATGTTGGCTATATATTAAGGATATATATTTTTGAAAAATATTCCCATTCATTTAAAATACTCAGGAAAATACTCTTTAATGCAAGGTTTTGGTAAATTGCTAATCTGGTGAATTCGCCGGTGTCTTAGCCATTCAGCAAGCTGTCTTCACCCACAAGAAGTAGGTCACATCATCTCCATTTATCTCCACGAGAAAGCTGCGATGCAGAGAATGTGAAATAATTTGTCTGAGCATCATTAGGAGGATCTGGGATCGGAACCAGAATCTACTAACTGCAGAGCCCGCTCTCCTGGCCATTAGACTATATTTCTTCCTCACGTACATACTATTCACACTAAAGTTACCCGTGAAATGCCCTCCAACTGGAACTTCGCCAGAAACGCAGTCCAGGTGAAGGTCAATAGCCAGGTGGAGACACAGAACCCCAGTCTACACACGTGCGAATCACACTCACACTTCCGCCCAGTCACCAAGGAGTAGCGATCACAAGCAGACGACACCTCAAATGGCAAGGCCCAGCTTCCAGGGCGGTTCGCTGGGTTTTCTCCTGGGCTAGGCCCTGGACCATGCTATATAATTCCTGCCTCAGGACCTTTGCACCTACTCATCTTTCGTCCAGCTCCCCACCCCAGCTCCTGAAATAACTCCCGTGTTACCTCCTCAACATATCTAGTTATCCCTTCTAATCGCTAACCAATCAGTAACCGTTGCCCTGTTCTATTTATTTGTACCACATATACACTATTGCTTTCGCTCGCTATTTATGTGTTATCTATTTCTTTATCATTTCGGTGCCTGGCATAGACCAGTTTTCTAAGACAGACTAAGTTATTGAAAGAATGACTGTATAAAAGGATTGGCGATGCTGTACTAAAAGGGTCACATCCAGTCTCCGTGGCACAGAGGACCGGGAGAAACCAGCCGTACCTGCGCGCACAGGAAGCAGTCGTGGTGGTCCCTGGATGTCCCAGCGCTGTCCCCTGACCCACACCCATCAACACGCGATAGCGTGGGCTCAGTCTCTGGTGGGATTCCTCAGCCCTTTTCTCCAGAGGTGGAGAGCTAGGCCCTCGGGGTGCCCCAAGAACCCTGGGCAGAGCTAGAGGGAATGCGGCACGAGGCTCAGAGGCCGGATCTCAGAGTCAAGAGGGTGAAGACTGGGGTTTCGCCATGATGCTCATGTCTGCGTGGGAACCGGGGATTTGACGTGTGAGCACAGCTTACTCAATAGGGTTCAAAGTTCATAACCCAAAACTCAACCGTCGTCTTCCCACGGCCTGAGTCTGAAAGGAAGGAGTTTGGGGAAAAGAGGCAGGAGAATAAAACGGGCCCCAGCCCTAGGGGAACCGAAGTCATTAGCAAAGACTGACACCTCGGTCTTATCAAAAAATCTTGTTCCCTAAGTGCTAATACAAAATAATTATCTCAGCAGCAATCAGCGTAGTGATCTTCTTCAAAGCAATTTGTGGCAAGGATATGCATTTTTAAAATAGATTAAATTTTCAAGAGCGAGAGCGCGCCTCTCAAACCTGGTCAGAATGTATTTACAACTCACCTGGTGAGATGATGCGTATCTCTTTCATTAGGCCTTGCTTAATTGAATCGAGCAAAGTCGTTTGGGGATCGTCCCCAAAGAAAACCTTTTATCTCAAGGCAAGTGTCTTAACAGGGCCCTCCAGTAAAGAAAGCCAGGTTTCCGCTCACCGCATCCCTTCGCTCCCGTCTTTCAAAAGCATACCCTTGACTCTGTCTTTCTCTTAAGTGAAGATATTGCTTGTGGAGCTAGTGGCCGCCCCTGAAAGCAACAAGCTGTCTTTCCTTTTTTCTTTTAACTGTTAAGAAACACTGTGACTCCCTTCTTTCCCGCCTTCCTTCCTCACGAATCGTTTGTACGTAAGCTGGAGTGTACTTGCAATGCAAGTTCAAGGTCGAGGTCTAAGCAGGCGTGTCAGGTTCAGCCTTGTTTGATTCCCACTGGGTTGGCTCTAGAATGCGGGTTTTATTTTTTATTTTTTTAAACAACAGAAGTTTATCGCCTCACAGTTCTGGATAGAATTTAGGCATTTGATGCATCTTTATTGCATTAAGGAAAGGGCACAGGGCACGGCTTCATTCCTCCAGACACCCAGCGTGTCAGGAGCCCCCTGCAATGTCTACCACCGGGTCCTCGGCAGCTAGGACACCTGCGCTGTCTACATTCTTGCTTCTCCAGCCCCTGGGAGAACCTTCAAATGGGGATTCAGATCCTGGAGGCCTGCGTGGAGGCGGCCCTGGTCCCTGGGCCGCCCTGGAGACTGGGGAAGCCGTGAAGAGTAATTGACAGGATAATCATGCACGTTGCACCGGGAGGGCGCATGCGCACTCCACCTCCAAAACCAACCCACGCATCCGAAGCCGGGGCGTGAGCGGTGTGCGGCCAGCCACGCGTCCCACGGACAGTTGCTGCTGGACTCCCCGCTCCCGGCCCAGAAGAATCTTAAGAGTCTTTCTCTAGCAAAGCGACTCGTCTCCCCTGGCACTTTTCAAAAAACAGTAGGTTTCCTTGACTCAGCGCGAACTCCAGTTCCAACCAAAATCAGAGGCGGCGGGAGCGCGTGTCCTCCCCGCACCCGCGTCGCCATCCACGCCGCCGTGTCCTCGGATTGCGCTCCTATCAGATGTCACTCGGGGATGACTAATCGTGGATGCTGATGAGAAGCCCTCAGCCTTACGGTAAATGAGCCCGTGCACTTAGAGCAAGTCATCTGACAGGTCACGTGGGCGGGGGGTGGCTGTCTTTTTTTCCCCCCGCCCCGGTACTCCGTGACTCAGTGGATCACACGGTCCCCCGGGAAGGGCAGGCGTGACACAAACGCCCGGAGTTCGCCTCGCGCCCCCCAAACGCCCTCCCTCTTTCAGCTCGGGGCCGAGAGGGGGGCGCCCGCCCGCCTCCCCGCCCTCCCGGGGTTCGCAGAACACGACAGCCGGACCCGAGACGTTTCTCACGCAGGGAGTTGGCCCCGAATTGCAAACCCAGAAGAGACATCCTCCGCCCTTGGTGGATCGATCCATCGCGTGTTTGGGAGGAAGCGGGTCCTCCCCATCCCGAAGCCGGCGGGGCGGGGCGGGGCGGC
>NW_006443292.1:3746541-3747292 GCF_000325575.1 Pteropus alecto | reverse complement strand
AAGTCTACCAGAATCCCCCTTTCTGTCCAGTGCTCCCCTGCATTAACCGACAGCACCCCAAAAGGCACCGATCTCTGAAGAAAAAAAAAAAAGGTACTTAATGATTAAATTAACATATGCCCTCGCCAGGGAGGGGCTGCAAGCTCCGTTTTGTCCTCGGCTAAAGGAGGTTTGTCAAATTATCAATGCGAACGAGATGTCAGGAGGACCGACCTCCTCTCTAGGATTCTCTGGCATTCGAGAAGCACGCGTTTACAAACAACAAACACGGTCCTTAGAAATCATAACATCCACCCCTGGGAATAAAGAAACACCACTTCCTGAGCATCTGAAATTAGCAACCAAGATAGGCTCATTCCAGGAATTTGAAAATCGCGTATTTAATAGCGGGAGGAGATGGCCGACAACTGGCCAGGTCAAAACCTCATCTAACAGGTAAGAACGAAGGTCAGCAAGGTGGGGGACTTCGTGGGGTGACCTGGGAAGGCCAACTTCCCTGTAAACAGGTGCGACTATTTGAATAAGTTCAAACCCCAGCTCTACCACTGGTTAGCCTTGTGTTCTTAAAGTTTTCCTCTGTTTCCAGATCTGTGAAATGGGACCAAAGTCTATTTTGCTGCAGTATTGTGAAAATTATATAGAATGTATGAAAGCCCATACTTCAGATCGGGCTTGCATATGTGTCATATTATTGCTATTATGATTAGTAGTCAAGGCTACTGTGCTAATTAGCGGGTAAACTAATGATAAT
>NW_006443292.1:3743155-3746465 GCF_000325575.1 Pteropus alecto | reverse complement strand
GTAGGGAATGTTTCTTTAAAAATATATGTGACATGTATACCTCAAGCTTTCGCTGTTTCTGAAGCATCTTCTAATGAGTCCACATAGGTGAAGCGTGTGGACTTGCTGGTTGTTTATAAGTCTGATTAAACTGACAGTCACAGCCCAAGAATCAGAAGCACCCAAGACTCCATTCCAGAGCTTTCGTGAAGTACTCTGAACAGAGTCTCCCCGTCTCTCCTTCTTTTTAAAAACTGATGTTTTCAATTGTTGGGGTCTGGGGGTAAATGGTAAGTAAATTACTCCTGCAGCTGCCCCCTCACACCCTCCCCCGCCCCCACTTGGCTGCTCCAGAGCAAATACCCGGATAATTAATGCCTCTTTGAAACTTCAGTCTGGAGCTTACTATTCCCCCGCTCCGAGCCCCTAAACAGGTGATATTACTGCTGAATCTGTTTCCCCTGTATTTTCAACAAACGGGGCTGCTAGTCACACCTTTGCACCTGCTTTTCCAAGCCCGGGAGAGACCTGGGCTACTTGGAGAGTCACAGAAGTCAAAGGGATGGGGGAGGAAGGAAAAGCGGTTAAGTCGCTAGGGTGGGTAACTTGGAAATACAGAACCCAGCATGGCACAGAGCACCAACCTGGGTACGTGAGGACGTGGCATTTACATTCCCACGTGAAACGAGATGCTAGATTGCTAATAGCTCCCCTGGGTGGGCTTCCCTGGTGGAAGGCCTTCCACCATACCATCTCCTCTCATCGGAGTTTCGACGCATTAAAATATCACAGCGTACGCTCACACGCGAAGCATCCGCTCACGCTCTTGACATGGATGCTGAAATTCTGGGAGGAAGAAAAACTTCTTTCCCACATAACCCAACTGCATGTCAGTACCAACAGGCCCCGCCAGATGAGGTCTCTTTTACTGGAAAACCCCCACCGTGACCTCCAAGGCTTCTAAATTGTAGCGAGACACAGAGCACGTTTGGAGCTGGTGATTTTAATTCTCGGAGTTGGTGTCTCTTCCACATTCTATCTCATTTCCCTCTCCAACCTGACTCTGATTCAGCCTTCAGCTATTTCATAATTGCTCTTATTTTTAATCCCACTCCCCCCATCTTAGACACAGTTGGCCTGTAAGATCTTGAATTTCCACTTCGGTTCCCCTAGTTTCTGTTGGATTATGAAACCGCAAACCTAGTTTTAAAACCCAATCAGGCATACGGAGATTTTTGTGTGCCTAACGTGTCCTCAGGTAGGTGGCATCTGTAACTAGATAGGAATCTATTTTAAATCAGTGTGCTCGTCTGCATATTTATTCTGAGTTTTTTCCAGTTATTGTCATAGAGCAGTCACTTGCTTTCTGTTTTCATCTTAGTATTTTCCTCCTGGGTCAGTAAGTCCTTTGGTGTGTCCTCGGGTATTTTCATAGAAAGATTTTGATTGATCTAACCTTTTACAAATTCAAGAGCGTGGCTCATGTTTCTTAATATTGCGAGTGAAGTTCGGATTGTTTTCGTGACAATTATCGATGTGTGTAATAGATCCAGACCTGTCATTTACAGATCTGTCCAGAGTTGGAGTTGATATAAAATGAAAATAATTGCTCTCTTGGCTTCCTTTCAAAGTTGCAGCCTGATTGTCTCCCTTGGGTCGGTCACTTGGGTGTTAAGTACGTCTTCTGATCCAGCAAACATACTGAGAACCTATTGTGCCAGGCCCGGTCCTCCTTCAGGGACTCTTGTGACGGTGGTAAAATGTGAAGGGATGTCATCTATCACAGTGCCACGATGGGCAGCAGTGTCAGGGGCTGTGGAAGACAGAGGGGCATAGGACCTGCCTTTGGGAGGGCATCCAGGACGGCTTCCCAGACTAGGTGACAGCTTAGCTGTGTTACAGGAAAAACAGGAGTCCAATGGACAGAAGAGTGGGCCAGTCAGTTAAGAAGGAGCTTGAGAATGCTCTTTATAGTAAAGATCTTGTTTGTCTACGAATAACAAAGAAAAAAAAATGGTGCCGACATGGGGAGAAGTTAATTTCTCTTACCTATAAACAAAGTGTGGAGGTGATGTGGAAGCTCCACAGGTGTCATCAACCCGAGGCCCTTCTATCTTGTTGTACTGCCATGCATGACCTCTTGGTCCAAGATGGCTGCAGGAGCTCCAGCCATGACAGTTTCATTCCAGGCAGCATAAAGGTGGAAGGAAAGGAAGTCTTCCTCCTTTTAAGGAGGCCTCTTGATATACCATACTTTCCCGTTGATCAAAATTTATCACTTTGTTCCACATAGCTGCAAGGGAGTCTAGTAACGAGGGCCTTACCTGTACGGCAACATGCCCAGGTAAAGTCAGCATGGTTGGCAAGGAAGAAGGGACCTGTGGGGAAGCAACCAGTTATCTCTCTCAGAGTGGTCATTGTGGCTGGAGAGAAAGCTCTGTGAGCAAAGGACAGAAGGAAAGCTTCGATCTTGTTTCAGGGACTAGATGAAGATAAGGAAGTCAATTTGACTTAGAGTTTGGTTTGCCAAGAGACAAGGCCAGAGAAATGCACAGATTCTAGGTCGTGGGAAGTCTTGTAAGCTGTGCCCTGTTGAGAAGCTGGAGTTTTATCCTGAGGACCACGGGGAGCCATCGAAGGAATTTCATCCTCGAGAGCCGAGGGGACAATGCACTGGAGGGTGAAGGCAGGGACATCAATAGAAGGTGACGATAGCCTTTCAGGAGAAACAGTGGCAGCCTGAACTAGGCTGTGGCATCAGAGATGGCGAGACGTGAACAGAGTCAAGAGATATTGGAGAAGTACAAGTGCTCAGATGTAGGTGATAAAAGTGGCCAAAGGTGGCAGACACCCAGAGCCCCGGAGGACCGGACAGCACTCACTGAGATCACAGACAGCCGGGGAAGGTGGGCGGAGAAGGTGCAATTGGTTTGGACGCATTGTCCCCGACATCCTATCTACATACACAGTTTGGGTGGATTCATTTTCAGCAGCTTCGTCGAGGTGTCATTTACATATCACAAAACTCACCCACGTAAATCTACCGTGGATGAGTTTTAGTGAGTGTGCATGGTTGTGCCAGCACATTCGGTTTCTGAAGACGTCCACCGCCCCAGGAAATTTCCCCCATCTGAATTTATAGTAAATTCCCTTCCGCCCCAGCTTTGCTTCACGACAGATCCACTTCTCAAAATGTAATTTGAATAAAAGGGTGAGTGTAGGCACCGCCTGGTGGGAAGGCCAGGGGCAGGGCGTGGGGTGCATGATCCCCAGGGGAGTGTACAAAAGTCATCAAGAAGGTTTTTTCAGACTGCGTATCTGTCCTGCACCC
>NW_006443292.1:3731884-3741890 GCF_000325575.1 Pteropus alecto | reverse complement strand
ATTCGGCAGCGGAGGCACCGGGGCTTCTAGATCGGTCCCTCGGAGCAGGGGTCCCCAAGCCCTGGGCTACGGACTGGTACCGGTCCATGTCCCATTAGAAACTGAGCTGCACAGCAGGAGGTGCGGGGTGGGCGAGCGAGCGGAGCGTCATCCGTATCTGCAGCCGCTCCCCAGCGCCAGCATCACCGCCTCAGCTCCGCCTCAGATCCTCAGGCATGAGATTCTCATAGGAGCACCCGTCCCTGGTGCCACAAAGGTTGGGGACCGCTGATCTAAGGGAAGAGTGGTGTGCAATGGGGTGACTGCCAGGCAGCATCCATCGTGGTGACCTGTAGCCCAGGACAAGACATTTGGGCCCCATTGTTAAGAGCTACAGAAAGTTGCTGGATGCTCAAGGCTGGTGAGGAGCATGATGCTCTTTGCTCTGTGGGAAAATCACTTCGGCTGCTGAGGGGAGGCTGGATCAGGGGTGGGGCACGAGAGGAGGCCGGCGTCGGGCCAGAAAGGTATGGCATAGTGGAGGTGAGAGATGACCGCAGCTCTTCGTTGGCTGATGGTGAGGCAGGTGGTGAAGGGTGGGACCGGGGACATATTTTAGCGTTAGAGCAATGATGGGTGGGATGGAGGGGGAGGGGAGAGAGAGCTATCAAACATGATGGCAAGTTTCTTGGACAACTGGATGGAGGGGGGTGTTGCCTTCTGGGTTGGGGAGAAGGGCAGGAGAAGCGGGGGTGTTGATGTGAGCATGTGAAATCGGAGACGTCTATTCACTCATTCATTTATTCATTCGCTCGCTCATTCATTCAATTCTACTCCAATGTGCACTCAGCAGCAGACACCAAACATCTTCACTGGAGGCATAACCAAGCCAGAGTCCTTGCTTTCTGGGCGTTGCTGGTCTGGTAGAAGAAGCAGGGATATAGGAAAAGTGTCATGATATGGGTGATCAGTGACGTCATAGAGGTGTGTCGATGGATCAGCCATGCCCAGCTGAAGTGTGACGGAGTCTTTTGGGAGGAGACGCTTAGTGATGCTTAAGAATGAGGAGCTCTTTGAGCTGGGTCTGGGGTGACAGCAGCAGCTTCTGAGTTTACTGACAAGGGGAATTTCTCCTGGGCACTGGAGACGGTGGCCACGGGGGTCAGTAAGCCAGCCTGGTTGGGAGGACAGGGAAAAGGTGTGACTCTCAAGGGGACCCAGGGAACCACAGCGGCTGGTCTCTCTTTTGAACCTATCCCAAACTGAGAGAGTAACATGTACTGGTTATTGTAGATTTAAGAAAACAAAAAGTATTACGTGAACAAACATACTATACTATATGGACCTAAAATCAGAACTCTGGAAAGGAAAAAATATTTTCCAACAGTATTTCTGGAGAGGTCTCTCCATTCATAGAGGTCATAGGGAGCTACCCCAGGGTCACTCAGGGCCTAAGTGCCCAGCTGGGATTTTGTGCCAGGAGGGCTGGCTCCAGAAGCCAGTCTGACCTTGACTCCCACAGGTGTCACCATGGGAAGATGAGCAGATGAAAATGAGGACATTGCAGAACAGTGCATTCGGCACGATTGCGACCCCGTTCGTGTTTACAGGAAGAAAGATACTTAACCACAAACATGTTCACACATACGTTCTGTGCATAGAGTTTTTCAAGGAGGATTCAAAAAAAATAATAATAACCTTTAAAGGTTACCTTTGGTGTATGAATGAAGAATGAAGCCAGAGGAAAAGGAGATGTTTAATTTTATATCCTTCTGCTGCGTGGATGTTTAAAAAGTGAGAAAGTATTACTTCACAATTACAATATTAAAGATAGATAGGCCAGGCAGGAGCATGCCACCATCATGGTCCTTCGTGGAAGTTGTAAGACGCTGAGTCATTTTCCCTCTGGCAGCTGCCCAAAGCCACCATGCCATTGCCCCAGGCCATATGTGAGTAGCAAGGATGGTCACTTTTGGAAGCTCATCTTTTGAACACTTTGTTCCTTCTAGCTTACACCTCACACCAATCTCTGTTGAGATCGATGACTCGGACCGTGAGGTCTAGAGAGAGATGATTTGAAGTCTTTTATTATTGGCCAGGTGGAACATTCTCTCTTGTCTTGCCCCGAAGGATAGCAACACAGGCCGGAGATGTTTCAGGAGTAAAAACCCTAACTATTAGATGATTTTGGATGACTAAGGATGACTAGAGAGTACAGATAACCCAAGCAGGACACCTCTGGGCAGGAGTAAATAGGAAGGGGAGTGTTCCAGATGCAGACATTTCGGCATTCATTGTCTGACGCCATCTCAAGTGTGACAAATACCTTAACCTCAGGCGTGGCAAATAGATTTTGCCACAAGCGTCAAATCCATTCAATCGCTATTGCCTTCTAGGAGGATTAAATAGAGAAAAATTCTGAGGTGGAGCCTGAATTCTGCAGGAAAAAAAAAAAAAAAGGAATTCGCGATTGATTGATTAGTGATGTCTGCCATGGGCAAGGGATAGGTTACTTAAGTATAAATGCCAGGTGGTTCTCATCACTGCTTAAATTCAATCCCGCCTTTGGCTTATTCTTCAAATGAGACGAGGAAGTCAGGTTCCCCCAGCCGATATTTATGTCATAGCTCTTGGTTCAAGTTATGGAACCACACTTGCCACAGCCTGCCTCATGCCTGAATCAGTCCCATGTATGTCTCTTTTTCCAGCTCAGGGCTCCCGAGGGCAAGGGGCCATGTCATATCCCATGACCATCTACCCTACATTCTGCACGTGGTCGGCACACAGAGGATATGAAATTGAAATAAGCGGAACTAAATTTCAGTCAGACCCCTGGGACACACATGGGCAACCTGGAGAACCCCAAAGAAGCGCAGTCACGAAGAGGGGGGACAGCTTATTGTCTTCTGTATTAGTTTTCTATGGCTGCTATATGAAGTCACTACAAACTTAGTGGCTTCAAACGACAAGCCTATAGGTTAGCAGTCCAACATGGGTCTCGCTGGGCAAAGATCAAGGTGTTGGCAGAGCTGCGTTCCTTCTGGAGACTCCAGGAAAAGAAGCCCCATCTTCGAATCCTCCTGTTTCTGGAATCCACCTGCGTTCTTTGCTTGTGGCTTCTTCCTTTTTCAGAGCCAGCAACATAGCATCTTCAGATCTCTTGATAGTTCTTTCCTTCCAACTGCCTCTTCCACTTTTAAGGGTCCTTGTGATGGACACTGAGCCCACCAGGACATTCCAGGAGAGTGGAATGTCCTTGACCTATCTCAAGGTCAGCTGATTAGCAATGTTAATTCCATCTGCAACTTTAATTTTCTTTTGCTGAATCAGGTAGTATATCCACAGGTTCTGAGGATTAGAACGGGGACATCTTTGGAGGGGCCATCATTCTGCCTACTACATCTTTAAATCAACTTGTGGACAGTTCTGAACCCCCAACTGGTGGAACTCAGGATCGGAGCTCCCTCCAGTTGTCTCAAAAGGTCGGAGAGGCCCACGAGCCCCTGCAGCATGGTGGGAAGGCCCCTATGCTCCTGTCCATCATAGCAGTGTCATGGCGGCCCCATCACTTCAGTTGTGAGGTCCCTGTGGGGTGCTTGTCAGTGTCAGTAGCATTGTTTGGTCTAGAAACCTCCTCAGATGAGACCCAGCTTCCTTGAGACGCCCCTAAGAGCCTTTCCTCTTCTTCAAAAAGACTATTTTCTCTCCTCTTCCGGCTTGGGGCCCTCCAGTGAGCTAGGAGTCTCTCAAGACAGGATCCTCTTCCCTGAGACACACAGGCCTTGAGCAAAAATCCCTGAAGTAAAGACTTCCAAAAGGCCCGTCTCCGTGCTTGGAAATGGGGTGGAGGAGGGAAAAACACAGACAGGGAAGCATCCATTGATACCTCAGAAGTGTCTCAGACTTCACCTTTTGCCCAGTGTTGCCTGGGGCCCGTCTCAGCACCGTAAATGCCTCATTACAACCCTGCCCGGGCGCTCCTCCCATTTGGACTGTACCCTCTGTGCTCTCTCTCTCTCTCTCTCTCTGTCTGTCTGTCTGCCCTGGGCAGGAGGCAGCTCCCCGGTCGCTGGCTGCCACGATCCCCGTAAATGCCCAGGCCGGGCTGGGCACATCCGAGCCTCCCCCGGGAGCCGGGGAGTGTTTACTCGGCTGGCAAGGAGGCTGGCCTCGGCGTGAGAAGAGGCCTATTTAGAGTAGAGCGCCCAGAAGGATTTATAGAGGGCCTGCTGCCGAAATAGAACCGGCATTAAGGAGAGGTGGGCCGCCGGTTGGAAGTAGGAGTGTTTAGCAATGTCATGGGCAAGGGAGGGCCTTCCTAGACTATGCTGTTTTCTATTTGCTTTGTGGGGGAGGAGAGTCTGCTGCCTTTTTGGGAAAATGCGGATAAAAAGATGTGTGCCGAGTGCTTGCGAGAGGCAGAGGAAAGCCCTGGGAGCAGAAGTCCTTAACTCTGGCCCCAGAGGCACAGGTGGGCCTGGCTGTGACCCTGTGGCCCGCTGTGGCCTGGGGGAGATGCCTGAGGGTGGACGCAGGGGAGACCCACCCTCCCAATGGGAGCCAACTAGAGAGCCTAAGGCTTTGACAGATAGATTTTCACATGTGCCGCCTTGCAAGTTTTTACAAACTCTTCCTGAAGTTTCTGTGACTTTTCTGCATTGACTTTCCCCCAGGCACGATAGCTGCATCAGAAATAATTTCCCTCATAAATTCCTGAAAAATGGAAGCCCTAAGTGCAATGGCCATGTCGTTTATGTCTGCCTAGCACCTTTTTATCTGGGGAGCATCCCTCCCTCATTTTTTGGACCGGCTGGACTGTCAGTCATCATGGAACTCTCATCTCCTTCTGAAAAAAATAAGCATAGGACCCAGGGCAGAGGCGGCGATTGGCTGGGAATAGACACGTGACCCAGCCTTGGCCAATCAGAAGACCGCTTCCTCTGGACACGGTGATTGGTCTAGGATGAACATATGACCCAAATAAGGGCAAAAAGCTTACCTTTGGGGATGGATGCACGTTGATTTGAAAAGAGGTGTGCTTTCTCCTGGAGCTTTAAGTGGGGTCATCTTACCTGGCCACAGGAGGGAGCCTGTCTAGAGGAGGACAGAATGGAGCCATGGCACATGGAAGGAGTGTGTAGACGGGGACAGAGGGATCTGAAGTCACCATTTGTGCCCCAGGATGAAGCCGAGCTTGGAGTCATAATACTCCTGGGCTTTTTAGTCGGGTGCAATTCCGTTCTGATGTGTGAGCTATGTTGAGTTGGGCCTCTGTCCTGATATATTTAGCAAATACATTTTTTAAAACAAAAAGGCACTTTGTCTCTCCAGATGAGGTTGCTGAGCTCTATGGTCAGAACAAATCTTCTGTCTGTGAGATCGTGAAGGAAGAAGAAGAAATTCTTGCTAATGTTGCTGTCGCACCTCGCACTGTAAAAGTTATGGCCACAGTGCACGAAAGTTCTTAGTTAAGAAGGAAAAGGCATTAAATTTGTGGGGGGAAGACAGGGAACAGAAAACATGTTCCTACTGACAGCCACATGTTGAGCCAGAAAGCGTCGCGCCTATATGAAGATTTCGGCAAGGGACGCCCCCTCCTCACCCCGAAACGAGTGACAGCAAGCTATTTACTGCAAGTAAGAAATGATTTAAACAGATTCAGGAATAGGTTTAGACTAAAAAATGTAAAATTCACTGGAGAGAGAGAGAGCGCATTCACATAACTTTTATAATATATTGTTATGATCTATTTTATTATTGTTGTTAATCTTTTACTATGCCTAATTTATAAATTAAACTTTATCATAGGGGTATATGTATAGGAAAAACAGTATATAGGGTTTGGTACAATCTGTGGTTTCAGGCATCCACTGGAATGTGTCCCCTGCTGAAAACGGGGGATGACTGTACATAGTAAGTGTTCAGGACACATCTCAGCTATCGGGGTGACTATTGATATATAATTCTTTCCCAGTAGATGAAAATCGATCCACCCCAGCTGATTTTGCAAAGAGCATGCCTCTTCCAACTGGGGGGCATGGTGAGGGAAGCTGGGCCAGAGATCTGCTCCTAACACATTCCCCAGCTCTCAGGCACATGGGCCCGGGACCCCCGTGGACAAGAGGAGATTGCCGTCACAACTGGTTCCAGTATTTTCAATTTGTTAATTACTCATTTTCATTCAAACGGAATATCCTGATGCCTTGCTCAGACAGTTTCTTCCTTGTAATGTATCAGACAACACTGCCTACTGGTCCCAGGTCAGGAAATACATTGCCTTGAAACTTTACTATCCTTAAAAAGGTATCTGTTTTGAAGGGTTCAATGAACTCATTGTGTAGAAATAAATCAATGTAATTAAATTTTATGTCACTGGATTAAAAATCATCAAATTTCACCTTTAACCAAAAACTGTGTTTTTGATCTAATATTTATTTGGTAATTTAGACATCACGTAGTTTTAAAAGTACTAGCATTATTCCAAAATGATTTACTCCCTCAGAGCAATGCTGATCCTCTGGAAATAATTGATTGTTAAACTTATATTTTTTTTAAAGAAAACCAGAAGGCTTTGGGGTTAGTTTTAAAGCTGAAAAACAAATATTGAGCTATTTCAACATGCCCGTTAGCCATTTTTTTCCGAGGATGAAAGTATGAAGAATTGGGAAAAGCAATGGTATTTCTAAACAATCTTAGTTGAGAGGATAGGAAATCGCAATCTAAACAGCCCTGCAAAAAGAGGAAGAGAGAAATTGCTGGAAAAGGAAGGCATTCTATTGCCGGCTACGGCTCCTTGGGCCCAGAGGAACCGTTTGGCGAATCCTCAGATTTGATGGGCAGACGGACCCAGCAGTGAATGAAAGTGCCATTCAAACGGCTCTTTTCATCCTGCAATCGAAAGGGACTGCTCAGAGTCCAAGTCAGTGAGCCATGATGTAACCGCAGACAGGCAGCCACCGCTGAGACGAAACACAAACCCAGGTTCTTGCCAGAATATTCCACCCAGGGGATGGGCAGCCACTGGACACATTTCTAAGTAGCCATGTGCCATATTCCTTTTTTTTTTTTTTTTTCTTGCACTCATATTTGAAAATCCCAAACCTAATGAAGGAATTTGGAAAGGAAGTATTTAAAAGTATATGCTAAATTATGTTTAGATGTTTGTTAAAGATGCGCAGACTGGAAGAGTTCAATCTTAAGCAACCTTTGGGTTTTACTGGATAGGCTTGGTAAAAGGACATTCGCCATGTGCTGTATCCTAAAATTCTCTTATCTACACCAAAAGTTTCAGTGTTCCGTTTAGCATTTTATCCTATCCTGCCTTGTGTTTGTTTTCTCTCTATATATTTTCTCCTCCAACCTGGTTAGGAGGGAGGTTGGGGCAGCACAACCAGCCCAGGTTTTAAAACAAATAGACCAGGCTCTGATTCCCAGCTTTAACTGCCAAGAAGCATTTTACACATCCATACCATCAATGCATTTGAAAGTTTTACTTTTAACATCCTTTCTGGGCCTCAGTTTCCTCATCTATAAAATAATATTAGCGCCTGCCTTATAGACTCATTGAGAGGATGAAATACAGTAACCCAAAGAAGGCACCCAGCTCTAGTAAGACCTTAATACATATTAGCTATTATGATTTCCATTTTCATCATCATCACCGGAATAAGTGTGTAGCAATCTGAGGTTTCAAATGCCTTTGAAGAGTAACAGTCACTCGATGACTAGCTTTTGCACGATGTTAAAAAAAAATAAGCCTCATTAGAAAAGAAGTCCCACATCATCACAATCCCGCACCAGCTTGAGGAGATGACACTTGCTTTGAGTTTGCACACAACAGGGGTAAAGCAGTTAAAAATGGAGAACGGAGAAAATAAACGCCAGCTTAGTACTTCGACCCAGCAAAATGCAAAGGTTGGAGAGGGGGCCAGATGTGCGAGAGGCTCTATTTAAAATAAATTATAATCGTTCTGATCTGTGTCATATGGGTGGTGATCGGTCCCAGAAGTCCCTTCTGAAAAAGTATCTTTTGATTCCTTTGTCACCCAGTGGAAATTCCATCGCAGATGGATAGCCGTTGGTCTTCTCTCAAGAACCGTCTGCATCCCCAACAGCTGGACCCATACCCGTCTGCTCACTTGTAAGCAGTAGACCAACCTACATTTTTAATGGTCAATCAAAGCTCAGACGTCCTCCCTTCAGGCAGCTAAGGACAGAGTGACCACATGTCAGGGGTTGCCTGGAACATTCTCGATTCATGCCTGTCATCTGGCATCCTGTTCTTGTTCGTATCTGTCCCAGATTTTCCATTTTTAATGTATTTTTAATGTATTTAAGTATTATTAGTAATAATTGCATGAAAATAAGCTGGTATGGCTTTGGGTGATCTCCATCCGGCACTTTTCCGTTCTTCCAGGGTCTTGAAGCACGCAAGACTCACGCACAGCAAATAGAGTTGCACGAAACTCTTTTTTCCCCAACCCTTTTCAGACTCGACGTAACTAACATCTTCCTTTCAGGGACGACACGCAGAGCAGTGTGCTCACACACAAGCATTTGGGGACAGCTGGCCCTTCCATTCTCAAAGAATGACGGGAGAATAGTCAGTGCTTCTGGTATGTCAGCCAGCTATATCATGTCCATGCTGAGTCACAAAGCTGCCAGGCCTCCCTGGGGAGTCAGCACAACGTGGGACATAATAGGTTAGGTGTGAGAGGGGACACGTGTGCAGAAAATAGGAGCTGTGATCCTGCTAGAGAGCGTTTTGAGAGTACCCTGCAAGTTTTCGCTATGGTAGTAGATGGCGGAAATCTACAACTATCATTTAATTGGGGATGCTTTTTATTTGTAATAAACCTTTCAGTGGCAATGACCTCGACATCAGTGTAAGCGCATGTTTAATGAAATGTTACGTACCGTGTTTTCATTCCTTAAGAGATGAAACGATGGATATATAACTTGCACAAAATATCTGTCGACAGTTGTCATTCACCAGGGGAGCCGCTGCAATAGTATTGATCACGCGCATGCCGAAAGGCACCAATCTGCTGGAAAAGCGCCAAAATCTATCACATTTAATGCGTGCAACTGCAGAAAGCGTTTTATGTAGCACCCCGGGAAGCATGACTTTCCATTTAGATCATATGTCTTTCTCGTAAATTAATTTCGCTTTCTTCGATGACGCATTTTCTTGCGCCCATGTGAAAAACCAACATGGCTGTTAACGTATCAGCTCCTTTGGCAGCAGCAGAATTTTTGCAAACAGCCAAAGCCATGCCTGAGTTATATCAGTGACATCAGATGCTTCAAACATAAAACCGGTCAACTCTAATAATAATTTCATCGTTTCATCCAGTTCATGGACTCGGAGCCCAGTTTTTGGGGGTTCGCTCTGAAATGGAAATGGTTTCCTGTGGGAAAGAGGTGGCGAGAGGATCAAAGTGTGACTATGAACGTGTCTTGGCATAAAGTTAGGATTCTGGAGTCACGTGTCTTACGTGGTTCAAAGACAAAGTTAAATCGAAATGGCGAACATCAGTCCCGCGAAGCTGGACACGAGTGGAAATGACTTGGATGACCGTCTGTTGTTTTGGTGGCATAATCCTGGAAAGACGAGAATTACTTCAAGAGACAATAATAGCACATCGTTTTGATCGCACGGCGGAGACAGCGGCCTGATGATGGGAAGGCTCTTAATGGCACCGAACTGTACACTTAAAACCAGAATGTTAGAATGGCAAATTTTAGGTCATCACCATATAAATACACATTTCTTTTCGGAATTTTAGAAAAGGCAGAAAACTGAAAAAGGAGAAAATAAGTCATCCATATTTCTACCATTTGGAGCAAAGAAATGTATTGACTAGTTCTGTCCCTTAAAAGTCCTGGAAGCGATGACAAGCCAGTGGCAATAGCACCCTTGTGCCCTGAGTGTATTCTAAATACCATTTTTCACTAAAAGGAACCTGGGGTTTGGGGAGGAATGGCTTGTTCTAGGTCTATTGCAAAACTCGGAGACTAATGCAAT
>NW_006443292.1:3721132-3731832 GCF_000325575.1 Pteropus alecto | reverse complement strand
ACCTTTTCCCATCACTAGAATATGACTGTGGGTGATTATCACATTGAATGAATGCATGTTCACTGCTGAATAATAGAAGTCAGTGGATACGAAAAAAAGAGGAAGCTCTTTTTTGAACAAAAATGTCACCTGAGGTGTAATGTACAGGTGTGAAATTAGATAATTCCCACCATGCAAACCATAGTCTAACAGCTGATTCAGGCAAGAGTCTTCAATGGCTGGTGAAACCATTAGGGGACATCTATGTCCCCCCAGGCCTTAAGTTCCATGAGGACAGGGCCACTTCCTGTACTGTTCCCGGTTATAGTTTCTGTTGCCTTGTGATCTGCATGCAGCAAATGCTCAATAAGTATTTGTTGAATGAATGAATGAATGAATGAATATATAAACATGCTTTCTCTCTTTTGTCAGTGTTAAGTAATCTGTTGCTCCATCAGTCAGTCTCTGATTGTTTATTTGCCAGTTTCTCTATCTCGACAGGTGGCCTAAATTGTGAGGCTGATGAAGTATTGTATCGACACGTTTTCTACGTATTAGCTGTTTCTATGCATTTATTTTTCAAAAGACAGTTTAGCACAAAACTTTATTTCATATCCGTAATCTGTAACACTGCAAGAAGGCTTTTCTACTTTGTTACTTTAAAAGAAATAATACTTCTTTTTTGATCTTCTCAAAAATATGTATTTTCTCTCTCATGGGCTAAGCTCTCAGTCCTTTTGGAACTTTGGCTATAAGTGTTCCTGAAATACTATCTTCATGTATGAAAATTAGATGCATAGGAGGAATTTATTCAGAAACCTGAAGGGTTCTCAAGAGCTTGGGGTGGTCCAGAGGTATGTTAATGATGCGACCACTCATTAAAATGGGGAGAGGAACACTTCTGAGGGCGGTTCTGAGGATCGGTGGGGGGAGAGGAGGGATGCTGGGTTGGAAAGCACTTTAAAAATTGTAACATTTGTTGCAAATACTAGGCATTCATCATCATTGTCACCATCAGCACCACCATCATCATCAGCACCACCACCATCATCACCACCATCATTACCATCATTATCATCACCACCATCATCACCATCACCACCACCACCATCATCAGCACCACCATCACCATCACCATCACCATCACCATCACCATCACCATCACCATCACCATCACCATCACCATCACCATCACCATCACCATCACCATCACCATCACCATCACCATCACCATCACCATCACCATCACCATCACCATCACCATCACCATCACCATCACCATCACCATCACCATCACCATCACCATCACCATCACCATCACCATCACCATCACCATCACCATCACCATCACCATCACCATCACCATCACCATCACCATCACCATCACCATCACCATCACCATCACCATCACCATCACCATCACCATCACCATCACCATCACCATCACCATCACCATCACCATCACCATCACCATCACCATCACCATCACCATCACCATCACCATCACCATCACCATCACCATCACCATCACCATCACCATCACCATCACCATCACCATCACCATCACCATCACCATCACCATCACCATCACCATCACCATCACCATCACCATCACCATCACCATCACCATCACCATCATCATCTCATCGTCACAGTATATTACCAAGGTTTTAACATTATTAAATATATAACTTTTACTAAGTCAAGGTCCTGACAGGAAAAACCTTGGAACAAACCATAATTCTGTGTATTTATTACTTCTATTATAACGTTTTAATGAAAATCATATATATTTTTTTGTTTAAATAAATTTTTTTTCTACTCAAGAACAAGGATTTGGTAATTTTGCTGTACTATAGCTCGATTTTTTAAAATTTAAAATTGAGAGTTCTTAGGAACAATTTTCCAGAAAGAATAATCCTCTTATTTCAATTCATAGAATCTCTTAGTAATTTTACATAAAGAGGAGTTTTGATTTCTTCCGATGCCATTTCATCTTTTGATGTTTATACAAACCTGTAGCGAAAATATAGAATTATTTTCTTGTTGAAAAAGCTTTCTTTTGTTGAAAATGCTAACAATGGAATATAAATTTCAGCGTCGTCTCAGTGTAAATAATAGTAGGGGTACAAAGTATGCATGAATGCATGAAAACAAGGAAGCCCCTTATGAACTTCTTTACACAATATCAACCAGAAAGAGTTTTGAAAATGTTCCTTTTTCAAATTAAAAAAAATATATAATAACACAAATTTGAACACACATACCTCTGTTCAGCTGAGTTTGCTTACCCGTTATTACTTATAAAACCCATCCAGGCTTGGGGTCATTGACAGAATTCAACCACACCTAAGTTTCCCATCTCAGGAACTGAAAACTGTTATAGAATTATAAATTTTTCACAGTTATTGTATTTTTATCCAAAATGAAATGAGTAAAGGATGAGCTCATGGTTCTTCCTATTTACCAATGAACTCTGTAATAAATGGCCTGCAGGTTTCATGGCCAGCTGGACATCTACAAAGGTAAATTATGTCATTGAAGAAATTTTAGAAAAAAATAGAAAAATATAAATCATAAAATAAAAATTACCATAATCCCACCACCCAGAAATAGCCTACTATGAACATTTGTGTGGAGGTCACTTCGGACTGTTTTTTAAGCATGTATGATGATTATCGTTTTCATGGCTGTCATCAACTTGATTTGTGAGTTGCTTTGCTTGTGTGCATCACTGATGCTTTTTCATATGATTAAACATACTCTAAACATAAGTTTTAATATCTACATGGTAGGCATTCTAATTACCGTCTGTATTTGGTGGCATTTGTATACAACCTTGAGCAAATCTCATACACTCAGAATACATCCTAGAAGTGGAATTTCTGGAATGAAAAATACTTTTAAAAGCTTTTGGTAAATAGTTTAAAAATGCGTTTTAGAAGGCTTCCACAGCAGTATTTCGTATTATCATTAAAGCGACACAGTTAAAGACAAAATATTACTCCATTATTTTAACTTGCCTGTTTGATTACTAGTAAGCTTGAATTTTAAAATATATGTCCATCGATAATTTGTGCGTGTGGTGTTTTGGGGAGAGAGAATCACCTCTCCGTGTCTTCTAAGGCCGAGTTGTCTTTTTTCTTATTGATCTGCACAAATAAGCCTAGTTTGTACAAACAGCAGCAAAGGGCAAGTATCTAGGACAACAGAACCAGCTGGTTGGTGATAGTCGGATTATTTATTATACTGTGTGAATACCGTCCTGGTCTTTGAAATAAAACACTCACTGAGAAATAGATAAACAAAAAAAACCCCAAAACTTTGCAGTAGCAATCTGCAGCCAACACGTCATAACCCCTGGCATTTCGCTATGAGGATTCCAAGGAGCAGGGGCCAGCCCTCACCTCCTCCTGGGCAGGAGACCCAGATGGGTTGCGAAGACTCAGATGACTTCCAAGGGCGCAGCTCAAACCCACGACCCTATTTCTGCGTGAACACTTTCTCCTTGTGACAAAGTCTCAAAGAGGGTCGTGAGGCATCAGGCCGACCCCACCACATCCTGGATGGATGACACCGGACAATCCTCTTTTCGGGGCATCCTCAACCGTTTCCATTTGTGAAATGGGGGTAATAGCAGCATCTCTCACGGGAATTGCTGTAACAAATAATCTAACGGGTAATGGACTGTGTGTGACACAACGCATGTTCAATGTTCAAACACCATTCCAACAGCTCGGACGTGATCGACTCCTTTTTCTCTTATCAATTTATAAGAAAACCCGTATCTTTTAGAACCGGCAACCAAAACTAACTTCCTAGGACGACTTAAGGAGTGATCCAGTTACAGATTCAGATGCACATAATTCCACACTCCTGTCTTGGACAAAACACTCACTGAATACCCAATATATTATTATTTCTACTATTCTTCTACGAGACAGGTAGGTCAGGGAGAACACGAGAAAGGTGAGGAAAAAGAGAGATGGAATAAGAACCGGGTACCAGTGAGGACCATTTGGGCACAGTTAGGGTTGACTAACGACACAGCCATCTTCTCAGAGCAGGACTTACCCCCATAAGTCTGATCACCGAGCACACACAACTCTCTCCTCCTGAAAAGGTGCGAAAGACTCAGACACCGTATGCACACAAGGCTTTCTGCGCTTCTAGTCCTATGCGATGTTGACCCAACGTGGCAGAGTGGGAGCCACATCCACCATTCAAATGTCCCCTGCAGCAGGATGCTGTCTGTCGCTGGAGGATGTGGTGTCAGTGAGGACTCCATGGGATTCGGCTCTTTCTGGGGCTCTGCCTCTTCTGCAAAATGATTTCCACTTATCCCCAGCATTATAGGCTCGTATCCCTTCTCGGCACAATTGAAAACACTAATAAAAATAGATAACGTATTTTTAAAACCTACAGCAGATTGTCATGGCAATAAATAATTGTATCATGTTGCTGTCATAGCAACGAAGTCTGTGTAACAGAGACAAATCAAGCCTATATAAAATTTTTCTAAATTTAGGTGTTCGAAAAGAGTTAAAATAGCCTATAGTCATGGAGAGGTGCGTTAAACAAATTCTTAACCTTCACTGGAAAGAGTATTTTTAGTCACTTTTTAAAAATCTGGATTGCTTATTGTGATATTGCTCCGTTCTCTTCAAATTATAAATCTCAACTTCCTTTTTTGTCCTATATATTACATTACATTATATATTATGTATTCTTAAGGGAATATATAATATAAGGGAAGACTAGAGAGGTCTCTCTCTCCCCACCCGCTCCCCGCCCCCTCTCTCTCTTCAAAAGTAATTTATAAGAGAGAATATCATAATTCTTGTACTTTTCCTGGCATCTAATGACACAATATTAATGGAATAACAAGTTACATTAGCTAAACCATGCCATACCAAATTAATAGCTAGTTTCCATACCCTTGGCATCATTTTTTAAAAAAGCATTTATTACTGCATGATTATCTAATGTGTCACCAGGAGCTCCAGAGAACCAGAGCTAACTATGATTAATCTCTCACACACTAAACTTTCCCTCCTGACTTCAACTAAATTCTACTGGAATGACAACTAAGTGACATTTCTCCAAAAGGGGAGTATGATTTTTTTTCCCACAGATATGTAATTATTGTGCCATTAAGGGAAATCTCCAAGTCCAAAATAATGCGACAGTTTGAAAAAAACAGAATGAAAAAAAATGCAACAGTTTCTCACATGACAAAACAAGATCTCTTTCATTTAATTTTTTTCTTTCCTTTCCTTTGGTTATAATGAAATTAAAATGTCTTTTTTTTTTTCTTTGATAAAGATTTCTTCTATGCAAGTCCCCACTGGGGAGTACCTACATACTGTGTGAACTTCCAACACCGCTATGCAGTGTTATTAAGCTTAAAAAAATAATAAAAATAAAAAGCAGGACACAAATTTAAAAAAATAATAAAAGTTAAATGAGGTAGTACATGCAAAGTATCTAATACATGGTTAGGGCTTAGAAATATGTTAGCTGCTATTTTTAATTCAAATCAAAGACTGAATTATGGATTGAACTTTGATAAGAGACTAAGACAATAAGATCCTTCAACATCTATGATGTAGGAAATAAACTAATAGGAGCATCATAAGTCATTTATTACAAATCAATACCTCTAATGATGCTAATTTTTCTTTACGATGCCTCTTTATAATAATTTTCATGATATATTTTTCCCAGATGAACTTTATTAAACGGTGACTGCTGAAGAGTGAGCAGACTCTGGCCCTAGCTGGGGAGAAGGGAAGACTGTCACCACATTACGGCACTCACCATGCCGATGGCCGCCACTTTCACTGTGTGTCTCTCTAGAGCACGTGGGGCTCCCCGGAAGACAGAAGACACACCATATGCCTTCATAGCCCCAGCTGTACCCCAAAAACCTGATGGCTGACAATAAGTGTCTGTGGGAGAAACCTGTGAAGGGATGAGATTGTGACTTGCCCAAGACACCGGAAGTGAAGGTGTTCGTATGGATAAAGTGTGCAGCAGGCTCAGGGCAGAAGGTCCTGCTTCCTGGAAGATGCTTCAAGAAGAGGTGAGCCTTGGCCATCTCCACAGAGCTGTTCTGCCTGCCTACCAGCTGTGCGCGGGCACCAGCAATACAAAACACTTATTTTGGGGGTGTGGGAGCGTCTTCTTCTTTACTTCTTAGAGGATTCCTTTTTGTCTTTACTCTCCGAGGTTTGGTTTTATTTATTTCGTTTCGTTTTGTTTTTAAGAGGACGTAAATGTCACCAAAGGACAGTCCCAGTTTTTGATAATATTTTACAAGCACGCCACGCCTTGGAAAATTATACACTTATGTCAAGTTATTCCACGTGGGAAAATCCTTCACCAAACGCATAAAGATGCGTGGCTTTGTCATTTTTTTCTCATTGCAAAACCTCATTTCATAGATTTACCACTCCATGGATTCAGAACATAAATTTCAATATATACTTCTAAAGAAGAAGGGAAAAGAATAAAATTAATAGATGTTATATTTCTAAATGACAGTACTATGGATGGTTTTTATATTCCTTGTTTACATTTTACTGCATTTCTACAACTAATTTTTTAATCTAAAAAATGAACATCTGTAGGAAAATCAGATTCTATTGCCGCTGTAATTAAAATTAAATCAAAATAATGAGGATGGGCCACGTGGAGTCCGGGACCTCTTCATCTTTTAGGTGCTATGGGTTCAATTTCTGCAAGTAAGCATAACAATTGGGAAGAGGTAGTAGAAATAAAGTCATCCTATTAATCACCTTCAATAGTTTCATTGTTAACAGTTGTTGTTTTGCAAGTAGCAATGCCATTGCATTGCGTGTGACATTTTAAAAACATCATCGAATTGTTTTCTCGTTAGTTATTTTCTCTGGAGACCATATGACTTCACCCATTTTACAGAAAAGAAGACTGAATCACCCTTTATTCAAACCTTAGAACCACTCTCATACTGTATCTCTCTTGGGATTCTAAAAGCTGTTTAGAGTTGACATTGATTTTTAAGTGGCGTGTCGTTTTTGTGTGTATGTTAGAGGTGGCGGCAAATTTATCTTCCTAATTATGTTTTGCTTCGGCTAACATAAAAATCAGCTTGCATTTTCTGAGCATTCACCAGCTGGGAAGTAGAGGGTGTTTTGTGATGGGGGGAAACTGCCTTGAGATTCAAACTTGGCCATGTTTTAAAACAAACAAATAAATGGAAGAAAACGTTTGTAGCATGTGACCAAGCAGTGTAGCAAGAGTTAATATCTTTATTATATAATGAGCTTAGGCAAATTGATAACTGCAGCAGTAAACCCCCATGGATAAAATGGGCAATACTTTCTATTTCTATGTTTTCCATGATTAGGAAAAGAAAAATTTCTAGTTGAAAATATAGACACGTTTGTTCAAACATTGCATTTTTGCTCAACCCTCTAATAACCAAAGAAATTCGATTTAAACCAAATCGGGGTTAGATACTTGCCATAACAACCATTTAAAAATATGAAATCAGTATATTTCATCTTGAAAATTATTTATTTTGAAAGTCATCCTGTCAATATCTATCAATATGTGTTAAGAGCCATCAAAATGTCCATCATTCTACAGTTTTAAGGCAATGATTACGAATATAGGAAATGCAAGAAGATATTTGTCATACGTAAAAGGATCTCCAACAACGTGGAAAAACACTCCTGATAAAATATACACTGGAGACGAAAACAAAATTGCATGTATCGGTAATTGTAATGACTTAAAAGTATCGGAAAGCAATGAAAAAGAGACACCTGGATTACAGTGATTGTGGGCATTTCATTATTGTTTTTTACAATTTTTTCTTTTTTCCAAATAGTCATCGTGGGAGTTCGTTTTCTCTTTTAATTTTCACCATCTCTTTTTCTTCTCCATGTTTTAATGCAAAAATATAGCCATGGACCATCCATACCCAAAACAATGAGTGTGGAGCTGCTTTATGAGACATGTAATGGAAAGCTAACCAGAACCTCTCTCTTTAAAAATGTATAAATGCCACTATATCAGACAATAGGAATTTGCAATGGTTTTCTAGAGAGTGATGCTTTTTTTATGTGTTTTTTATCATCAGGACACAGAATCTCAGAAATGCCTTTATTCAATTACTATATAGATATTTCTGTAGAGAGTGATTCTCAGAATGATCTATTTGAACAAAATTTCTCTCTCATAAAATGACACTTGAAAATGTTCTCTGGGCCACTTACTCACCCTTTTTTCAAGGATCTATGTGATCAATTCCTGCCTGAGTTTAGTTCTAGAAAAATTTTTATAGAAGCGGATTAATCTGTAAGTTCCCTTCTCATAAAAATGGACTCTGTAGCTCCATAGCCTGGACAAAAACTTTCTTTTTTCGGTTATCACAGTGTTGCCAGGGGGCTTGGAGGCAAAGTCTTTGCCTATTTGACTGTGAGCGTCCCTGAACATCTGGATCTGCTGTTTCCTTTGGGTTATCTGCGTCTTGCGGTTTTAATGCCTTGATGTTTTGTCTTCACATTTTCTGGAAGTAGGTGGGTACAGAGATCGAAAATAAACAAATGAAGAAAAAGATTTGTTATAAAAACAGAACATACTCATTGTTATTTTAATAAAGATGCAAATGGTCTAAATGAATAGAAAATGAGAAAATCAGAATCTCTCTACCCAGGCCTGTTCCCCGGAGGTAATCCAGTTTGGAGTATATGTTTTCACATCTAGGAGTAGACAAATCTTTTTTTTTCCCCCCTAAAAACGAAAGACATTGAAATGTTTGTTTTTAGTACTGAGTTTGATTTAGTCTTGAAATTTTAAACTTTTTTTTCTTTTGTAAGTTTATGCTTTTGAAAAACAGAGCGTGAGGCCGGGTAGCCTAATTGTTCTCAGTCCCACACAGGTGGGTCACGCAAAGGTTCAGGTGTGTTTTCCAGAAAAGAAATTGTGTGCTGTGTGGCAGATAGGTAGATGTTTGACGTAGAGATTAAGAAGTTATTCATATCCAAATATTTCATCGAATACTTCTTGAAAGAATCTGAGCTGCTTAGATTTGCAAATTCAGATGATACCCCAGTGAAAACGTAAAGAAGCCCTCAAGTGTTGTTTTGTGTTAGATGGTCGTGTGTTTGTGTTTTGTTTGATTTTGGCTTTTTCTCTGGTAGCATTGAGTTTCTGTCCTGGTAGTTCAGACATGTGAAGAAGTGATAGAATTCTTAGTGATTTTAGTTGTAGAAGAGATAAATGGATATCGTGTTTCACATCATGAAAATTCTCAGAGTCAAGTTTGAAAGCTTAAAGAAAAGATCGTAAATTAATCTCATAAGCATAATAAAGAAAGTTACCAAAGGGTTACATAATATTAGTCTATAAAATGACCTGAATTTTTAAAAAATTCCAGAAATATTAAGGGGGTTTTTAAATCAGAATTATTTGTCATTTCCATGGCTTTCTTTTAAATCTAGTATTTATAGGCAAAGGATATGTTTGCAATTTGCCAAAAATGGATAATGGTGTTATTTCAAATTAATGAAAATAGAAAAACTCGAGGTGGGGTTATATTATTGAAATGACCATTGATGGTTTAAAATTATTTTAATAGAAACAGAGGGTGTTATTCCTGTTAAAACAAGAAATGATTTAATAGCTAATTTATTCCACCTGCAAGCAAGCTGAAAAAGTCTACATTACTTACCAAAGAGGTGTTTCATTTATTTAAAAGGTTGCATTCTTTTAGCGTAGTTATTAAACATAATAATTTAAAACTCTGTTGGAATGCTCGCTGGACACAGTGCACAGGATAACTAAAGAGAAGGGTTAGGATACCCTATTTATTGACGGGAAATAAACATCCAAAGTTGAGAGTATTTGTAAAATATAAGAAAAGGCAGAAAAGAATTCTTATTTTAAGTACTCGTGTGAATACTATATGATTCTCATCTGGCAGTAAGACAATCTCTTTTTCTCAAGAGGTTGGAAATTAGTTTTAGCTTGTTATCAGAAACAATATCATCCTGCCATGATTTAGAAAAACTTCCTTCGAACCATAAAATCAGAGAAAATGCACACACGCGCACACACACAACCTTAAAAGCAAAGTTTTCTTTCACATTTAATTGTTTGACTTTTGTATAAGGGGCATTTCGAAAATACATCTGATTTTTAAAATTCAGCATATTTCGCTCTTAAAAATCGTGTCACTTTAGAGTGAATGGTTAAACAAACTACAGCACATCGATAGCATGAAATATTAGTCAGAAATAAGAAGCAATTATTGATTCATACGACAACCTGGAGCTCAAGAAAATTACTTCGAGTGGAAAAGCCAGTCCCCAACGTTTATATTCTTTATGATTCCATTTCTATACTATTCTTGCAATGACAAAATTGCAGAAATGGAGAATAGATTGGGGGTCGCCAGGGGTTAAGGGGAAGGGAGAGGGCAGGGAGAAATGAATGTGGCTTTGATATAGGGCGACCGAGGGATTCTGGTGGTGACGAGAACATTCTGTATCTTGACCGAGATGATGGATACTTAAACCTACACATGTGATAAGACTGTGGAGAACTAAATACATACACATACAAATGAGTCCAAGAAAAACTAGAAAAAACCGAACAAGATTGAATTGAAATCGATAGCTCGGTTGTGATATTGTACTATAATTTTGCAAGATGTTACTTTGGCGAAAAGT
>NW_006443292.1:3705685-3721118 GCF_000325575.1 Pteropus alecto | reverse complement strand
AAAAAAAAAAAAGGGTATATGGAATTTCTCTGTATTATTTCTTACAACCGCATAGGGATCTACGATTATTTCCAAATAAACACTTTAATTTTTAAAAAGTCATATTGTTTTAGGATTGTGCCTTCTAACCTGAATTAAAACAGCGTGTTTGCCTCTCAGAATAAAAATATTCTTTTTAATGTTCTGGAAAAATACCTATCATCACATATCCCGCATCTTTCACTCATCCTGAGGACACACTTGCTGGAACTGAGTAGGCCTTTCACTCCTGGAACAAAAACGCATCAGACAAACTTGAACTCCAAAACCTTCCCAATGCTCAGTGACCCCAGGTGATGTCACCCTTCTCCCGCTCCAGGAGATGGTCAGAGAAACCCTGTCAGAGACCCCAGAACAAAGTTCTAATCTTCTCGGCACCACACATAAAAATATCAAGCTTCGGAAAGCACACATTAGGTCTACGGCCATGCCACCCTGAACAAGCCTGATCCCGTCTGATCTCGGAAGCTAAGCAGGGCCGGGCCTGGTTAGTACTTGGATGGGAGACCAGGTGCCGTAGGCGTAAAACGTACAAAATAAGGGATTGTAAACTGACATGGTCTTTGCAATCTGTGAGGTCAACTAAAGGTTGCTTTGCCTAAAAATAAAAAATAAAAAGCACACATTAGCTAAAAATTTTTCTCCCTCTGTGGACTTCGCTGTTTCTACAGGAGGCGTGTTTGGGTTTAGATGGGACCAGAAGAAAAGTTCCCCCTCACACAGCATGTTTTCCCCGTTCTTGAGGTGTCGTGGATGCAGGAAGGTTGTGTTCCCGCGTTATGTCCTTATCCCTTATGGTCCACAAATGGCTGTGTACCTCTGTACCTGCCTTAAGTTGCTCTTGCTTCTTGTTTTTTTTTTGGTCTCAAGCTGCGGACAAAATCCAAGAAAACGATTGTTGGGAAGAGCTCTGAGCTCCCTTAGTTGTGAAGTATTTTCCCTCCTTGTCACGCTTTCCAACCATGTTGGGATTCTCCAAACCTGCTGGTCTCACAGGGGAAGCTGTGAACAACTGCTCGAGAAACAAATCACTCTCGCTGTTTCTCCAATCAGATATTTTGGCCATTAACACACTGACTCGTTCTCCTAATTCATCGCTTTCTATGCCAGAAGCTGTCTAACTCTTGGCTCGGGATTGGTTTACCTTTTCGATTACTCATGTTCTTTCCTCCTTGCTCCTGCTTTGAGCTCACAGAAGGCAGGTCCCATTCCTTGTATCTTTCCCCCTTTTGAGTCTGTGTAGCCCACGCGTCTCCATAGCCACTAATTCAATAAGTCTCTCCAGGAAAATGGCACCTCCTCTACCTTGTCATAGGTGAAGCCTCGGAAACATGGCCGCCTTGTGGTGTTGTTGTTGTTGTGAGCTGTCGATAGACAGCGTTGCCAAACTCCTGCGGACAGGTTGATGCAAGAAACGTTAGCACTCCTGTCTGTTTAGAGAAGGCGCCATATACTCCTTAGGAAAAAAAAAAAAAAGAAAACTATAAAAAAAAAAAAAGAAGAAATCTTTCATGATGACACTTAAAAGGAGGTGGGCTTGGTTCGTGCTCCATTCTGTTGGTGATTGAGACTCAGCCCTGCCTGCAGGTGAAGTTCGAGGATGTTCACTGCTTTCCAGGCTCTGTCACTGTCCTGCACATTTGAGGGTCTATCAGAAATTGGATGGTCGGCATGGGCCATCCAGCCAGTTATAGATACGGCCAGCTGGGGGATGGGTCAGACACTCTTTTTCTCATTTGGTTAAAAATACTCTCTTCTCTCTCTTTCTTGCTTCTCCACCCCCAGAGAGGGATGGCAGATGTGAGGACACCCAGGTTAGATGAAGTAGGTGGCAGTGTGGCTTGCCGTGGAAGCTGGCTGGATCCAGCGTTCCAACTCAGCACTGACTTCAGCCTGGGAGGCCAGTCCCCACCCACTGCTGGACTCCCAGCCAGCTCTGTCTGGTCCAGCCGTGGATTCGGTCTGGCCCTTCCGATCGTCAGCTTCTCTTTAAAGTCATTCTGACTTGGTTTTCCCCATGCTTTCCCCAGCTCATTCTCCCTGCCAGCCCTCTGGAGCATCGTGAGAAAGAGGCTGGTCGATAGAAAGTTCTATTTTATTTCCCCAGCTCTGTTTTCGACTCCTTGTATTCACAAAATTGTGTAAGAAAAGGAAACTCCCCAAACAGGCAGTTAATTCTGGTAAGATTTTGTGCATTTGAGGGCTAGAGATTTTGGTGACATGAGAAACACAAACGTTAGTCATCTGAGGCTTCAGGGACCTAATTGAAACGGTCAGTCCGTGTGGAACAAAATATTGGCTTCTGGTCACGTCAGCTTGGTGGCCTCTGGAAAGTCATTCTTTTTTTCTAGGTCTCAGTTTCTCCTTTTGGAAAATAAGCCAATCGAAACACACAATTTCCAAGATTACTTTCAGAGCTAACATTCCGACAAAATTTAACTGGATTATTTTGAGGGAGGTTAAGATGAACTTCCCAAGAAACGTGACACCGTTCAAAATGAATTGGCAAATTTGTATATAAAAAAACCCCTCAGATTTAGATACTGGGGATCCTCCCATGTGAATATTTAGATCCAGTGGCTCACAGTTATAAGAGAAGTAAAAATCATCACAACATGAAGATTGAGTAATGAATGGAACACTGAGAATATTTATTCCCCATTGAACATTCTTCCATTTATAACAGTAGCACCTACTCATGCCTTTGATCACATGGATGTTGTTTTGGGTCAGCCTCTCTGTCAGGGTGAAAATGCTGCAAATATCTAACAATACAAGGCAAATGAAAATAAACCGGCCACAAAGTAAAGTAGGAATTGTAAAAAAAAAAAAAAAAAAATTACAAAGATCATCCCCAATTGAAAAAAAAATCACACAATTCTATCATTTTGGGACAGTTTGGACAAATCCTTACACCCAAAATGCCAGCTGAGTCATGCTTTCTTCTGAAAACCTGCCTGTGGCTGTCATTATTACCTGGATAATTAATGTTGGTTTAATTTTACTCTATATCTTTGGCATTAAATTTCAATTAAATTTGTTTCTCCCATGATTTGCTGTAAAACTTGGTTTCCTTAACCTTTTCTTTTCTTTTTTTTTTTTAGGCGAGGCAACCTTTGGTTGACCTTATAGATTAGATTGCAAGGACCTTGTCAGCTTACAATCCCTTATTTTTTTATTTTTTTATTTTTTTATTTTTTACGCCTACAGCACCTGGTCTTCCTAGGTGGTCTCCCATCCAAGTACTAACCAGGCCCAACCCTGCTTAGCTTCCCAGATCCGATGGGATCCGGCTTGTTCAGGGTGGCATGGCCATAGACATAAGTGGATAAATTTTAAGAAGTGTTTCCCCAGTGTCAATTATCAGCTGATGAGACTCTACTAAACTTACTACAGAAGACCAACAGGATGTGCCCACTTAGTGGCTGATAACTCAGAGAAATCTCCAAGCATGATGGTGTCATTTGAAACTTCCTCTATGGCATCAGCGTGGAGGAGGTTTAGGCCAATAGTATCTCTGGTGGGAAGAGGGCTCCGTCCTCCTCATCTTAAATCCTGCTCAGGTACCAAAAGGTATTGTTTATTGACGATTGTCTGTGCTCATAGAGTATGAACACCACCTCTTCTAATCCTCACAGCAATCTTATGAGATAGTTTTAATTGTTTTCCCAATGTCACAGACTGAGAAACTAGCACAGAGGTGTCCTGAGTTCACGCACCTACTAATTGGCTCAGGGAGCTAGAACCCAGAGCTATTGCTTATCTAGATCAGCGGTTCTTAACCCACCCGGGTCCCTCTGAAAGTTTTCCAGATGATGCTGACCCGCAGTCAAGGGGAGAACCACTGACTCAGAGCAGACTTCTCTGATTCTAATACACATGCCCTTTCCAGTGCATCTTGTGAAAATGCTGCTTCTGGCCCAGAGGTGCTGCAAAGTCTGTGATTCTGTAGTTGTAATCAGCTCCCAGGAGAAGCTGCTGCCGCTGGTCTAAGGCCATGCTTTGAGGAGCATCTCAGAAGGTGTCTCTATTTGGGGACGATTTTGAGGAGCTCACGCAAGTTCTGGGAGGATTCCTCCCTGCCTTACCTGCAAACCACCCCTTGGTGGCATCGCTATAAGGGACCCTTGAAAATGCACCCTCGGCCAATTTTTCACAAGCAGGTGCCTCTCTCCGTTCATGGGACATGAGAAATAAAGAAGCTATTTTTCCAGTCTTGAGCTGTGGAGATGCCAAGTTGATAGAGACAGGAATAGAAAGGAAAATGACCTCAGGACACCCTCCGTAACACTTGTCCACGCTGTCAGGGGTATTTCTATCAGCTTGAAGGGCTACCTACCAGTCAGTCACCCAGGACTGAAGACACCCCGTCTCTTCTGGTACTTCAAAGACAAATTTCTACTTTCCAAACGGACTCCAAGAGTTTTTCTGTTTTCTTCTGGGGTGTGTGTGTGTGTGTGTGTGTGAAAGGGGATGATGGAGAGGGAGCTATTTAAAGGTAATATGGATAATATAATATTTTCTTCCATCATGTTGAATTCTGCCCAGGCTTTTTCACTTACCAAGAGCAAACACTGAAGTCCCCTGAGAATGCGTCATGAAGGGACCGGATCTGGGTGGAAATGAGGATTTTCTCTCCAGAGGTTAAACTGTAAGTGGTTAGTTTGTCATTTCTGCTGTTTTGTTTCGTGTCAACACGGAATGTTCCCGAAGCCTTAGTTGCTGGCGAGACATCAGAAGTGGATGTGCAGTTTGATATCTCTGGCACTGCTGCCACCTGGCTGGTGGTCTGTGCCACCTCACCAAACCGTCACCTGTCTTCTGCTCATGGACCCTCCCTCTCAGGAGACATTAGCCCATGTCCCGAGCCACCCTGCTTTGCTAAAGTGAAAGTTTCACTTTCTTAGTACCAGTCACCCTCAGAGAGCGTCCTGGGTAGAATCTATGACTCAAGTGGACTCGGAGCCCGTTGTCATGAGCCCAGCAGGGGTGGATCATAAAGGACAGAGAGACAACATGTGTCCAGACACACACCCCAGAAGTGCTTCCGGGAATCTCATGGCGTCCAAAAGGAAAAGTCAGAAACCTCTGGATTCTCAAATAGCCCTATGAAAACCAAATGAACATTTTTCAAAATCCTAACATATTCCATCCACTGCTACATTCTACATTCTCATTAAGATGACATTTTGCTCCAAAAAAGATTCCAGTTGGCATTTTAAGATACTTAAAAAAAAAAAAAAAGACTTAAATATCTGCTGTGTGAAAAAACATTGAATTAAACTTGCCATTTGTAGCTGGAACTAACATGAAGCAGGGTTTGTCAACAAGGTTTTTTGTAGAAATGTAAGTAAACATATAGGCTTTCAGCGTACATATAATAGCATGTGTTGGATGAAGGTATTTATAAAAATATACAACATATAATTCCATACAACAACAATTTCTTGGGCAAAAGAGAAAACATGTTTCAGGGTTAAATTATAGAAGATTTTTAAAAAAACTTTAGGCAATTGCTGGGTTGATGAACAAACTTTCACCTGCCACAGGTCTGATTGTATAATTGGTGCCTTTTCCACCAGGCTGTGAGCTACAGAGTCTGGGGAATGGGGGAGTGTGTCTTATTTACTATTATTTCTCCAGTGCCCAGCTCAGAATTTGGCACCATATTGAGACTCTATAAGCATTTGTTGAATGAACCAGGTCCTTATCTGACTGCTGGGCGAGTCCATTAAAAAGGGTGAAAAATAGTCTTATTGCTTTCAAATGGATTTATTTAATTCTACTCCTAGAAGAACATTCCTTTAACTTGGTTTTCCAGCTCTGGCTAAATATGAAAATCTTAGTCAAGTTGCTAATAATACTTGGGGGCTTACCATGTTTCGTAGATTATCTTATCGGATCCCGACAACATCTTTCTCTGTAGATAGAATTATCATCGTCACCATGCCCATTTTACAGATGAGGACAGTGAAGTGAAATTGTTGCTCAAGGTCACAGAGCCAGTAAGAAAGAGAGCCAGGATTCAAGTCCGGGCTACCTGGCGTGACATCGCAGTGGACACAGTTCTGCAGGCCCATTCTTGGGAAAGAATATCTGGGCTCTAGATGATAAAGACAAACTATCCGCTTCCCCCAAGTTGTATATTTTTTAATTTAAAACCCAAAGCTACCAGGTTCCTGAATTAGTAGTATCTACTGGATTCAAATTCTAGCTCAGAACATGAGACTTCAGGCAAAGTGTTTAACCTCTTCGAAGGCTTAAAAAAACACCTGTCCCCCCCTAGAGATGAGGTATGGACACTCCCTGGCCCACAGGAGGCGCAAAGCTCATCCTTACTAAGTGTCTTTTAAGTGATTAATATGGTGAAGAGAGCTGGGTGAAGCTGGTGGCTCCTAGCTGGCCTTTTCCTGCATCCCCTCATTACACATACTGGGTGAAGAGTATGGATTTTCCATTGAGATAAAGGGTATTTAGGGGCAAATAACTACATTTAACAACAGGAAACAAAGAGAAGATGGCAGGGGTACATGATCTGCATAAATGCAGATAGCATACATGCTGGCAAATATTTTGTGCCTAGAAGCTGGAAATCAATCCTATTTATAGCTGAGGATGGACAGCTTGCAGACTTTGCGACTGTGGTTGCTTCTGGCTGCTCAGAAAGAATGGGGTTTTAGACCAAGTCCTTAGCTGTGAGGGACAATCCACACCAAGTTTTATATCTAACCTTTCTAGAGCCCCCTATGTCATGAACTAAATATGCGAAGTTCAAAACACTGGAATGGAATCCAATTTCCAGAGGGATCAGGACCTTTTGCAAGTCACTGAGTACCTGGGGTGCAGACAATGCACACACATGTGCAGGAAAGAGCTTGAAGTAGGAGGGCAGAGTTAAGGTTCCCTTAAAAAATGCCAAAAGCAATTCTGGAAACAAGCAGGCCCCTATATTCCTTGGGCTGGAAAGAGTTGGGCATACAGGTATGTTTACAAAGACTGAGCTTACTGAAGACGTTTTAAAACACTAAAAAAAATCTTGATGAGAAATAATACCCTCTTTCTCTCCTCTTTCAACCCACCGATTTTATCTCTTTTTCTGCATGCGCGCGCGCGCACACACACACACACACACACACACAGTGCCATCCGCGCGCGCACACACACACACACACACACAGTGCCATGGAGGATTCCATCTTCGAGACTGCTGGCTGGCTCCAGTGGATGGTCACTCCCCGCAAAATGTGCTCTTTTGGGTTCCCCTGGAGGAGACACCAGTCATATCGCCTGGCCTCTAGTCTGTTTTCTACCGATCATTTTTTACTCTTTCTTTCCCTTGAAGCCCTTTCCTGATTTATACCAACAGCCCGAAATCCTACAAATCTAAAGCTTCCACATTGTGTCCATAGTAAACATATATATAATGCATCGTTTACTTTATTCTCCAACTATATATTTCCTTGCAAACAATTGTAATGGGAACGTGGCTACATTTTGCCCTTGGAAATAACAAAATGGCTAAGGAAAACCTCAATAAAAACTCAGGGAGAGCTTACAAATTAGTCCATTCATGAACACTTTTGTTTTCGTACAAAAACCTTTGCCTTTGTAACTTTCGTATTAGAATAGCGAATGTCAGCAGACAGAACTCATTCTGAAATAGTAAGTGAGACATACAGAAATTACAGACAGCGGCTTTGATAAATGCCGAAAGGTGATACAGATAGGAAACTCGAGGATACCTAGGATCATTTTCGTAAAGACTTTCTACGAGTGTGGCTGGATTCATATGCGCTTGAAAGTTGCCAGGTGTTGGCTGATTTGATCGCATAAGAGCCCAAGGCAGGGGGTTCTGAACCTTTGGGGCCACTCTTCGTGATACTGAGTATGTCCTCTCGGCCCAGATTCAGACTTTGCCTCATCCGGGAGGAAGAGATGCATCAGTTGCCTCGATGCTTGCCTACAAGGATGTGACTTGGATATATTTATGTCCTCAGAGAGCACAGGACACCATCTCCCTAGGTTCTTGCCTATTAGCAGAAGCTTTGCAAGAATGAATTCTACAAATCAGGATTGCATACATGAATAGAATTAAAGCCAGGCGGGTTTAGAGTGTCTCAGGAGCCTGTAATGTTAACTCCTTTCTGGAAATGGTGAGTCCTTGGGACGAGCACAGTCTATACCAAGTGTCCGAGGCCAAGGTCATCTGTGTCTCCCGTTCACATTCTATTGGCTGGCTTCTTCTACTCTGATGGAAAGAGAACAGCAAGATCCCTCTCTGCCACCACCATGGGTGACAATCAGGTGAGGAAACGAGAGTGGTTATGAGGTCATGACCCCAGGAGGTTGACAAGACCCTCTACTCCCACCGTCCCCCAATTTGGAGAAATTACGAACTCACAGGACCCAGGTGCTGCCCTCTGGCACCTGAGTTCATATTTTCCCTGGTGAATCAACTGCCCATTATTTTTAAGCATGTGCGTTTACAAATTAACAGTTTATATGGCTGATATGTACGGTGATTTTTCTGGGTTATCACCTATCCTTCAAGCATTCTTACAGTTTCCTCTTTGGACTCATATAAACCTTAATTTTACAGCATGGAAAAAATTAGACGTGATCACAGAGAAGGAAGATGGCCACCACATCACGTCCCCTGCTCAGTAGCAGGACAAAAGGAAGACGCCGTTCTCCGTGTATCTATTTTTTATAGAAACATTCATAACCATTTCCCCGAAAATCCAAAAGCCATGCACGCTCAACTCATACATTTACTCACTTTCTGACAGGTTTAGCCCTTGTCCATTATGTGCCAAGCCCCGTTTACGCACTGGAGAATCAGCAGTGAGCTAAAGGGACAAAAATCCCTGCCCTCACGGAGCTTTTATTTTAGCAAACTCTAGATGGTGGAAATAAAATTCAAGGGAAATGAAATATCATCCTTAATTTTAGCTGCTAATGGTTTAGAAATATCTTCCTAGTGCCTTAAAAAAAAAAAAAGTCTTCATTTTTAAATCTTCATTATTAATAAAGGTAATGTATTCCATTCTGTCTCCTTTTCCACGTATTTAAAATTTTTAATAATAAAAATTATTATAAGGGCTCAGTCCATCTGCGTCTCCTCTCCCCAGGAGTCCAGGTTCCCGCCTGTTCCTCCGGGTCGTGTCTGCGCATGCGCACGCGGGCTCGGATGCCTGCGCGCGAATCTTAAAAGTTCCCGCGCATCCTCCTGCCTGTTCCTCCGGGTCGTGTCTGCGCATGCGCACGCGGGCTCGGATGCCTGCGCGCGAATCCTAAAAGTTCCCGCGCAGCCTCCTGCCTGTTCCTTTGAAGCGTATCTGCGCATGCGCACGCGTGGCTCAGCGCGCGCTTGGAATCCCGCGTGCGAATCCTAAAAGTTGGGCCCTTGGACGTGACCTGCCGGCTGAGTCCCACCCCATGGCGGATGATGTAGGGTGAGCGGACACGGGGAGCGCTTCCTCCGGCCCAGGCTGCCTCAGCTCCCTGAGAACTTGGCCGGTACCCATGACCCGTCCCAAGGCTGAGAGGAGCAGCTAGAGCATCTCCCGCCGCCATCGTGCATAGTCCGGGCGCAGAACCACGACTTCTCTGAACCCCAGTTTTCTTACGGGTGGTAAGTGCATGACGCCCCCTGCCTGGTCTTACAGAGGTCATGGTGGGGTTGGGTAGGTTGACACAGTGTCTTACAGAGTCCAACTTGCAGTGCATTTGGACGGTGGGAGATGGTCCCAGAGCTGAGGTCCCCCTCATTGGTGGCACATTAGGATTACCTGGAGAGATGAAAAAATATATAGACCCTGATGTCCCACCTGGACCAATTAAATCAACCTTCCTGGAGCAGGAGCCCAGGCATTGGCAGTTATAAAGCTGCTCAGGCGGTTCGGACAGGCAGCCAGGCTGCAGGCCAGCCCTCAGGGGACCTCGGGCCCTGGGCAGAGTTTTGTGGGGTGAGTCAATGTAGATGGGGATGTCAGTTAAATTGTGGAATGCGAGAGCTGTTTTTGCACTTCTGATTTAAGGGGACATGGTGGTCACAAGCTTTGTGTTTAGGATCGTGGGGGCTTGCTGTGCTCGTGGTTGCGGGTGGGAATGACTAGAAAGGGCGCAGCTGGGAGCTGGTCACACATCGGTGTTCGGTTTGCTGTACACTGACAATTTGGTCCAAGTGTGTTGTCCTCTGAGAAAAGCGTCAGAAATTACACCCACGCGTGCGCACACACTACTACAAACGGTTAACAGTACTTACCTCTTAGATGGTTAGATTTCGAATACTTCGTTATTTTTCCTTTTTACTTTACTGCATTGTTCAGATATTTTACTGTGAGTAGGTATCATTTTACAAAAATAATAAATTTTTTAAAAAGAAAGTCAATCGAGAAGAAAAGGCACAGGAAGAGAGAGGAAGAGAGGAGAGACATTTTATCATTTCTCATAATAGCTCTGCTGGTATCTCATATTTACAATAAAGTAAACAGTAATTGTTTTTTTCCTGAGCACTGTCAAATCGCATCTCCCCCTCCCCCGCTTTCTGAGGCCACAGGGATGGGAACACCCAGATGGCTGGACTGTCCAACGGCCTGATGCGTGTCATCAGGGACATCCATTTTAAAGTGACAGCCGGACCCCCATGGAGAAGAGCTGAATGGTACATTGCTGTTGGACTAAACATAATTATTTGATTGCTTCTTTTTGCACACCAGTTCCCTAGCAAGGAGTGCAGGCCAGTCCCGGGCCATGGCCTTCAGTCCTCATCTTGAGTGTCCCTCCCAAGTCCTGGGACCCTGACTGCAGCTCCCAGACCTCCTGGGACAGTGGATCCCAGGACCTGATCTTAACGTGGTTGAAGCGAGGCCTTTGTTCTCTGTAAGGCAGGAGCTCAGGCATGCCCACGTGAGACATGTGCCCAGTCATCTCTCCTGGACATCGGGCTGGGGAAGTCGAGGCACACGCTCTTCACCGTTGGAGAGAGGCCCCATTGGCTGTATGCCTGAAATTCCCAAAATTCATCTAGCCAGATTCAGAATTCCAAAATTAAATTTCTCTCTAGTAGTAGTCATTGCTCCCTCAAAACTTCCCCTGCCGGACAGAGGGGGGAAAAGAAGCGGGGGGCCATCCACCCACCAATGTCACCTGATAGCATGACAGACCTAGCAGCGATCACCAGCGGTAGAGCAGGTGCTCCAAGACAATTTCAATTGACTGTTTTCAGTGACTCTTTTGTTATTGACAGGTTGATGGCGGAGCTTTTGTTATGATTTGTCAGTATATCCCATAAACTCAGAAAGCATTTTTTTTAAATACGATGCTGACCGTTGCCCTGTAAACAATGACCACGTCCCCACTGCGAGGAGAAGTAGCCACAGCTGTGTCAACAGGTTGCACACTACGTGCCCACCAGCGTGACTGCCAGAGACAGCTTGAGAAATAGATGTGAAACCCCCCCTACTCGTTAACTCAGAGAATGGCTGTGAGCTTTTCCTGCCTCCTTCGGAGTCAGAGTCAAATCAGGTGGCAGTGGAGTGTCCACCGAGGTGGGCGGAGGGCAGAGCCTGCAGGAAGAGGTCCGCAGCTCCCCACCCGGCACACTGAGAGTGGAAAGAAAAGAATTCTGTGCAGAATCAGCTTTCTTTGCATGCGGGCGTTTCGCTCCTGTGGCTGAGCTTCTTACCCCCACTAGGATCTAACATGCTACAGTGGGTACAGCGCCCATTTCAGAGAGGATCTGAGTTCAAGCTCAGGCTCCGTGTAACCCTGAGCATGTCTGGGCCTCGAACTCTCATCTCTGAAGTGGGAATAACAGATGGGGGTGATAGTTTTCTGTCACGGTCAATGAGAGGGCTCCAGGAGAGAGGCAAGATAGAGCGCTTTGCAGCTGGCACATTGCCACACGGACCACGACATTCTTATTCCCTGTTCTTGCTCCATCTTCTGTTCTCCACAGAGGCCTGGCCACCATTTTCATGGTGCTTCTGACTCAGGGGTGCCCAGGGGGAGGGCTCATGGGCTTGGAGGAGGAAGGAGAAGGTGCCAAGTTATTTGTTTATTTATGTGCTTATTATCGGTATTGTCACATTAGTGTGTCAGCCCCATGAAGGCAGGAGGTCCCTCCCTGTGGTGTCCACTGCTATAACCCAGCAGTGAGAACAGTGCCTGGACCCCCTTACCAATATTATAAATTATCAATATGCTATCGATATTATCATCGACACTTGTAATCGGCATATTACCGATTACGTATTATGTAAAATCATTTCAAGGATAAAACAGTATCGATTACATAATAATATATTATCGATATTAGAAATTAAGAGCCCTTCCATTAGGGAGGAGTCCCACAGGCACAAGAGAGAACTTTCTGTCAGCTATGCTTGAACGGTCACCACCCTCGGAGACCTGTCACTGGAACATTCGCACTGAAGGCTTTCCTGGTTTTCAGCCCCTCAGTGGTGTGTGGCCCTGGCCCTCACCGGGGATGCTCTCCCCTCTCCATCGGTCCTCACGGAAATCTTCTCGAAGTTTCCATAGCACCTCCAGGAGCCTTTCTTTCTCTCAGTAGTTTTTGATAAACTCCAGAGAAACTTTCTATACTACATGTAATGTCCAAAGCCTTACTTTTTAAAATACTACGGATCTCAATCCCATTTATGCTGTCAGATGAATTCTATGGCTAGTTCAGGGCTGGGATTTCTGTAAAGCTGGGGTCCCCAAGCCCCGGGCTGCAGACCAGGACCGGTACCGGTCCGTGGCCTGTTGGGAAATGGGTCACACAGCAGGAGGTCAGCGAGACTTCATCTGTATCTGCAGCCGCTCCCCAGCGCGCTGGCATCACCGCCTCAGCTCCGCCTCAGACCCTCAGGCATTAAATTCTCATAAGAGCACCGGTCCCTGGTCCCACAAAGGTTGGGGACGGCTGCTGTAAAACACCCTTTACTTCAGGCTCCACTCTTGGGGTGAAGAAGGAGTTATCTCAGGGCTTCCTGCTTTGTGCTGCAAGGTCCAGGACCCAGGTCCATGGGAAATGGTGTGAAATTGAGATGGCATTTGGCTGCCCTGGCATAGGATAAGTGCCCATCACGTTTTCATTGGGTGACTAAACACACAGGACCTGGAGGTCCATAGGAAGATTAGAGAGAGTGTCAGAAACTTGAAATAAGGAAAATGAGGTTGAAGCTTGGCCTGGAGTTGGAGGAGCCCGGAAGCTACCTGCTGGAAATGACGACAGACAGCAAGGAGCTGGGGACAGAGCCAGGCCAGAGACCAAAAAGGCTGCCAGCCTCATGAGAGCCTAGGCGTCCGCTAACCAGGAAGAAGTACTTCGTGAACCAGCTTTCGCTGTGTTCCTGGTCTACACCCCTTTTGTTTTTAAAGATAGTTCCTTCTGAAAATGCTCCCAGCCTGTCTGGCCTTTTCCAAGCGAAGACAGAGAATTCTGAGAGCTGACGTGAGCCAGGAGCGAAGGAGAGACGGGAACCCTGCCCAGGTAGAGCTAGGAGCACAGCCCGCCCATGTCCAGGGACCCCTGTAGGACTCTCTTCCTTACAACGGACAGGTCAAGGTCAGTCGGACAGAGTCGACTGAACCCCAGTGGAGAGGAAAAATCCCAGAGGGAATTCGCCGGCACCGCTGTCCCCTCCCCTTGCCTAGCATTTTCCACAGTGGGTTCTGATAGCTAAGGTTCTCTGGGTTGTGTCAGGCGCTTCTCCAACAGAGGATTTCAAGGTCAAAGCAGAAAAGCAGTTGCTACCACGGGACACTTTAGAGCCGTTTCTACGTGTACTAGGCTGAGTGATGGCCCCCAAAGACATTCGGTCCTAATTACTGGAAATTTGTCCGGTAAATGGGTTTTTGCGGATGTGACAAAGTTAAGGGTCTTGAGATGGCAGATTATCCAGCGGGTCCTATATGCAGTGCAGTCCCAAGTGTCTTTAGTAGTGGCAGGCTGAGGGACATTTAACACAGATGGAAGAGGAGGAGGCAGTGTGTCTAGAGGCAGAGATTGGGGATGTGGCCACAAGGCAAGAAAGGCCAGCAGTCACCAGAAGCTGGGAGAGGCAAGGTACACATCTTCCATAGAGTACAACCCTAGGGACACTTTTTTTTTTAATGGATACCTTGGTTTTGGCCCAGAGATACTGGTTTCGGACTTTGGGCCTCCAGAATTATAAGAGAATGCATTTCGGTCATTTTGAGTCACCAAGTTTGTGGTAATGTGGTATCGCATCCTTAAGAAACTATCACAAGGTGTTCATTTAAGACAAAATTACAAGTTTCCTGGAGGTCTGCAGCTCTGTTTGATTTGTTCCCTGTCTAATGCCTGGCCCCTTGAATGACACCGAGCCTCAGTACGTGCTCAATAAATATTTGTGGAATAAATATTGAACGTTCATAAATTTCCAAGAGGAGGGCAATAATTTGTGGTCCTTCCCAAACTTATTTACTAAAAGAACGCTTTTTCAAAAAAAACATCTTTTGGTACAACGGTTGTCCACTTTGGGAGACACTGATCTCTTTTTTGCTGAATCTTCGGGAGGATGTGGAGAAGGCGTTTAAACGGTGTGTTGTACATTCCTGGGTCCGTGACTAGCAACCAGGTTTTCACCCTCGGAATGCCCAGCATTTTACAAAGTGTCCCATTTTCAGTGGGTGCTGAGAAATGCTTGTGGCTGTGGAGGCTCAGATGGTGAGGAAAAATATTGATGGGCGTGAATGACTCCTACTGCACGTTTGTATTAACAAAAATGCAGCGCTCCAAAATGTTTAAATGCTACCCAGGCACTGTTTATAGATTTGGTTCTCTGTTTAAAAGGAGAGGTAAGTCAGAATGTCGTGCTTGCTCATCTTTAAGGAATAATACTGTTTATTGCAGGGGTACAATAGTATAACGCTAGCAATATTTAGCAGTGGCATCCAGCTTCCCGTTTGTGGTGCAAACTAACGCAGTGTTTTGCGTCTCGAGTGCAAATGATCAATTACAGTTCTCCTGTAGGGGGCCAGCTTTCTTTCCCTGTACGAGAATGAGAGAAGCCCTTGCCTTCCCCAGTGTGTTTATTTTAGCCTTTTAAAAGAAAAACGCACAAAGACAGTGCTCAGATTTATGGGTTCTTGGGGTGGACGGTGCAGCTCTCTCAAAGCACAAAATAACATAAAGCAGTGGACACTGGTGAGCCCTGTGCATGCGTTATTTTGAATTTACTCACCAGGTGCACTCCTGGGAAAGTGATTAAGGGACAAACAGGTGAAAGGTCTGGGCAAAAGGCAGGCAGGTGGCAGTAGTGGTAGTGTTGAAACCACTTCTGGTCTGTTTAAGAAAGAATTTTGTTGTTCAGAGTGCTTGTTTTCACCACCCCCCCACCAAACCTACATGTATTGACAA
>NW_006443292.1:3682880-3705622 GCF_000325575.1 Pteropus alecto | reverse complement strand
GGTGGCAGAGAAGCAGAATTGTTTTGAATTGATTGGTAATAAAAGGTTGAACTTCAGAAATCAAAGTACGTCCAAGCGAAGAGAACTTTTAAACCGAGATTACAGGATTCAAAGAATGAAATAAGTTCTGGTGTTTTCTCTATTTCCAAGAGTTTAGAGCAATAGATTAGAGGATATCGTTCAGAACATAACTATATGCTCTAAGAACAATATTTGTTGTTTCACAAGATCGTTTATGGTAAAGTCAAGTCATTTAGAAAGAAGAATATTCTGAGATAGTGACTTTGTAGGGTAATTCCTCTGTTAAGACCTTTGAGATACCGATGAAAATATCAGAAATCTAGAAACCCTTTTAATATCTAAAAGCTTGGGAGAGAAAGAAACGAGCCTCCTTAGGAGCTATGTGAAAAGGAAGATAAGCAAAACTTTAAACGTAAGTGACAACCATGTTCAAAACACACTGTTAATAGCATGAAAACCGTGAAAAACCCCTGCCTCTTTTCCTAAAAACTACGAGAATCACAGTCAGAATATAGATGACCTTCATTCTCAAATAAACAAAGATGGGTGAGAACAACCACTAAATCTGTTAGCATTTAAAAAACAGAAATGTATGATTGCTTTAAACAGAACAATCTAGAAAGGACTAGAAGCAGGGGAGAAAAAAAGAGAAAACTCTCCAGAATATCGAATCATTAAAAATAAAGGATAGACTGGGAAATCAAGTGTAAGATAAAGATTAAACTCTTTATGAATATCATGAAAAAAAATTCAAGGGATACCAAGTTGAAATTATGGTTTTTGAAACCTGACCGTGAGGCAGCTTGTGGCCTTTGCTGATACTGTTTCTCCTAGGGAGACAATTTAGTGTCCCGGGTCGTCATTTAAACTAAGCAAATAGGATTTCGAGAACCGATTTGAAGACCTTAGACCAGAAACTGAAACAGAGTCGAGTATTCACTTGATTTCATAGGTATTTCAGATATCCCGCATGTCATTCCAAAAAAGGATCTCAGCTGTATGGCGCACTTACATAACAGGCAAGCTATAAATAAAAGAGAGAATTCGTGCAATCGATATATAAATAAATGAATGGAACTCTGGAATGATGGAGCTGTCGCCGGAGCTCGGCCCCTTTGACTACCCTTTTGAGTTCTAAACTCCATGTTCCTTCCAGCAAGGGCCCACGGAGTCTGACAAGCACAGGAAGGCAGCCAGCTGGTCAGTCCGAGCTTCCCTACTCGAGAACAGAAGACACAACCACAGTGTTTTCTTCACCTTAAGTGTGAGGTGAATACCAGCTGCCAACGTCATCTTCCCCGTTCTACTCACGTTCTTACGAAAAGTGTAATCAAGAGTGGTGGTTTTCTGCTTTTGAAAAGTGCTTTCAATTAAGATGAGATCCATTGTAGCAGTTGAGACGGTAACCTCCCCAAAGACAGTGAAAACCTATCTAGAATGTTACTAAAAAGAGAAAAGATGAAGGACCTCACCGTAGACTACCTGCCAGATCGCATAGCAGAAAACCCTGCGTAAACAGCCTGACCACACACCTCTCCTTCAGATGCCATTTCCAGAGTTATGACATTGCACAGCCAGCATCAGGAACAGAAAAGTACAAAAATTTAAGAAAACGATTTCTTTGAGATATACAAGCTGTGAGGAACGCGAGAGAAAAGAAAAAAGGGAGGGCATAAAGTCGAGGGTGCAGAATTCTCAGTGTCAGATCTTCCTCAACAGTTACTACTGTGTATTTATAAAAATACAGTTGTTTTCCTATTTCTCTTTTTAGAATTGAGTGAAGGAAAAGAAGCTTAAATAGGACTCTTGCCCAAGTTGACAAACAAAAAAGAAATAGGGCTCCTCCCCCCCCCGACAAAAAAAGAGAATAATAAAAATAAACTATGGTCACAATGGTTTAAATATTAAATATTGTAAGAGTGTATGTCAATGGATTAAACGTCCCTCCATTAAAAAAATCCAAGAATATTCTACTTTGAAGAGAAAAGTAGATGTGGAAAGAGTAAAAATAATTGGTGGGGATTAGAAAATATCAATCAAACATATCATGATATCAAAGCAGAATTAAAGCAAAGAGTGTAAAACAATAAAATTGAGTTTATTAATGACTGACAATAAAAGGCAAAATAATTAGTGAAAACAAGTGTTAAATTTATATGAACTAAAACACACTGAAACTAAGTATGTGAAAGAAAGTTAGAATTACAAGAAATTGAAAGAAACAAAATTATAGCAGATGGGTACTAGATTTATCGGGGTGATCACTTCCTAAGTTATGTAAACCTTTAATCTCTGTGTTGTACGCCTGAAACTAATATAATATTGTATATCAACTGTAACTGAAAAATAAAAAAAAAATTAAAAAAATTACAGCAGAAATCCTTATCCCACCATAACAATTAGATGAAGGGGGGGGCGGGGAGGGGAGGGAAGAAGAATTTGCAAATCTAACAACTAATAAGGTAGAATGAGTAATTTTATAGTGCAAAATTAAAAGGAAGATGCAAAACATGAAAAAATTTCACAAGAAAAAATAAGAAATTTTAATAAAGAAAAAATACTGAAATTATATACACTATATTATATGATCTCACTGCAAAAAACAGTATTTTATTTAAAATTTAAAAAAATAAGTGACTACCAATAAAGCAAAGATTCGAACTATCACCTGGTCAGAGAAGAAATTGATATATGATAACAAATCATTTTAAAATATGGAAAACAAAGGTAGTACCTATTAAATCCTTGAACTTAAAGGAAAGATATTTAGAGAAAATTACTGCTGTAATTGCCTTTATTGGTAAAAGAAGCAAAATTTCAAAAACTAGAAACATGCTTCTAGAAAAAGAAGCAAATAAAAACCTCCAGGAAAAAAATACATGAAGAAATAAACAAACGGCACAAGAAATAGCCTCTGAAATACTAAAGCTGAGACCTCTTACTTTGAAAAGACCAAAAAAAACAAAAATTAAATCCACTTGTAAATTCAATGAAAAAGAATTTTTGGAAACCAGAAAAATAAAAAAAAACAAAACCAAACAGTAAAGAGAGATTTAAAAAAATCATTAAGGAATATGTTGCCCATTTACAAAGCGATGCATTTGGACATTCAAGTGAAATGGATGATTTTACCAAAGTGACAGCATTTTAAAGGATATGATAGGCTGAGGATGTGAATAGACCAATAGTTAAGAAAGAAATTCATATTAGCTAAGAAAAGTGCTTTCCTTGCTGCGATGACTCAATGAGTTAACTGGAAATTTTTTCAGAATTTTAACTAAAAACTAATTATCACTCATAAAAAATTTAAGTATTTCTTAGTTAACTCTAGCAGACAAAATCAATCCTGTTTTTAAACCTGGTAACACTACAAAGGAAATCTCTCTCTAGATGAAACTTGTATAAATGTGAAAATAACTGTAAATAGAATATGACATTATTTTTATTTTTACTATAAACGAGTAGGCTTTATCCTAGTAGTATGTCCAGTTTAATGTAAATAAAGTTATGAATGAAATGCACAATTTAAATGACTTCAGGAACAAAACTTATATGGCCTTAAAAAAGATTAAAATATTTGATAATATGCAATGTTTTTTTTCTGATAAAAATTTAAAAATAGAAGTACGAAAATACTTCTTTAACATGATAAAACCTACGGGTTTGTAACAGAGAAATTTTGAAACATTCTTTTTTAAAATAGGCAAAAACAAAGATTTTTTTTTGTTAAAATTATTTAGCATATGATTGGAGACTTTTGTTATCCTAACAATACTTCATATATGCAGCAGACAATCGATATTATAAACATTTTAAAAGAATCGTTGTTTTAAGTTGAACCTGAAGAAACCAAGGATCCCAACTAAAAGTATTAGAAAAAATAAGATTTTGTGAAGGTGTCCAGATAAAGGCAAAATCTAGAAAACTCCAAAGCATTTCTGGTAAAAACCAACAAGTAACTGGTAATTGGTTTGAGGCAGTCCCACTCATAATATTAACAAAAATACATAGTATTACAGAACTACCCTAATTCAGGATGCACAAACAAAACTAGAAAATACCAGACTTTAACAGGAGACGTAATGGAAGACAACTGCATACATGGGTGATTGAACATAAAAAATAATATGTTTTCTCACAGGTTAATTTTTAGATCTGATTTACATTCAATTAAACCTATAAAATACTTACAAAACTCTGACGAAAATTATTCCAGTGTCATGTCTCAAAAGTAACTATGTATGAATGGTAAATACAAGTTTTAAAGATTTTTCCTCATTATAAAATATGAAAAAGTAAAATGTGTGCTTACGGAAAAATTTTAGAAAACAGAATAGTGAAAATAAGAAAATCAAAACCATTAGGAGTTTGGTTTAAAAACAGAAAAAAATGTAAATAGAGAAAGCAGGAGTAGACTATCATATATGAGAATTTGGTAAATGATAAGTATTAATGAAGCAAATGGAGAATTAATAATTGTTTAATGAATACTTGGAGGATAATTTGAAATCGAAACGAAGAAAAAAATTAACTTACACTTAGACCTCAATTCAGCTACCATAATAAACAGTGAGTGGATTAAATGGTAAACTACTCCTCCTACTACTCCTAATAATAGGAAAATTAGGAGAAAAAGGAATAAAATCATTAAGGAAAATAATTTTGATCATTCAAGCGACAGAAAGAGTAGATTGATAGAATTCAATTTCTAAAAGTCATGTAAGGTAATAAAAATATTTGAAATAAATGATAGGCAAACATCAAAAACAGATGAAGGATTTATATAGATTCATTAGAACAGAACCAAACACTAGTGCTCAAGAGACAAATGTTAAAATAAAATAAAAGGGATGGTTTAAACAATATATAACACTAATGGAAAACCACCCTCTGGTGAAGCAGCCACCTTTTCTAAAATTTAAAGAAATTCAGATTAAATTAATGTATCATCATTTCGCACCCATTAGATTAAGTTAAAGAAAAGTAAATGACAAACCTCATTGCTAGCCGGGGTTTGGGGAAACAGAGAACTCTCGTTGGCTGATGGCAATAAAAATTGGCTCATTCCTTCTGAAAAGTAATCTGGCAGTGCATACCACAAGCAAACCAAAAAAGTTCCTCTCAGAAAAATTGACCTCTAAGAATTCATCCTAATAAAATTAATTTTAAAAAGATTATATACAAAGATACTTAAAATAACATCGTTTAAATTTTTAAACACTGAAAACAATTTAATTGTCTAGGAAAGGGGAACTGTAAATTTTGAAAGCGACTATTATGGTGGTTAGGCTAGGCTATGTGGGTGACTATTATGGTGGTTAGGCTAGGCTAGGTGGGTGTCTCACCAAACCGTATAGGATTTTGTTTGATAAAAGAATTATTTTACTAAAGGAAGTTTCGAAGCTACTCCTTTCCAGGAAAAAAAAAAAATTAGGCGATTGCAGCTACATTGAAAAATGTGTAGAAAACCAAAAGTGAAAAAAGCAGAACAGAAAAGTGTATGAAAATGTGTAAAACTATAGATAAAGACAGTGTGAAATCAGAAAAAGGCTTAAAATAATATCATTGGATGATTTAATTGAAGAATTTAAATACTGGGGGAGGGAGGAGATAGATAGGGGTAAAAGGGGTCAAATATTCGGTGACTATAGGAAATCTAACTTTGGGAAGTAATCACTTTTAAAAAAGAATGTAAATATTATTTTAAAATTGTTTTAAAAATAAATTTAAGATCTTAGGTTGAAAAATAGAAGAGCTATAACTTCGAACGAGCGTGGGAATCATGTACTTTTTAGTGTGCATTTCTCGAAGCACACCTCAGCAAGACCACCTACTGAAGTCTGAAGTTCATTTACCCCATGCGTCGAGACAAAGCTGAAGAAAATTGTTTCAGATATTGTCACACATCCCATTCACGTCCTGGGGATCTTTCTCCTTGACAAAAATGCTCGAAGAATAATGGTAGCTTATTCAAGCAATCTGAGGCCAAATCTCTTTGACTTATTGGTATTTATAATATGCCAGTGTCTTTATTATTGTTTCTGGTATCGATGAATGTGATATTTAGTTAAATATCATTATGATATTTTGTTTAAAAAGTGAAACAAATATTTTGGTCAAAACCCAGCACTCTCTCATTGATGTGTGTGTGTGTGTGTGTGTGTGTGTGTCTCATTCCAGGAGCACGTTGGGGCCCACGATTCTGGCTTGTTTAAAGCAATTTTTAAGGACAAAGGCCATATGTGCTTCATCTCTATATGACACAGCCAACCTCATGTTCTTCCGGTACATAAACCACTATCGATGAAAATAATCCAACCAAACAGAAATACTAAGATAATTAGAAAGCAGTGGAATGAATGAGAATGATAGGCTAGGCAACAGTAAAAACAAACAAACAAACAAACAAAAAAACAACAAAAAAAGGACATAAATGCACTTAAGAAAATTTATCCTAAAAGATGTTATTAAAATATCTCCTAAGCCATTTATTGTTGAGATATCATTCACATTTGTCATTCTACAGCATTACCATACAGCATCTCTGTGCGTTTTAAACCGTTGGTTTCTGAGAAAGAAAACGAAGTCCATATTCTTTTCAGAAGGGTCATTTGAATGTAAACCTTCTTTCTCAACTTGGCAACTTGACGTGACATCGTCAGAACAGAAAAGTCACACATCTGACAGAGGGTGGCCACGTTTTCTGAGGAGCAGCTTGGTCTGTCTTGGAGAATGCTTGGGATGTGGGACCAGAGATCTTGGATGTGAGTCACTCCTTAGTCCAGCCTACTCGTACCTTCGGGGTCCACACCAAAACGTGACTCTAACGATGACGGTGCACGCGCTGCCCATTTCACACATTGGTTCTGAGACTCAAAACGGGATCTTTAAAAACTAGAGAACATGTGAAAAAGTTAAGACGCTACACAAACTCAAGTTCTTACTCTGTAATACCTGAAGACGAGATTTCTTTTATTTTAAAATCTGACCGTTGTTCAAGATTCGCGCTCTTAGCGTAAAAGGTGCTGGTGTTCCAGGATATGGGGTTGCCTTCCCACCCTACCCCGCTGCTCCTGTCCCCACCCCCAAGAGAGAAGGCACAGACGCCAACCAGCAGCACATCCCCCCTTTTTTGCCCCCAGCTTGCCTCCCACCCAGATCCCAGCACCTTGGGCCCCCGACCCCACCGTGCTTGTCCTGGATGGTATTCGTGGTGCGGGCAGCCCCCAGGCTTCGCTCGAAGCCTTCTCCAGGGGGACCTGTCACTCCCATCTGCGGTTGCATTTGCGCCTCTCCCACACGCCCCAGACCGTGCCACCTCTGGCCACTGGAGGTTCGTAAAAGACGGATCTCAAAGAATGAATGGGTCTGTTCTTGAGAAAGTGGGTGAGGAAAATGTTTCATGGCGAAGAGAACGGCAGTGGCAAAGTCCAAGAAGCTGGAAAGCGAGCGCCTGGGTGTGGCTGGCGGGGCCTCCGGTGGTGGGCAGGTGACACCAGATGTGACTTCCTAGGCAAGGAGAGCCATAAGGGTGTCTCCATCTAGATGACAGGGGCAGAGAATGGCTTATCATTCCAATGTGCCTGGTCCCTATTAATTTCTTGCATTCCTTTCTAATCTATAAAAATGATCTTTCTTCTTTACTACATCAGTTCTATCACCAATAATCTATGAAACTCATCTTTTCTTTCTACACCAATACTATACCAAAATTGTCTGTTTTCTTTTCCACACTCATACTGTCGCTACCGTACTATTACTCCAATATCACTGCATTTCTATGGAATTTATTCTTATTAATTTCAAAGAGAACTTTTATAACATGTAACACTCAGTGTTGGTGAGGATGCAATAAAATCTTTTACTTGGCTGCTGCCTTGGGCAATCATAGACCAAATTAATAGTACAATTAATAGTACACGTGCCTTAGGAGCATGGTTTTTAAAAAGTTCTCCTTTGACCCAGAAATTTCACTTCGAAGAATTTATCTTAAGGAAATAATGGAATATTCACACACGGTACATACAAGGATGTTTACTACAAAATTATTTCACATTGAGAAAATACTGAAAACATTTTACATATCCATGAATCACTGATGGATTTGAATGAATCGAGGCTCACAAATAAGATTAGAATCTATTGATTATCTTTTAAAAAAAGCAGGCCACTTTCCTGGATGACGCTGGGTGTGTATCTGCACACACATACATATATATAACCAGAAAAGAGGAAACGCACAGCTCATGTGTCACATGGTATCACTGTGTGGTGATAGAACATCTGGCTTTAATTTTATTTTACTTTATAGGTTTTCCAAGTGCTTTTTTTTTTTTTTAAAGTAAACATTTGTAGCTTTATTGGGGGAGGGGCTTGAGGAAAACTTTTTCAACTTTTATTATGGTAAAATGTACACAACATAAATTTTGCCATTTTAACCATTTCTAAGTGTACTATTTAGTGACATTAATTACATCCACGACGTTGTGCAACCATCGCCACTATTTCCAAATCTTTTTCATCTTCCCCAAACAGAAATTGTACCCATGTGGCAAGAACGGCCCACTCCCCTCTCCTCGCAGCTGAACCTACTTCCTATCTCCATGAACTCGCCTGTTCTAGAGAGTTCATATAAATGAATCATACAGTTTTTTTCCTTTTGGATCTGGCTGATTTCACTTAGCGTAATGTCTTCAAGGTTCATCCATGTTAGAGCATGTGTCAGAATTTCCTGCCTTTTAAAGGCTAAATAATATTCTCTTGTATGGATAGACTACAACTTTTGTTGATTCGTTCATCTATTTATGGACACTTGGGTTGGTCCCACTGTTTGGAACAAGGCGCCGTAAACACGTGTGTATAAATATCTGTTCAAATCCTTGCTTTCGAATCTTTTGGGTATATTTAGAGGTGTGGAGTTGCTGGGTCGTAAGGTAGTTCTTTTAATTAATTTTTGAGGCATCTGTTGCTCAAAAATAATCAGAAAAAAATGATGTATTTTAAATCTCAATGTGATTCAGCTTTCGTGAATATAGTGTCGGAAGAGACAGTTTGATAGGAATGGTTAGAAAATTAAATACCTCAAAATGCTCTGTGTTTGACACGTGCCCACAAACAGCTAAAAACCTATGCCAACTTTTAGAAAATGTCAATATAAATTTAATTTATCCAAATATCTGTAAGAGCTCCACGTATGCCAAGTATTTCAAGGCTAGAAACGAAAAGAAACTTGGTGATCAGTAACTGTTTTTGGAATGTTTCAAGTTTTAAAATCACCCCTGAGAAAACCACATCATTTACCTCATTGGCGTCTTTGGCCAACATTTAGATCTTTTTCTCACGTTTCCACACACTAAAATTTTAGTTCCAGGCAAACTCTAAGTATTTTCTTTTAGGAGTTAGGTATCTTTTTTTTTTTTAATTCGAATGTCACTTTTAAAATTTATTCTGAAATTCAGTTCTGTTTAGTTTTAAGGAAGTCTTTCTTAGGTAATTTATCAGAAAAAACATGATCGATTGCTTGTGACTTGAGTATTTTAAAAATGAGAATCATGGAATCTAATAAAGTGTATTGTTTTTTCATGGGCTTAAGACACTGCCAAAAGATCCGATTCAAATGTGACATGTAACTTCCTCTAATTTTTTTCACAAAGATCTTTTCTTATTAACCTGGCAAAAGAAGTAAATTTGGTCAGCCTTTTTTTAAGATCAGAGATATCGCCTTTCGTCTGCTTCGAAAACTCTCACGTACAAAGAGAAGGTTCCATAAATAGGAGAATGGATAAAGCATGGAGAAGAAAACCAGAAACTTTACAGACACCTGAGTTTCAAACTTTTCTAGTTGTACAACTTAATTGTATAATCCAAACCACAGGTACTTAGGGTGTATTCCAGAAAAAACAAACAAACAAACAAAAAAACAAAACCCTGTATGTTTTATAGTCGAGCAGAAATCTGAAAAATAGACTTATGTGGAGAGTGAGGACTTTGGGAGAACTTAAAAGGAGAAATTTAATAGGTAAAGGACTCATGTCTAGAATGCATAAAGAATTCCTATAAATCAATAAGGAAAAAACAAAACAATTCAGCTTAAAAATCGACAAAGTGTTGAACTGGTAATACCCAGAAGAGGAAGCTGAAATGTCCAATAAGCACATCAAAATGCGCTCAGCTTCACCAGCAGTTGGGGAAATGTAAATTAAAACAACCGTGAAGAGGCATTTTACACCCATGATATTGGTAAAAATAAAGTCTCGTGACATCAAGTAATAGAGTGGAAGCAGGAAAATAAGGACCGTCCTCTGCCGATAGGAGTGTAAATTCGTGAAGCCACATTGAAGAGTAATTTGGAAAAAATCTAGAAGAGTTGAAAACGTACCTCCCCTGTGACACAGCAATTCCGCTGCTAGCTACATAGGAACTCTGAGACGCTTAAGGCAATCAGTGAAAATTTCTCCACTAAAAATAGCAAGCCTTATGGGGAAAACAGGGTTGGGGAAGACACTCGAAAACTCTGGAATTTTGATATACAAGAACCAACAAAAACAAAAATATTTTTAAAGCCACGACAAAATATAGTACAGTTAATCCACTGCTGTCATTTGCCCCGGGAATCCCAGATGACTGTTTTTTGTTTGTGTGTTTGTTTTTTGTGGGTGGGTGCCCTGGCGTGGAGGCCGTTTTCATGAAAATTAAAAACATGGCCCTTGTGATAGCTTTCTTAATTAGTCCATTGTTTTAACACAGGGGCGGATACTTCCAATTTCTTTGTTTCCTTCATCTGCACTCCCCGTGTTAGCAGATCATTTAATAGTAGAAGGCATAGCGGTCCTTGAAGCCACTTAATCTGTCACTGCTCCGAAGAAAGACGTGTCTGTAGATTTTCAGCTCAGGTCAGCATCCAGTGCTAAGACTTTCTCTCTCATTCCCTTCGAAATCACGTATGAGGCAATATGACTTCTATATTCAACATCCTTCCTCCCGTTTAGCAATGATATGTTAGGAAATTTGTACAAAAAGTAACCCAGTTGTAATAAGGAAGTTTATTATGGCATTGTTTGTTTTCTTGAAGAGTTGGGTAGGGAGTCCCTAAATGATTCTTACTTGGGAATGGATAAGTGCATCGTAGAATATTCAAATCATAGGACAGAGTATCGGATCTCAGGCAAATCAACTAGATCTATATGCATGAACGTGAATCAATCTTGAAAACACATCGAGTTTAAAAAGCAAGACACAGGATATGTAAAAAAATTTTAAGATCATGTAAAATGCTACTCAGATTACAGGCAAAGTACTATAAAAATATAAATCAGAAAGCCGCATACCAAAATAATGACCATAGTTTTCTCTGCAGTGGACAGGAGGAAAATGAGACCAGAGAAGAAAATTATCTGTGAATTTTCATTCTTTTAAGCAAACAAAGATCTAAGGCAAAAATAAGAGAATGTTATCACGTGTCGCAGACTCGGCTTGTGGGTAACGTGTCTCTTTAAAAACTCTTCTCATTTTTTTCTGCATCACAGTTTTTCCCAGTGAAAAAGTAGGAATTTCACTCCGTTTAGCAGGCATTTACTGCACGCTTCAGACGTGCGCGCGTGCCCTTCAGTAAAGGTCGTGAGACGTGCGACACACACTCTGCCTGCAGCTCACTGGCAACGTGTGAAGATGGGTGTTAGGGAGTAAAGAAGCAGCAGCTGGTCCCACCTCTGGAAAGCGGGGCCGTTCACTCCTGAGAGACGCAAGAGTTTCTGGGATGAGCGAGCGAGCAGAAGTCAGGGGGGACTTATCTTTTTAAGGTATTAAGGTATTGTAGAAATACAAGGGACTTGTCTTTTTTTTTGGCTCCTTTTCAAGTGAAAACCAAAGAAAATGAGACAATAGTGGAATCGTGCATGGCACAGCAAATTTTGAAATAATCCGAGGTATAGTTCATTGAAAGGGGTCTGAGTTCTGAATAGTTTCTCATTTCTCACAATTTTCTTATCACACGGGGGTAGAGAACTTAGGCTTCGAAGGCTGTCCACAGAGGGCCTTTGGGGTCCCCGAACCCCAGAAATTGGAAAATCATGTGTTAGAATAAAGGCAGACTTTTTTTTCCAGCCACTACTGTCATCTTACCTGGTGTGCGTTTCACTATAATCCAGGTTTTCAATTCTATACAAAATGTAAAACTACCTGCCTCCCTTATGAGAATAAAAAGGTTAAGGAGGAGGTTGGGAGTGGGGCATGCAGATTAAGAGCAGAAATCAGGGAAATGGGAGAAGAGCCTGGTACGGGACAACGAAAAGATAACACAACCCTGTGTCACAGACACTGTGGCCCGTTGGGAAGCAAGAAGCGGAAGGCAGCCCTGTGGCATCTGATCCGTGACGCGCTGGGATGATTTATGTAAGAATGTGCAACATCCCGTCTTTTGGTGGAGAGATTCATTTCTACGGTCTTCCTTGTGGGCCAAGAAGACATGTTTAACGATGACGTCACGACTCTCTTGTAAACGTGACATTTTGGAGTGAAGAGAAACGTGTCTACATTTACGCTCCAGGTCTGGGGAGCTCTGAACAAGATACGTTCGGACCCCCTTAACTGTCTTCACCCTCGCTCCCGTAGGCTGGTGTCCCCATGACGAAATTAAGTCCCACGTGCCTGTCTCTCCCGCGGGTCCCTCATTAATGCCTTTGGCGCCTTTTTCTTGCTGTGAGCTTTGCAAATTTTCAAGACTTTCCATCTGTCCCCAAGTCCTGAAGCCAGGGGACTTTCGGACTGACGTGGTGATGGGTCCCATCTCATCACCACCTCCTTCGTCTTCTCGTTAGTGGGCACGGTCAGTTTTCCCATGGGCAGGGGAGGCCTCGAAAATTTCCCCCTGCGCTGGTCATGGGACTTTAGCACTTAGCATCGGCGTTTACTTCTGCAATGATGGCCTGGGCCGCTCGGCCCCGAGGCCCTTCCCTCCTCTGCCCTCACTCTGCCTCATCGCCTTCTGCACCCAAAGGCTCTCCTCGGGTGTCTTTGTGACAGGCGTTGATCGTCAAACTTAAAAAAATAAATGGAGTGGAATTATTTTTTTCCAAATAAATCATCGAGCCAAAATCCGACCTGCAAAACAGGTTGAAACAGAACAGAGCTTGGATGGGGACGCTTATCCTAGCTTTACCTACTTCTCAGCCAGGGAAGGGATCGACAGCTGTCACCAAATCTCAGGTACACTGCCGAGGAGCTCTTGATGGAAGGGAACAAAGCAGTCGCTGGTCACTCACCCGGTCAAATTTCTCAACCACAAGCAGCAAAAGCCAATTCTAGGCCCCCGATCGGTGAAGGAATTCTCTAGAAGGCTCCCATGTGGCTGAGAATCGGAAGGAAGTCTGGGAGAACCAGGCTCAAAAAAAGTATGTGTAGAGGGAGAATTAAGAGGGTCTGGATCAGGCGAACTCCCTCCGAGGCCATCAAACTCATGCAGTGTGTACAGCTTGCACAGCCATCCATGACAATCCTGAGCAGGGCCCTTGGGACCTCTGTCAAAAAGAGGTGACGTTCAGATGCTGGGCAGCTCGGAACAACAGCATCCTTCCTTGCCCCTGCGTGCCAAGTGCTTTGCCTATTTCATTTTCTCCGAAGCCTGTGGAACACCATACAAATCAATGGTGGCTCTTTTTCAAATGCAGATTCCGAGGTCTTGCCCCCTTGGATTCCGTCTGATGAAGAAGGTTCTGGGTGGCAGTCTGGGACGTTCATTTTACAAGCACCTCAGCCGACTCGGATGCGGGTGGCACAGGAAACACACCTGAAGAGAGACTGGCCTGCGGTTCCGATTTTATTATTGTCGTTTGCCAGAGGGTGGCTAGCACCGAGGGGCTTCGGACGCAGACCCTGTGAGCCCGAAAGCCTGTGTGCTTTTCATTACGGCCCAGTTTCCACAACTTCAGTTACCCGCTGTCCCCAGCGTCACTGCATGTGTTTCCTTGAGCTGGTTTTCTTAAAAATAAAACTTAGATTCGATTTAAGAGGAAAAATTGTTTATTGTTTCCATAAATAGAAACACAGTGTCACTAGCTATAAATGGGAGGTAATTACAAGCGTGAACTGGCAGCTGCCAGTGACAAATCCTGGGCCCCACATGGAAAGTGAAGGTTTGCTTATCCTGAAAAGCAGAGGACTCAAGTGACCTGGCGTCCACACTGAGCCCACCTGCTCACCCCTCCCCACCGACACATAAGCAAACAAACACGCGTGACTTTCACATGATACACATAAGGTTTTCTTTCTTTTTAAAAAGTTTATTGGGGTGACATTGGTTCATAAAATTATATAGGTTTTGAATGTACAATTCAATAATACATCACATGTAGATTTAAGTGGCACATATAGGTTTCGAATGTACAATTCAATAATACATCACATGTAGATTACATTGTGTGTCCACTTAAAAAATGGGCAGAGGACCTGAACAGACACTTCTCCCAAGAAGACATACAGATGGCCAACAGACATATGAAAAGATGCTCAACTTCACTAGCTATTAAGGAAATGCAAATCGAAACCACAATGAGACACCACTTCATACCTATTAGAATGGCCGTCAACAGGACAAGTAATAAGTGTCGGAGACGTTGTGGGGGGAAAAGGAACCCTAATACCTAAGGTTTTCTTAAACTGGGATCCACCTCTGTGGGCCCAGAGGTGAGGTTCCCTGTACCATGGGCTTATTTTTTATGCTTCTTGATCTATATGAATGTTTTTCTGGGTTGGGAGTCTATCCATAGCCCTCATCTGCATCTCACAAGGATACATCATTCACAAGAGGTTTAGAACCACTGCTGCAAACGAACATTTCCAGGCTCGTTTTCCCTTCAGCTACATCCCATCCCCCGGCTGTCTTCAAGGATCCCTTCCTGTGTGACTCGTTTTGAAAGGACATTTTGCCCACGTTCCCAGGAGCGCCCACTGGAGTGGTATCAGGCACCAGAGAAAGGCCTGTGCTCGGGGTGGATCATGGCATGAAATGTCCTCTCCTTGCAAATGCCTGTTCTGTAAACAGTCTGCACCGTAGGTCTCGATACTGTACCCTGTCGAAGCATTTTTCTTTACAGCTTTTCTTTTTCTTCTCAAAAAAAAAAAAAAAAGATAAGTAAAGCCACAGGTATCTGGGTAGCAGATGGTGGCATCCAGGTTTCTTGCAGACGAGGAGAGGCCGTCAGAATGACACACGATGATGGATTAGGGTTGGAGACAGTACGAGACTATGGCACAAGTTCATGTTTAATCTACAAACAGATATGAGCAAATACACGTTCCTGTACACACACACACACACACACACACACACACACACACACACTCATTTCCTTGTTCTGTCTGCTAAGCGGGCCTAGAAGTAATGACACCCCAGTAACGACGAGCACACATAGCACCCAGATTTTGGTTTCTAATAGAAGGAACCAGAGCTCTTGGAGAAATGGCCGATTCTAGGACCGGGGCAGGAGATATATAAGATAAGCTTGAGTGTCTTGTTTGCTAGAAAATAAGGAAGAACTAAAAACTAAAGAAACAGAAATGAAAAAGAACCCCCCAGACCAAAAACAACAGCAAAACCCCCCAAAACAACAAAACCCTATATTGGGGGTACATCAAAGTGACCAAGAAGAGCCTGTGGAAAGACCTCCCAACAGCCAAAGCTGGAATAAGTTGACCAAAACAAAGTAGTATTGGATTATAAAGCAAATTTTGAAATAAATATACACGAGCCCATACTACTAATAAACAATGCTTAAAGAATTAAAGAAATGGGAAGAACAGACCAATCTCCCATGCAGGACGCCCAATAATTTATGGAGATACTTCCCCCAAAGGAGAGGACGCATAATCCCCACCCCTTAAAGCACAGTGACTTTCTTCCAAAGAGGAGCGTGTGGAAAGGGAGGGGGAGAAAGAATAACGCCGCTGAGGCGAAACAGACCTGATAAACGCGACCTCAGCCAAGCGATCAAGGTGAACGCGATGACGCGGGATGAGCGTGTGTGTGATGGGGCGGCACTTGACCTCCACGTCTTCCTCCCCAGAACGTCTGAGGTCCTTTATCCTTTCCAGGCTTATTTTATACTTACGCTCCATATGCATGTTTCCATTAACAATAAATGCTCTTCTTTTGATGTTAATAGTTAATTAAAGATGGCGTGTGGTTCTATAACTCTTGCAGATTGTTCCTTCACACCATAGTGGTTGTTAAATTTATCTATGTTGATTCGGTCGGATTAGCTCATTCATGTTAACCTCTGTATAGCATCTTATTATATGAAAAACACGTGGCTATTTGTTCTTCTGCTGAGGGACGATCAGAATGTTTCTAGTTTTTGTTTTGTTTTGTTTTTTCACTATTGAAAGCAGTGGTCCAATTACCCTTCTTATACGAGTCCTCTGGTGCCATATGTCAAGGGCTTTTAGGATATACTCTGTGAGCGGAATCGCTGGGTTGTGGGGTATGTAAGGGCATCTGCCACCTGAGAGATGCTGTCGAGTTGCTATCCACAGTGGATATACTTTACTAATTTATCCTCCTGGCAGCAAGGAATCAGAATTCCATTCCCCCACGTGAAAGGTCGGTACTGTCCCATTCTTAATTTTGCCATCCAGGTTCCTGAGTATATTTTCATGCTTCTCGGCTGTGCCAATTTCTTCTTGAACTGCCTGTTTATAGCTCTTGCCATTTTCATACTGGGGTGCTTATCAATTTCTTCCTGAACGCATATTTAAGTTTTTACGAAGGCCACACAAGGTTCTCAGATATCTTTGCCCAGTGATATACTGGGCCAGGCTCACAGATTCTCCCAAAAGCCTGCTCGTCTCTTCAGAACTCTGTACTGAGTGACCTCACGTTGGTAGCTTGAATCAGCCGGGGTAGAATATTTACACAGGGAAATTGGCAAGCTCTGCAAATCTGGGCTCCCCAGCCCCCTACACATAGAGCCTATTAAGTATTTGATGCTAGCTCACCAGCATGCATTATCTTCATCTCTACCTGGCTGCCACCTACTTTAACCACCTCTCACGACGTGATTGGTTTGAAACCAATCCTGGACCTTCTGACTTGACTTTTCGACCTATTGGAACTGGGCCTTGAATCTCTTTCAGGAGCGATTTCATCAGGGTGTCTGTGCTGGAAGATAAATTCAATATCCTCTTAAACGGATACATCTTCAACTTCGAAGCTGGTCACTATTCATTTAAAGCAAAGCCAGGCTCCTTCAGTGCCCGTCGGACACTGTAATCCACACAGAAGTAGAATCCAAATATCCAGTGATCCTAAAATTGGAAGGGGCCTCAGGTGTCGCCCTGTCATCCTCTCGGTCAATCCAGCGCTGCTTTGGATGATTTCTCTGGCGGGCGTGGTCCCAGTGTCTGCCTAGATACTCTGATGGTTCAGAGAAGTTTCCACACAAGGCAGTGCCCCTAGAAGAGACTGCAAGATAATGCTAGTTATGTGTGTCTATTGGAAGAAAGAAATAGTCTTAAAGAGAGCCGAAAATCCATTTTCCTTCCCACTGGTCTAGCTCGCCCATCGGAATGACCTGGGTCAAGTCAAATCACCCTTTTCCAGTTGTATAAAACCGGAAGTCATAGAAGACTCCCCTCATGTCTATATGTCTTAATCACGCCTCGTGGGATGTGGGGACCAGCCCTTTCCTGTCCTCGTCCCCGTGTCGGCATTCGGTTCTCTTGTTGATCAGCGGCCCTCCAAGGACAGATGTAAACCTGATTCTCCAGATGTGGTCTCCACACTGCAGAGCAGCGGGCGTCTGCATAACTGTAAGATCTCACTTATTCGTAGTGTGTCCAGGAGGCCAGAAACAGAATTTGCTGCCAGTAAGGAGCCTGGCACATTGATATTGCTTAAAAGGATTACTGAAGAAATGTACAAATATATATCCTGCAGAATAAGGTGCCACTAGAACTTAATATCCCAAAGAGAACATTTTGTGGAAACATTCTCAATGATCAATCGGGGGATTATTCCTTTTGTGGATCACCTGTGGCCACTTGGCCCTGTTGTGGTGATGTTTCTTCTGTCTTTTCATACCTATATTCTTAGAACAATATATATGGGGATTCAGAATGGCTAAAAAAAAAAATGTTTCTGCTCTAAGAACCCCTAATGTGTGAAAGGTCTGCCTTAATGAAACATTAGGAAGCGGTTATTCCCTGAGCCTGGCTTCTGTTGCCTGTGCATTGATTTATAGACTATTAATTACTCGAGAGAGAAAGCAAAGGCAGGAGACATAACTAAAGAATGAGATACCGATGTAACAGTCTCGGTTAAAAAACGAAGAAGTCCTGCCATTTTAGAAGCGGAAAGTGTATTCCAACTTGATCATCTCATGTCGAAACAGAGAGGCAGAGCGACCTGCACAGAGTCACACAGCTTTGTGGAGTGGGGCAGGGCGGGGCAGGGCAGAGGAGCAACTCGTCTCTCCCCCTCTGCTGGTAAAACATCTGAGAGCTGCCGGCATTAACCCGAGTGAACAGAAGTTTTGACTTAACTTCACCTTTCAGGTACTTTCATGATGCATTTCTAAAACGAGGAAGCATCTTTTGTGCTCTCTGCCAGGCACGAATCTTCACTGTTGACATGTTTGGAAGTTAATTACACAGAGGAGTAAACACGGCACACCTATCTCAGAGACGAACCACAGCAAATGACAAGGGACAAAGATGGAGTCATTAGCGCGCTCCTGGCTTGGCTTAGTTTCCCACGCAGCACCGTGTGGCGCTGGTGCAGCCGCAGAAGTCTTCCAGTCTCCACCTCGGATCTCTGGTGATCCCAAGGGTGCCTGTCACTCCTGGCCCAGGCTTGGGTTTTCCAGAAACTTCCCTTATTGATGTTTTCACCTGAATATGGTTCTGGAAGTGGTCACAAAAACACATCCCCGCTGCCTCTGTCCAAATGCTCGTTGAGACTTATTTCCACAGTGCTTTTGAAGCGTCACGGTGGAGTGCAGCATTTATGGTCCTGCGGGCTGGCTCTCTGTTCGATCTGGAATAGAAAAGCTCCTCAAGCTGAGCATAAACAGATCTCGAGGAGACTGGGACTTGCATTGCTGTGGCCGTGCAGAGACTGGAACCAACCAGAAGTCACTAAGTACCTTTTCTGCCCCTGGATGGCTTTGTGGAGACCCCTCGGTGCCTTCCACAGCTAAACCCCTTTGCAGGGACCTGAGACAGAAGATGTATCTCTGGAAGTGTTTTTATCTGTGGGGACAGCTGTGGGCGTGGAGGTTGGAGGTGAACATCTCTGCTAACTCACATAATAGCAAAACTGGAAAGCATCGTGCTAACTTTTTTTTTTTTTTAGAACAGCTGCAAAATCTCTAAATTACATAATGCACTCTTTAAAACTTTTAAAATTCAGATATAATTACACACAAGGAAGCGCATCCATCTTAAGTGTACGGCTCGATGTGTTTTTGATGAGTGCATGCACTACTGCAGCCAAAACCCCAATCAACACATGGGGCACTGTCATCCTTCTAGAAAGTTCTTTGTGCTTCGTCCTAGTCACCCACAATAGCTGTTCCCTCAACCAAGGGCGACCATGCTTCTTTCTCATAGATCAATTTTGCCTGCTCTTGAACTTCAAAGGGATGGGCTAATTTGTGCTCTTTGTACACTTTTGTGCCTGGCTTACGCACTATGCTTTTGGGGTTCATCCATGGTTTTGTATGTATTAATAGCTCATTGCTTTTTATTATTAAGCAGTATCGTGTGGAATTGATCTATCGCGGTTTATTTATCCATTCTCCTTTTGATGTGTTTGGGTCGTTTCCAGTTTTTTTGCTGTTATAAATAAAACAACTACCGACATTCCCATACGAGTCTTTTTGTGGACAAATTTTCATTTCTTTTGGTTAAACTGCAAAGGTTAGAATTGCTGGATCATGAGTTAGGTGTATGTTTCGCCTTATAGGAAACTGCCAGATGGTTGACATAATGCACTCGTAATTAATGATCCTGATTACCTATGAAGTGAATTCTTTCACGTTCTTTTTGTTTGTTTGTTTCATGATTTGTTTTTGTCTTGAATTGCATCGATATGAGTACACGGTCTTCTGAAATGTATCCCAAAGGATGAGACTATGATTAACTAAATCATTGCGATGATTCTTTAATGCTCGTGAATTGCTTATATAAACAGCTTGGAATCTGGAAGAATCATACTGGAAACTAGGATGATCTCTCTTGTGGATCGCCCCCATATTTTTCTTTTATCTTCTTTAATATTTTTATGCCTATATATACATATATGTAAATAGCATATGCGTTAGTTATAAAGCATAACTATAGAATGGAAACCTGAAACCCATGAATCTTCCAGCTGGTCTGAGAATGAACATATTTCTGAGAACATTGCATATGCCTATGGGCTTCTCCCCGCCCGCTCCCAGAGGTACCCAGGATCTTTGGTTTCATGTGCTTTATTAATCCTTTTGGTAGAACAAAAAAATGTATTTTACCATGTATTTCAATCTCTCGCTTTAAAAAAATTTGCCACATTTTTTTTGTCCCCGCTTTTAAGAGCCTCATCAAAATGGTGTCGTTTGTGTAGTTTTTCAGAACATGCGTTTTTTGGTTTTTTTTTTTACACTTAACATTGTGTTTCAAAGATCTGCCCATACTGTGTGTAGCGCTAGTTTATTCATTTTTGCCGCTGAGTAACGTTCCTTTCTGGGACTAGATCGCAACATTTTGTGCTCCTGCTACTACTTGTTAATTGCCAGTTGTGCTATTTCTCATTTTCACACGGTATATATTACATTTGGGGGGAGTCTGGTACATTTAGCAGAATAATTTGAGATAAAGCTGTTTTCAAATAAAGTTTTTTTAAAATGAAAAGAAGCGACCAGTTTCTGCTCCCAAAGAAGGGACGTTTATAAGCTACCCGGTGAAAATTGCATAAAAACAAAAAAGTGTGATGCATTCATCGTCAGTGTGATTGGCAAGTGGACTCCAATTAATGTTTTACTACATGATTTTATTTCCAAGATGAAAAAAGTAAGTTTGATATCAGTATGTAGAATGTAATCATTGAAGAAAATAAAAATCGCCTTCTTTGTCTGTGTGATCAAGTTAAAGCTTAAAGGCAACCTACATTTTGATTATTTTTTTCTAGATATTAAGCTACATAACAATAATCACGTAATTTCACTGTCTAAAGTAGCTTGATCTTACTGACTTTCTACTACTTTAGGAAAACAGACATTTAAAAAATTCACAAATGGAAAATTATTTAGATAAAAAAACTACAATTTAAACTGAGCATTTATTCCTTATTTTGTGTATGTCATCCTCAGGGACAACTGAATGGGAGTTTTTATCACTGACATATAAATATTAATATATTAGTAATATATAATAACAAAAATATAATATATAAATAATAAAAGTATATCGTGTAGTATTTAAAGAGTTTTATGTTAGCATTAGTCTTTTAAAAGTCAGCTCCAAACTTCTGTCGAAATTCACATGTATTTAAAAATTCTAAACACCAAATATAAAGAAAATATAAAATTGATTTTCCTTTACACTTAACCAAGGAATGTATCTAGGCATCAAGACCAACCTCATGCAGGGAACTGTCTGAAGAAATATTTAAAAATTGGTAGGCTGAATTTTAATTATTCACAGGTGTGCTTAACTTATAAACGATACATGCTAAACTTGTTTCATTTTAAAGATTCTAATACATTTCTTCCTGTGTTAATGTCCAAAACATCTAAAACTGGAACGTTTTATTTAAAAATTAAGCTGAGTTTCAGTCATGCAAAAACAATCCCATATGAAGAACTCTCTTAAGTAAAAAAAAGATTTATTTCCCTTCTATACAACTGACTCACTGAATTGAGCTAAAAATTTCTAAGGAGAAAAATGATCTAGGGAATAAATGTAGGGGAAAAGGCTAGGTTTCCATTATGATGGCTTTTGACTTGTTTTCAGGTCTTGATTTGAAAAATTATTTATAAACGATGGGATGCACAACGTAACTCGGAAATCTTTTACAATTAGGGAGTAAAAACAGAAACCTATCTTTTCCTTAGAACAGATCCCTGCCTTCCAGACAGTCTGGCTGTTTATGAGACAAACGCTTCTACTCGATCTAGGCATTCACCACTCCTGTATTAGCCATCTTTTTTTATTTATTATTGACATCGATTAGCCTGAGTCATGAAACCTGACCACATTAAAGGCGACACGTGGTCCACTCACTATTTTTTCAAGTCCACGTATTTCAAACTCCTTTCTCCAGCCATTACTGGGCTGTCTCCCCCGTCAAGGACCTGGTCTCCGCAGCACGTATTCGTTAGATGGCAGTCCTAGGGCAGTCTCGCTTCGGGGAAAGCTCTCCGTGGGCACATTCAAGAAAACCACAGAGGAGACTTGGGTTGGTGCTGGTGTCTAGTCACATAGCAGAGGCAGCAAGAGGGAGGTGCCCGGGAGGACCCGAGGCAGGTGCGGGTGGGTTTCCGCAGTGACTACCGATCGTGCGTGCGCGCGGCGCGTTTCGGGGTCCCGACCCCAGCCAGGAGACCCATCCGGGCCGCAGCCCCCGACCCCTTCTTTCTGGGGCCCCTCGGACACACCCCCTAGCCTCCGGGGGCCCCCGAGGCCCGCACCGGTGCACGCGCTTTGGCCGCTCCCAGCAGCCGCCCACGTGGTGGAGCCCGGAGCTGGGC